>NC_046312.1:47229245-47564594 GCF_009819535.1 Lacerta agilis | reverse complement strand
ACATGGCTGTGTGGGGAATCATGCTTGTGGCTTTTGCACAAGTGTAATATGTCTTACAAAAAAGAAGAATCCATCCAAGATTACTGTTTGGGGAGAAAGTGGGTGCCTGTAGAGATTCACTTGCTCAAATCCAAATGACTGAAGTTGGAATTCCAACCCAGATTTCACACATCCAGTTCCAACAATGTCCCCCAGGCTACTAACACAGCCATGGAAGCATTCTCCAGAGTGATCGCTGTAGTGACAAGCGGATTGCAGGGGCAAGATATTTTTATTTTTATTTAATTATTGCATTTATATCTCACCTTTTCCCCCAAGGTGTTCATGGCAGCACACATAGTTCTCTCATTTAATTCCTACATCAACCCTGTGGCGGAGAGGCAGTGACTGGCCAAAGGTAACCCTGTGTGCTTCATGGCCAAGTGGGGCTTTGAACGCTGGTTTCCCAGGTATGACACTCTGGCTCTGAATATAAAGAGGAATGACTGGATGGATCAGTAGGTGTCACACACTGGCCTGGTACAAAGCTTCTCGGCACCTTAATATACACAGGATGTATCAATTAAGATGTTGACAGTGGTTAAGGGTATTGTGAAGTTTAATTCAATTCATTATATGGAGCTCCAGAGCCTCATATTTCAGATTGCTGTAACTATCCAAGAAATAATTCAACTTCCTGATACTCCCTGGAAATTAATTATCCAGTATTGATCTCTGTTGGAGCCTAAAGACTTTTGTTCTTGGTTCATGTACAGCAGTTTTCTTTTATCTATTCATATGCAATTCCTATTACAGGAACTATGCTGAACATTGCATATAAACAGAAGAATATAGAAGTCTCAATAGTAAATGAATCAACCCCAGTGGGTATTTGTCATTTCTGTGTACCCCTACACCTTAGTTTTTGCTCAGCACCATGGACAGTCTACATTTGAACCTTACTGCATTGTCTTTGAAATGAATGACACAGTCATTGAGTGCTGGATCAGTGTCCTAATTTCCACATACTAGACTACAGGGATTTAGGGGCATGTGTAGATTGTGGGTCCTATAACCATCAAATGAATCAAAACCAAAGATTTAAGATATCAAATGAAGCAGTTGCTAGATCTTCTCCTAGCCCAACAGCACCATGTGGGTAGAAAAACAGAGGCAGAAAATCTTGAACCACTCTCTTGCCTTACTCGGGTGGGTGCCATTACAAGAAGGTCTTAGAACGCCTTTCATTTTCCTGACCATTACCTTCTTTAATGGCCCCATAGCTTCCCACTAATTTTGACCAAGGACTGGCAGACCACCAGAAGTGCCTTCAAGGAATGGATCTGGCCCAGGGGCTTGTCACCCCCTTGCTATAAATTTTCATGTCCTCGGCTTCAGGGCCTCCTGTTTTGTCCTGAGGAGGACTGTGATTTGGATAATAAAACAGTCACTTCACTTGAGGGGGAGCCCTTCAGCAGCACACTATCTCCAGCATGAGAATGTGATTCTTCCATCATCCTTTGGGTCCGCAGAAGCTTCTCCTGCTCTACCACCTTGTAGGACCATGCAACTGCAGATCCCAGGAACAGTGCTCCTATTGAGGTGCAAAAAGGGTTTGTCTCACAGAGTAGAAGCCAAGCACCCTGAACTCATAGATTCGGTTGAAATCCTTGCACATCATTGCAGAGCGAGAGAACATGAGAGAGAGAAAATCTTGGCAAATGGCACACCAGAAGCAGTAACTCCCTGCTTTTGGTGCTGTCATTTCCTGCGTGAACATAACACAATTGCTTCTGCTGTCCATCCTGAATGCAGCTGAGTTTTGCTTGCCCTTTGCCCTGTCCTAAGGGGAATACCGGTATTTGAGCAGTGTTGTTTGAGCTTGCCTTTTTATTTTCTAGCTAAAAGCAGTTATTCTGGTCAATTGAGCTGAGTGTGTTTGACAGGTTTGCCCTCCGTGTCGCTGTATTGCTGGTGTTTCAGTGGTGCCAAAAATACAGTGTTTTCCACTATACTTCAGCAGAGAACCAATATGCAGTAGCAAAAGTACAATGATTGATGAGCAAACATTGACTGTAATTAACAGCAGACAAATGTGAGCACAAAAAATCATTTGCCCAAAACGTGCATCTATTACGGATGTTAATGTGTGATTAAAAATTCAGTTAGCTGCATCTAGATTCTAAATTGGTCACATATGATTAGTGACTAGAATGTTAGACAATTCTAATTTGGTATACCTTGAGTATAATGATATTATTTACTATTGTAGTTTTCCTTCATCCCAGAGCCTCTGGGTAGAGAATAACAAAACATCGATTCAGAGATTTCTTATGTGCACATTCCTTTTCCTGGGCAAAGCCATGAAAATGAAAGAGGCACCCTACATGAGGAAGACATCACTGATGCAAATGCAAATCACAGGCCTTGATAGATTGGGATGTGAATAAGATAAGAACTACCGGTACCTGTACTGTCAGTCTCCAGTCATCCATAAAGGCAGGTGTTCAAATTATTTTATCTGTTTTTATTTATAAAGATATTTATATACCACTGTATCATAAACACATATCACAGAGGTTTGCAACAATATAAAAACAGAAACATACAATAGAATCATAGAAAGTTAAAAACGAGTTAAAAGCGAAAATAAAATTAAAAACAAACATCCATCAACCATTGTAGGGGATGTACTCTTAATTTCATCAGGCATTTAAAAGTTGGCACAGAAGGCACACTCACAAACACTTTTTTATAATGGACAAAAAGTAGGAAGGGGAAGACATAACACAGTAATCACAAAGATTTCTGGGCAAGATGCCTAAAGCAGAGAGCACGCACAGTCTTCCTAGGACAAGGGTTCAAGGCCGACCCAAGGAGGGAAATGCACTTTTGCCAAGCAATCAAATGGGAGGGAGGGGCCAGGGCAGACTCAGACACACACACTGTGAGTAGCAACCTCCAGTGGCTCAGCAAACAGAATATCAGAGGCAAAAGAGAAGGAACCCAAACCCACAGAGCAGTTCCTTAACCTTACAGCCACAATAGCAGACCCAGATCACACTCATAATGGGCTATTTGCCTCTCTCACCTCAGTACCTGGCCATAGATGCTAAGGGGTACAGTGGCTGCAGGAGGAGCTAAGAGCACATGTTTTACACATGTGTGGTACCCCAGGTTCAAATCCAGAATACATAGCTGAGCCAGTCAGGAGGAATGCTTTATGGACCAAGAACAAACTTAGTTGGTCTCTAAGGTGCTATTGGAAGGATTTTTTTTTTTTACTTCTGTTTATATTACTGATGTGGGCATGCCTGTGGATTGAAGGAGTATAGGATATGGTCCCTCCCCTGTGCTGCCTACATCCCACTCATTGTTCCACCCCATGTTAGCTCTCCTGCCTGCATATGTATCATGATCACAGAGTCCAGCAGTGACTTGGGCACACTCAAAGGCTGAAGGACCAGTGGATCCATAAAAGGAGGGCTTGAACACCACTACAGAAAAGGAGACACCAGAGGCCAAGTTGCTTATGTAACTGAGATGCTGGAGACTCCTAAGCCTGGAACGGAGACTGCAGCCCCTATCCCTAGAACCAGCAAGGGGCCATTATGTTCATCACCAGCATACACTCCACAGAGCTGATCAATCACTTCCCAACACAAACTCATGGAAAATGATGGAGTGCTAGGTTTTGGTAATCGTTTTATCTTGCCCAAAGCAACTTAACAACCTCATCGGAAACAATTATTAAGTTCACCACACCGAGCACTTAACCTATTTCAAATACCACCTTCATGACAAAGATGGTATTGCTGGAGACAAAATACAAAGGAACCGATCAATTGTGCTAGAACACAAAGACTATAAAAAGAAAAAAAGGATAAAACAGAATTAAAAAGATTTTTTTCACTCCCAGCTGCTCTACTTAACATAACTAATAAAACGACAATTCCTTAAGCGTCACATAGCACTTGCATTTTATATTCAGTGAAGTAGGGAACCCAGTTCTTTTCTTGCCTGCCCTCTGTTTACCTCCTCAAGTGGGTCACTGCGACTTCTTTTGTAGTAGGTGTATGATGTCTTCTCTTGCTGAGACACCATATGGGACTCCTTCACTTTCCTGGGGTAATCTACAGTGCATAATACAATCATGTTGTTTAATGCCATTAATATGCATTTATGAGGAGCTCATCCTGTTCTCCATCCTTAGGAAGAAAAATTGTGTCCTCTTAATGCTAATTAAGCAACTGTATAAGGCTTCTCTATTACACTTAATCATTTTTCTGATTTATTTTTAAAACAGGGATAGTTGGGCCTGTGGCCCTCCAGATATTGGATTCCAAGAGCCATCATCCCCAGCCAGCATGGCCCATGGTCATGGATGATGGGAGTTATAGTCCAGCACACCTGGAGAGAAAAGGCAATTCTAGGCCCATCCGAGATCTTTCTTGACTCTTTAAGCAAGGATGAGGAACTCCATTGTCAAAGTCTCTGATGGCTAACCCAGAGTGACGAGATGTAGAATGTAGAGAAGGAAAGAGCTCTGTGTTGGATCCAGACTTTGCTGTGATTGGAATTGGTCCACCGAAATCAGTGGGGCTTAGGCTATTCACGATTAACTTAAGCCCCATTGATTTCAGTGGGTCTCCTCTGGATTCAACCCTCAATGCATTTATGATTCTTTTCTTGGGGTGATCTTGCTTGGATTGCAGTCGACGACTCTAAATTTCTACTTTGCACTGCAAAATTATATCAGCTTTATGCTTTTAAAGAACTGTCATGCCTTTCCCTAAAGAATACTGAGAATTGTGTGATGATGAGTTGCTGAGAATTCTTTGAGATCCCCAGCCACCTTTGCAGAACTACAGTCCCAAGGGTTCCCTGAAGAGAATGAATAACTGTTAAACAACTTTAAGTCTGTGGTGTAGAGAGATATGCTCTAAGGAATGCCACAGAAATGATAAGTAATATTTACAGTAGTTCAAAGGAGGTGAAGCCTCACCTGCTGTGTTCAGAAGTCTACAGGATTATGGCTCTCTAAAGCAGATGTTGCTGAGCTCCCCTAATCCCTTGCAATGGGTCTTGCTTGTTGGGGCTGTCTAGAAGACCCATACTTCTCCACACCTGCTCCAAAGTCATTTCTCCCCCTAGAAACCTGTTCTCATCCATGTTAGGTTGGGAGTGCCAGCATTCCACATGCCATCCCTTTTAGGACAAAACTGATGAAAATGTTAACTGAATTTCCTTCATATACACCTGATGAAGCAGATCTGGTGAGCTGTGGAGGTGACAACACAGGAACAACCAATTTTGGTGTTAGCTCCTTGTCTGTGGAATGTTCTCCCCAGAAAAATACACCAAATGCCATCATTATTAATTTATAAGCTATGGCATTCCTGTTTCCCCAGGCTTTTGGCTGTTAGCTTTGGATGATGGTTAGTATGATTTGGGCCTCTTTTGTGGTTCTCATCTTTTAGTGGGGTGAGGTAGGATGTTTCCTTTTAAGAGTATTGCTGCTTGGGCACTCCAGGAAATATTTGTTCACTTTATTTTGATTTTCTCGTCGTTCTTTAACTAATATTTGCATCTTTAAAATTTTATGATGTTGTAAGTGTCAGTTTGCATTTATTAGTGTAGAAAGTATGGATCTGATGTGTAGAGATCTTTCCTATTCTAATTAATTCAAGAGGGTTCTGGAAGCTTCTGGAATCATAGAATAGAATCATAGAGTTGGAAGAGACCACAAGGGCCATCCAGTCCAACCCCCTGCCAAGCAGGAAACACCATCAAAGCATTCCTGACAGATGGCTGTCAAGCCTCCAATTAAAGACCTCCAAAGAAGGAGACTCCACCACCCACCTTGGTAGCAAATTCCACTGTTGAACAGCTCTTCACTGGAAGCTTCTCTGTGTGAAAGAAACAAGTAGAAGGTTCATGGTGTTTGGGTTATTCCTTCAGAGAAGCTGAGTACAGCTGGTTTAAACTGGTTCTCTTATGTCTATCAGTCAAGGTCATGCTGGTTATAAAAGCAGGGCCTGAAGGAGCCTAGGTTTCACTTTCACTTTCTATCTCTCTTCCTTCTGGTGTGGTGTTCTGTACATAGTATGCTTAGTGTTAAAGTTTAGACTTATTATAAGTTATTGTAAGTTTAAGTTAAGTCTGCTGCAACTGGATTTGCTGGATGAAATACAATTGCCTCTGGTCTATTTTTTGGAAATCCTGAAACGTGTTTAAGTTGTTACTCTGCTAACTATACATTCGAATCTACTCTGGATCAATATTGAGTAGAATTCCATGACAGTAAGACACTTTTGAGACTTTTTTGTATAATGTGTCAAATAAATAATGCTAATAATAATATAGATGCTCTCTAATGAAAGCTTAAGTTTATTCTTATATGTCGTTATAATGCATAATTACCTCCTTATATTCAAAAAACAAAAATACCATACAATTAGAGCCATGCAATTTTGTCAAGACAGCCACTCTGTCGTGGCTTTGTCCCTTGTGTCAGGTATTTTCTGTCAACGAACTGTACATTAATTCTCTTCTTAACATTTTCAGAAAATCATTGGGTTAGTCATGCCATCTGTTACTTCAAGTACAACCACACAGCTTTCTGGTGGGACCAAGCATATGCTGCCCTTATAGATTTGGAAGTCACGTTTTGCTCCATGGCACAAATTTTTAATTTACTTCTCCACATCCAGCTGAGAAAAATGTCCATGGAAACAAAAAACAACTATGTTTCAGTAATTTTAAAAGTGATGGCTGCCAACAGAAGAAACTGTGAGTAATTCAGGCCTTCTTCTCTACATGAATTAAGGCAACAAAAGTTGAAAGACTTCCTCCTACATGTTGGCTCCTGAAGGCTGGAGGGGGAAATTGAGAGACCCGTTTCTTACCCACCTTGTATCACAGGGGTAGGCAGTGTGTTGCCTTCCAGATGCTGTGGGCTACACCAGTCACAGGCAGCATGGCCAATGGTCAGGGTTGGTAGGGTTTTCAATCCAACAACATCTGGAGGGCACCACTGTAGTGATTCCTGCTGCATCCAATTTATACTCTTGGGACTTTTCCAGTTCTGCCAGTTAATTTAATTAATCAGCTGTGGTTGATATTCTAATTTCCTTTTTCCAGAATACCTCCCACAAAAAAATGTCTGGAAAGACTTTTGGAATGAGACTTTATTTGTGAAAGTCCTGCTGCTGTTTAATTTTTGGCCAAGTTGCCAGTTATCTAATTGGAAAAGGATCTAGGATCTCTATCTTAAATAATGCTTTTGGTTGTCTCGTCAATCTCTGCTCCATAGCCATGGAATCATAATTTTATTTACCTCTCTATTACACTGTTACTCATACTACTTGGGTATGATTCATTGTCCGCTTCCATGGTTCTAGTCCCTCAGTGGGAATAACCTTGAATAGGCTCGTTGATTCACCATTTTTAAACATTAACTTCTATCGGATGAATTGTATAGTAACTTTCATTGCCTTCATTCTCTGTTAGCTAGTCACTGTGAAATCTCTTCATTTCCTGCATCCTTTCTGTATTCAACTATATGCAGAACAGTACTCTGCAGAGAAATGCCTGCATTTTCCAAATGCAGCCCAATCAGGCTTTAGTCTGGTGCTGGGATGACTCTCCAAATGACCTGCCCTTTGGCTCCAGGCTACCTGAGCCTTGACGTGGCCTTTGGCTCCCATGGTGCACCAACCCAGATACTGATGCTGGATTATCACCATGTGCTCTCTGTGATCTCTTGGTCTGCTCAACTCTGCAATCCAGCCATAACCAGGACGGCACATATTCATAGCCCAGTGCTTTTCAACATTGGGTCGCATCATCCCAACCTTTTAAGACATAGTCAGAAATGATGAGAGCTCACCTGGGGGTTCCAGGTAGAAGCACACTGCCATAACCTTCTACTGTTCCTTTTTAGGGCTTAAGGCACACAGGTTTTCTGCATGTGGTTATATTTCTTGAAGGTACTCCTAGCTTTCCAGAGGTTTTCGTTTGCTAGTTTTTACAAATGAGTGTTCAGACCCCTGGGCTCTCACTTGGGTGCCTCAGGGTTCTGTCCTCTCCCCCATGCTTTCTAACATCTACATGAAGCTGCTGGGAGAGATCATCAGGGGGTTTGGGCTGGGTGTTCATAAGTATGCGGATGATACCCAGCTCTACCTCTCTTTTAAATCAGAACCAGTGAAGGTGGTGAAGGTATGTGTGAGTGCCTGGAGGCAGTTGGAGGATGGATGGTGGCTAACAGATTTAGGTTGAATCCTGACAAGACAGAAGTACTGTTTTAGGGAGATGGGGGCAGGTGGGTGTAGGGGACTCCCTGGTCCTGAATAGGGCAAATGTGCCCTGGAAGGAGCAGGTGCACAGCCTGGGAGTCATTTTGGACTCACAGCTGTCCATGGAGGCACAGGTCGATTCTGTATCCAGGGCAGCTGTTTACCAGCTCCATCTGGTATGCAGGCTGAGACCCTACCTGCCCGCGGACTGTCTTGCCAGAGTGGTGCATGCTTTAGTTATCTCCTGCCTGGACTACTGCAACGCACTCTACGTGGGGCTACCTTTGAAGGTGACATTGGCTCCCAGTATGTTTCCGGGCACAATTCAAGGTGTTGGTGCTAACATTTAAAGCCCTAAATGGCCTCAGCCCAGTATACCTGAAGGAGCATCTCCACCCTCATCGTTCTGCCTGACACTGAGGTCCAGCACTGAGGGCCTCACTGCCAAAAGTGAAGTTACAGGGAACCAGGCAGAGGGCCTTCTCAGTAGTGGCACCCACCCTGTCGAACACCCTCCCATCAGATGTCAAAGAAATAAACAACTATGTGACGTTTAGAAGACATCTGAAGGCAGTCCTGTTTAGGGAAGTTTTTAATGACTGATGTATAAATAAATAAATAAATTATTATTATTATTAGTCTGTTGAAACAAAATAATATAAAAATCCTTCCAGTAGCACCTTGGAGACCAACTAAGTTTGTTATTGGTATGAGCTTTTGTGTGCATGCACACTTCTTCAGATACACACCAAATACACACAGACCTCTTGGTCTGTGTTAGGCTGAGATACATTTGTTTTGATTCAACTCTGTTCATTGAATTTTTCCTGTGCCTGATTTGCATTGTTAAAGCGAGCATTGTATGTAGCACACTCTCAGTTCTACTCAGCCAGCCAATAAACTGGTGCCTTTTCGCTTGCTTTACATGAAATCATTCCCTCACAATGGAAACTGGATCAACTGTATCAGGTTTTTTTTTTTTTGCAACCCGAGATATAACCAAATAACAAGCCAGATTTCAAAGCCAAGCAATAGCCAGGACACCAATAAGGAACCCCTTCTAGGACAATGAGAACGGTGGGGGCTTTTGTGTAGGGGCAGCCAGCTGACAAAGGAGCAGTTGGGCTCAGATCCAGAAGTTCATGTGGAAACCCCGTCTCATTAGCCAAATGAGTTCCACTGTATCATCCAAATGAAGCAAATGGAAGGTTTCCAACCAATAGACTAGTAGCATTGTAAAATGCTCACAGGGGTCATTTCCAGGTGACCTGTTCATTGAGCATTCATCATTTGTTTGAACAAAATTTGCAGGGAGGTTAGAAGACACCAGCTATTTATTGAGCATTCATTCTGATTTGTTATAGGGAGGTTAGATAATGCTGTGCCAAGCAAGAGTACTATGTACACTTCTAAGGGTGGCTCCAGTTGAGTTGGAGGGTGAATGTCTGCAGTAAGAATGGAAGAAGAAATTCAGCTTGGTTCACAATTTAATTCAGACTCACCTAATTTGTACTTCCCATAATGATACATGAACTGAAAAGCAGCTCCTGAATTCTGACATGCAGTTTTCAACCATGAGGACTTTTAACTCATCAAGTGATAAAGAAATGTAGAGATCTGAACTTAAGATTGGGAAAATGGGCAGATTTGTCCATTCCTAGCCTGTTCTACCATGCAGACTCCTGTGCATTTTAAAAACCTGGAAAACCAGGGTCCTAAAATGCATGGGGAACTTTCACTTGCAGAGTTGACTCCCCATTGCAGTGACAGTTGCCCTCCAGCTCATGGAAAGCGATAGAGAATGAGTGCTCCTATTCTCATTTCCCCCTCCTCACGTGGAAAAACGGACAGCCGAAGGCGGCATGTATGATGGTGACAATTTATTCACCTGCAATAATAGTTCTCCAGATCCTATGGGTTTTAAATCTGTTCAAAGATGTCATGGTTTTTATTATGGAACCGCACATAACAACATGAACTCTAGATGTATTACCAGTTTTCCAGTTAAGTAAACCTGTAACTTGCACTTGTCACTCCGCATCCATTTCTACACTCGCAGAGAGTAGATTCTTTCAGATATTCTCCTTGCAGCTCTCTGCTATCTTCAGACATAAATGGTTATTCAAGCACAAACACCACACCATCCTAGTCACCGAGCCTTTCTCCCCACCACACTACATGCGCATGCGCACACATACAGTTTCTGACTCACAGCCATCTGCGAGATATGTGATTCAGTGGTCACAAGGAGACACTGTTTTGGGAGACCACTGACTACAGTTTGGGTACTTGCTTAAAATATGTATGGCTCTCTGAATTGAGCACATCATCTACATACACCTTCCCCTGTACTTTTGTGATGGATATAAGGAATTTCCCTAATCCTCGTAGGTGGAATCTATACACATATAAAAAACGTTCTGAAAATACTTTTTAAAAATACATTGAATTTTCCATAAGGCTCACAATTGCCATCTAGTGTCACATTGTATACTGCACGTAAAACATTTTATTTGCAGCTGTACAGTTGAGTCCTATTAGTGTGTTTTTATGTGAAAGATCCTGAAGTTGAGGCTCCAGTACTTTGGCCACCTCATGAGAAGAGAAGACTCCCTAGAAAAGACCCTGATGCTGGGAAAGATGGAGGGCACAAGGAGAAGGGAACGACAGAGGATGAGATGGCTGGACAGTGTTCTCGAAGCTACCAACATGAGTTTGGCCAAACTGCGAGAGGCAGTGAAGGATAGGCGTGCCTGGCGTGCTCTGGTCCATGGGGTCCATGGGGTCACGAAGAGTCGGACATGACTGAATGACTGAACAACAACAAAATGTGAAAAATCTGTTTACATGCAAAGAACACCCAAGAGTAAGCAAACATTGTTTACTCCAGTGTAATTATGAAGGCCACAGTAGACATTATGTGTGGGAAGCTCCATGCACATGTGTGCATGTGGGATTCAGATCAGGGCCATTGTGTGATTTCCTTTAATGGTGTTGTTGTTTTACTGATTCTCCAGTGCAAATTCACCCCCCCCACACACACACTCTGAGCTGTTATTAGCTGCAGAGGGGAAGGCTTACAGGCACCCACTCCCAGTGGCGGAGCTTCATGCTCCGGCACAGGGGGCGGAGAGCAGATGGGGGTGTGGCAGGCGCGCGTCCCGGGGGGTGTGGTGCGCCACCCACGGGGGGGGGGTGCATGTCCTGTTCTTGCTACTAGTATGCATTTGTGATTGCTGTTCAAATGGAATACACAGTGGAAGAGAGTGATTTTTAGATCAAACATACATTTTAGATATTATAGATTTGGTTATAGTGTCGACACAGGCCAAGGAAATGCAAAGCACATATATAATGGGCCCCAAACTCAGTCACAGAGCACATGCCTTCTGTGCACGATGTCTTGACATTCAATATCTCTGTGTAAATAACCTCTGGTAGCAGAGCTGGGAAAGACTTCTGCCTGAGAACGTGGAAAGCTGCTGTCAGTAGTGCCAGAACTGAGTGAGATGAGCCAGCTCCTGCCCATTACGGTATACTTTTAAAAGGATTGTGGAGACTCATGGAGGATATTAGGTCTATCAGTGGGACAATAGCTAAATGTACTGTGGCAACATAGCACTGAATATCAGAAGCTGCAGACAAAATACCAGTAGAATAGAGTTCTGGGGTTACATCAAAAAAATCTCTGTGCCCCATGGAAGCAGAGCTTTAACAGGAAGGTGTCATCAGTAGGTCTTAAAAGTCAAGTTGTTGGATATGTTTGAAACAAAGAGAAACAATCTGCCCACACATTATTATTATTTTACCAAGCAGGTAAAATAATAAATGATGGGGGTAAAAACAACAACACAAATTTGACTAAGGGCCCCTCCAGATTGATGTTTTATTGTGGGTGCATTCTTGGCACAATAATTGTGCATTAGTTTAGTGCTAGATTTATTCTGCTTCAGTATGTTCTCTGATGCTTCCCCAAAGATATCACATTATTGCTGTCTGGAGGGGCAGTACTGCACAACAAAAGTGGGGGAAAATAAACTGGAACATCTATGGTACAAAAAGGATTTCAGCAGGAAGCTGTGGGATATGTACTGATTGGAAATGAAGGTGCATGCCTTTAGATGCTTTGATGAGTGACCTTTACAGAGGACGGGGACAAGGGGACTGTGACTTTGCTCCTGCTTCTTGACCTCTCTGTGGCTTACAGTACCATTGACTGAATCACATGGTTCCAGTCTTGCCTTTGGGAACAAATCCTGGTTATTCTCAAGCATTGGAAGAGTGCTTTTGGAGATCATGGCCACTGGTCCCATCACCTCCTGGCAAATAGAAGGGGAAGAAATGGAGGCAGTGAGAGATTTTACTTTCTTGGGTTCCATGATCGCTGCAGATGGTGACAGCAGTCACGAAATTAAAAGACACCTGCTTCTTGGGAGAAAAGCAATGAAAAACCTAGGCAGCATCTTAAAAAGCAGAGGCATCACCTGGCCGACAAAGGTCCATATAGTTAAAGCTATTGTTTTCCCAGTAGTGATGTATGGAAGTGAGAGCTGGACCATAAAGAAGGTTGATTGCCGAAGAATTGATGCTTTTGAACTCTGGTGCTGGAGGAGACTCTAGAGAGTCCCATGGACTGCAAAAAGATCCAACCTATCAATTCTTAAAGAAATCAGCCCTGAGTGCTCACTAGAAGGACAGATCCTGAAGCTGAGGCTCCAATACTTTGGCTACCACATGAGAAGAGAAGACTCCCTGGAAAAGACCCTGATGTTGGGAAAGATGGAGGGCACAAGGAGAAGGAGACGACAGAGGATGAGATGGTTGGACAGTGTTCTCAAAGCTACCAACATGAGTCTGACCAAATTGCGGGAGGCAGTGGAAGACAATGACTCATATACAACCTTGCAGGTGGCAAGGTTTCTAAACTCTGTCATATCTCAAAAAAGGCGCTGTGGCCAACTACACGACCACTAATACTTTTGTTTTCTGCTCCCTGGTTGCAATTTTAAAACTTGTATTTGTGCTGTGGTTTGTTTCCCTATGACTCCAGGGTCTATGGTTTGCTGTAACTTTATGTCATATATTCCATATTTTATGTTTTTATGGGCTTATAGCCGCAATAAATTTGAATTTGAATTTGAAGGAGTGCCTGGCATGCTCTGGTTCATGGGGTCATGAAGAGTCAGACACAACTAAACAACAACAACAATCCAGACAGGTAGTTGTGTTGTGATATTATGACATGACGAGCTGTGAACGCTGCAGCAAGGTCACAAGACTCAAGAGTCATGTTTCCTCTCTGTGGGAATTACACTGGGCATACCAGCTCCCACACATGTGATGTCATTGTATTTTACTATTGTATTCTTTACTTTCTGTTTTGCATCGGAGATGAAGGTCGCATTTACAGACAGCTCTGAAATAATGAGCTGCTGCGCAGAGGCATACTCTGCTTTTTATCTACAATAAAGTAGATCTTAGCCAAATGGCTTGTGTATGTTGTTTTCAAGCTGGGAACAACTGCATATTACATTGTGCCCCTGGACTCTAGGAGCCAGAGGGCACGGAAGCTTCGTCCGTCTTGGGGTCAGTCTCTCAACTTGCCCCGCGGGAAGTTTTCATAACATTGGTAGCAGAGGATGGTTTCCGAACATCGGACCTCTGATGACTTCTGCCTGATGTTTATCTGCCGGCAAAGAAAGCAGCCTTAAACTGCGTGCTTCATTCCGGGGGAGTTTTTCGAGCTGAAGACGGCCGTTTCCCACTGTGAGAAGACGCGTTAATTGACTGTGAGTACCGGACTGATTTACGACGCAATAAACCTCAGAAGGCTAGGTTTGTTTGCTTAATTTGCTTTCTGAAGACAGAGAGTAAAAAGCCTGTTTTTTCGCCACTATGGCAAAGGATAGCAAGCAGAGCAACAGCTCCCTGTGCCCAATGCTCACTGATGAAAATTATCGAACATGGCGTATAAAAATGGAAGCTGTCCTGACCAGGCAGAATTTGCTTGATGTTGTCACTAATGCCCCTCCACTGCTCCCTGGTGGTCGATGGCTGAACAGGGATAATCAGGCGAAGGCGACCATTGTTTTGCATCTTGACCAATCTCAGTTAATACACATCAGGGATTTGCTTCATGCTAATGATTATTGGGTTGTTTTGCAAAATGAACATTTGAGGATAGCGGCAGGGAGTTCCATGCTGCATTTCCAACGTCTCACCAACCTAAGGCTAAAGGAGGGAGACAATTTGCGTTCGCATTTTAACCATATGAAAGAATTAAGAAGTGAACTCGCACAACGCAACGTGCAATTAAACGAAGATGTGTTTTGTTTCATGGTTTTGAACAGCCTCCATGCCGGTTATAGTGCTATTGCATCGCAGCTAGGTGCCCTGGATGCTCAAAACTTAACCGTTGCCAGAGTCTTCTCAACTTTGCTAAATGAGCAAGATCGTTGTGCTGCTCAAAATGAGGCTAATGGCAGGGGGAGTGAAGCGTCCTCAACCCCACCTAGTGGTCCAACTGAGCATGTGCAAGCTCTTAAAGTCATACGCTGCACAAATTGTGGTCTTAGAGGACACAGTTTCCAGACCTGCAGGAAGCCCAAGAAAGGATCTACTCAACAAGCCGGTGGATCTACAGGCAAGGCGCAAGCCAAAGTCTACAAAGGGCGCACAGTTGCATTGCTTACACAAGGCGTGCAGGAGCAGGATGACATTAACATTGACCTGGCTTTTGTTATTGATTCAGCTGCCAGCCACCACATGACCGCAAACAAGCGTTTATTTAAGACTTTTAAGAGGCTGGACTCCACCGTGTCGCAGGTGAGTGGAACACACCTGAAATCGACTGGAGTTGGAACTGTTTATCTTCAGAGTCTCCAGCTATCTATAAGCAACGTTCTCTATGTGCCAGAAATTGCCTACAACCTGCTAAGTGTACCGCAGCTTACCGAGAAGGACTGCGAGCTCAGGCTGCGCAAAGGACTGTGCACAATTTATAAGGATGGAGAAGTTATCCTTACAGCTCAGAAGAACAAAGATGGACTGTTTTTACTGTCTTTTGAATCTACTGACTGTTGTTATGATGTTGTTGACTCTTATTTTGCAGGTGCTGCGAAGTCCAAGGAGACTACCAAACAGCCACGCAGAGAAAAGGTCACAAGATGTTTCCAGCAGGTCTCTGCTGATGTAATAGGACTTCTGCCAAAATCTAGAGGCGGAGCTACCTGTTATTTATTGCTGTCTGATCATTTCTCTAAATTCTCTTGGATTTATACTATGAAAAGTCCGCAGCAAGTCTTGGCCAAGTTCACTGAATTTTGTGCTAAGATAGATTTCATGCATGATGGCAAAATTGAATGTTTGTATACTAATCAATTACCAGTGTTTGATTCACAGGAGTTCCAAGAGTTCCTAAGTCAACATTGCATTCGGCACAAAGTTGCCGTCAGCCAATCATCGTGGGACAAAGATTTGTGTGTTAAAATCAACACAATACTACGTGAGGGTATGCAGGCGCAATTGCTAAGTGCAAAGCTGTCTGAACAGAATTGGGCTGAAAGCCTATCTGCCTTCACATATGCTTGGGTCAGGAGTATTCCAAAAGGAATGGAATGCTCACCTTATGAGATACTGTTTAACAGGAAGCCTTCTGTTAAGCATCTTATGGTTTTTGGTTCTCAGATGTGGGTGGAATCACTTGAAGGTGCAACCATCCAAGGCATTTTTATGGGCTATGAGAAAGGACAATACAGAATTCTATTGCCTTCCTCTAACACAGTAATTCTTACTCAGGAGGTAGAACCTACTGTAAAGCTTGAGACACAGATTCTCCAAAGCTTTCCCATTGATGTCAATACATATGAGGATACTGACACCAGCAGTAGCAGTGCAAGCTCAACCACGGCTAGTTCCGACACAGGTGAAACTGTCATTGAGAGAGGAGCTCATGATAGTTCCAGGCCATCAGATGAAGATGATGTGCTAGGATCTTTAGAGCCACTGTTTACAATTGGTAAAGTTTCTCCAAAAAGCCCTGTTAAGGAGAAACTCAGCAAAGAAGATCTACATCTTGTGCGTAGATCTGAGAGAGTAACAAAAGGTCAGGCGCCCAAACGTTACTCCAAAGAGTTTGCAATCTCAGCTGTTGCAAATGTAGCTGTAGTTTGCACTCAAAACAGAGACACTCAGGCTCACTTCACAGATGTGAAAAGGCCACAGCAACAGGTTGCAAAGTTCAACACTGTTTCTACCAACACACACAGAGCAAGTGCTCTGGTCCCCTGGAGAGTTGGTTCGCAAAGGCTCAAACTGGTAGAACCAGTCTCAGAGAGTTCCAAGGGTGGAACAAAGACATCAGATTCATACTGTGTATATGATAACTGTTTGTTTACTTCTCTTAATGATGCCTTACTTTTCGCCGCTCTTACATTGTCTAATATCGGGGGAGGATGTTGTGATATTATGACATGACGAGCTGCGAACGCTGCAGCAAGGTCACAAGACTCAAGAGTCATGTTTCCTCTCTGTGGGAATTACACTGGGCATACCAGCTCCCACACATGTGATGTCATTGTATTTTACTATTGTATTCTTTACTTTCTGTTTTGCATCGGAGATGAAGGTCGCATTTACAGACAGCTCTGAAATAATGAGCTGCTGCGCAGAGGCATACTCTGCTTTTTATCTACAATAAAGTAGATCTTAGCCAAATGGCTTGTGTATGTTGTTTTCAAGCTGGGAACAACTGCATATTACATTGTGCCCCTGGACTCTAGGAGCCAGAGGGCACGGAAGCTTCGTCCGTCTTGGGGTCAGTCTCTCAACTTGCCCCGCGGGAAGTTTTCATAACAAGTTGTTGATGTGTTTTAATCTCTTTTCAGTTTACTGCATTTTTTTAAAAAAAAAACAAATATTATTGAAATTTTATTTACAACATAACACAACCCCCCCACCCCAATACACAAATCCACCCTCATTAAACCTGAACATAACATACAGTGAACATAACATACAACAATACAAACAACCAAATAAAAGACTTCCTTTATCCCGTATCTTGCTTCCTTATTTACTTCTTATAAACTGTTTCCTTTATGAATAATTATTAAGATTTTTCTAATTATAACTTAAATATTCCACAAAGTCTCCTGCAGACATTAATTGAATCAAGTCCAGGTATGTATTTTAGGGCACTGTTTTGTGAAGTATTCTCTGCATTTCCCCCATGCTTTTTGAAACTCTTGTCTAGTGTGATCTCTAATTGCCTCTGTTCATCTAGGCAGTTCAATATACTCTAACAGTTTACCTTGCCATTCCTTTTTTGTTGGCACAGTTTCTTTTTTCCAGTTTTTAGCAATTAGGATCCTTGCCGCTCCTGTGGCATAGAGGAATATTTTCTGATCTTCTCTTGTTATACCTGTGTCCGTTATCCCTAGTAGAAAAGCTTCTGTATTTTTCATAAAGTTGTGCTTAAACATTTTTTAAAGCTCGTCATACACTGTGTTCCAAAAGCTTTTGATTCTTTTCACAGTTCCACCAAACATGTATAAGTGTCCCCTCTGTTTTACCACACTTCCAGCACAGTTTTGTTTTTGTCTTATACATTTTAGCTATTTTGGTAGGTGTTAAGTACCATCTACAAAACATCCTGATTAGGTTAAGTTTACTACATTTTAAAATTGTTTTAAAGTGTTTTTAATTACTTGCTTTTAACTGTTTTTGTTGATACTTTAAATATTTCTTGTCAGCCGCTTAGAGGTTTTGTTACAATCTAATGTAGTGCGCGCGCACACAGACACACACACACACACACACAGTAGCAGGGTGTGCTTGTGAACCAAGCCTCCCTCTCTTTCACAGCACTACAACTCACATATGTCCTCTAGGGTTCTTATTGATACATATGTGCAGTGTATAGGAAGGTTTTAAGATTTCAAAATATCATATGCAGGAGGGTTATAAGAGCTCAATATTTCATGGGATCAGATTATACAGCAAGACATCAATTCAACAATGCATATTCTGATATATTTATATAATTTAAATGAAGAGGATGGAAATGGCAGAACTACTTACATAAAAACATGTCTGGCGATGGATAGGGGAGAAGATTGCTGTCATATATTTAACTCTGGTGCATTTAGAACACCATTTGAACTGAGAAGCATTTGTGATGTCCTTCCACCATCTACTGGATACTTTGGGGATTGTTTTTGGCAAATCAGCAAATGTTGATATTAAAACTAATATTCAAAACCAATTTGGGTTTGAAAAACCCTCTCTCTACTTTTCCCAACTTACTTTCACTGGGGTGAGAGCCTATGTGCAAAACTGCTTCCCTCCCAGATTGACTTAGAACTACATGTTCATTTTTATGTGGTTCAGTCCTTGCATGTACGGACTAACTGTACCACCGCAGTTTTAATGCGGCCATCACTTGTCCCATTTGAACGGCTTTGTCTGTGAGGCGGTAAAATTTTGATGTGTGGAGTTTTGTTTTCACACTGGGGATGCTTTCAAACACTCAACTTTTCACATAAAATCCGAGAGGGTGATGTTCTATGAGAGCAGAGGACCATCACTGTGACTGATCCAGACTACATGTACTGCACATGTGGTAAGTGTTCTCAAACTGTCGTCATATCACTTCTGACTGAAGGAGAGTCATTACATGGTTGAATGCTTCTCCATACGAAAAAGAGGAGTGTGCTAGCCTATTTCTTCCCTGACATAGTGGGGTTAAAAAATAAAATAATGAAAACATATATACAAAATTTTCCATATTATCATGTACCAAAGCCCAAAGCTCTCATACAAAAAGCCAGTAATTTTAATCAGATACAGTAACAGCATCACATAGCATTGCTTGGGAATGGAATGTATGATTCACACAATTTCCCCATAGTTTGAGGTGGTTGTTGGGGGAGCATCTAACCAGATGTGTAGACCACCTTTCTGTCACCCCTGAAAGCAGAAATGAGGCACCTGTGGCCCTCTAGAAACTGCGGGACTCCAACTCATATTGGCCCCAGTCAGCATGGGCAATGGCCAGGGACGATGAGAGTTGGAGTCCAAGAACATCTGGGAGGCCACAGGTTTCCGATCCTTGCTTGAAGGAGTCTCTCTTTTGGCCAAACTAGATGTGGTGCTAAACATGTTACTGCTGCAATAAGCAGCAGTTTCATTTCTAGCTCTCTCCCCCTTTCCATAGCATTGAGTGGAATTTACCCTTGTTTTGACATTGAAACCTTCTGCACTGCCTCCCTCCCAGCCCACTCTCCATCTGCAATAGCCCATGACTGGGAAATTAAGGTTGAAATCCTATGCTTTAACCTCTTTAGGATGAACTTTAATGATGTTTAATGCACAGTTTTCAAGATTCTTTGGGGGGTTGCATTAAATGTAAACTCATTTCAACTTTTATCTGTGCAAATAGTAGGCCTACAGTACTTAAAGAGTGTTAAGGGCTTACTGTGTATTTATGGGAATAGGTTCTTACTTATTCGTTTATTTATTTGTAGCACTTATAGACATCACAACAACCCCCAAAGCAGTAAACATAAATAAATAAAGCAAGCAAGTAAAAGCAGAACAGTCTGAGTGGTCTTTTGAAGCTCAAGGTAAGTTCTGAATCATTAACTGAACTGCTTATTTGAGAGAAGAGGTCCTCAGGAAATTTGACTTTCAGAGTCAGTTCCTTTTTAAACATTTCCAAGTGTGCTGTAACCTGGCCAACAGTTATTAACAGCAGAGAATAAGGTGGCAGGCAGTGGAGGGATGGCTCAAAGTAGAAGGGAAGAAGGGCTAAGAATATTCAGTGAATCATGGAAAAATGCACTGTTTTAAAATGAACAATGTAGACCGACTGCCATAGCAACCCCAATTGGTAAAGAGAGCTACTGTATATTATTCCCTGGCTTTCCCTGTAATTCATTTTATCCAAAAGAAGCACAATGTTTGTAAGTGAATGTTACATCTTAGCAACATGCATGTTGCCTGTTCCTAGAAGCAAGCCTATGCCTTGCTATTTTATTTGTCTGCCTATCTGGTCACATTTCTATCCTGCCCTTCCTCTCACAAGGAAACACATGACATAGCCCCAGAGTCTGTCTGCAAATAGCCTCTCTAGGAAGAACATGGCTAGTTCCAGTGTTGCAAAACCAGAAAGTAGATGTAATCACAGAGCCTATGGGGTAAAAATGCAGAATATAAATGAATACACTGATTTAATAGCCTACCATTTCCTACAGTGTTTGTGTTGCATTATAATTTAACAATACTAGTCTTGCTCTTATTCTGGCACTGAAGCCGAATTTAAAAGTTGAATCTTTTCCTTCCAATCACATTTTTCTTTTTAAAACAATTTTTCTTTTATTAATATACAAAATAACCCAAAGCATAAAGGAATCTTTAAATCTTTTTTCAAGAAACCATAGAGGACGTGACTTTGCCACTCAGGAAATCTGGCGCACGAGAATGTTACAGGGTTCATTCACATCCACAGCTACTCTGACTCACACATTGTTAACCTCAAGAGCAGTCTGCTGTAATGTGCTCTATGTAAGCGTGGCCCAGAAGCTGCAGCTTGTGCAAAACAGAGCTGCTCACTGGCAGAGATGTATTTAGGGCACTGTGTGACCAGTTCCTCTGCACTGGGGGTGCCAAGCCTATGGGGTGCTGCAGGGTGTCGCAACTAAGATGTAGCAGGAGTGCCAACTCGAATAAAATATGGGGGGGGGGCAGGTAAGCCCTGCTCTACATAACTGATCACATGACGCAGCACACCCACACCATTTTAATGGCAATGCTATTCAGCTGGGGGGGGGGCACTACTTCTGCTCCCTTCCAAAGAACTTCACTGCAAAGTAACTGAGTGGAAAGCACAAAAAATACATAATTTTGAACTTAGTCGGTGTATATGTTTTACATATACTGCATGGATAGATTTCTGAAATGCATTTCCTAGAATATCCAAAAGATGGAGACAATGTATAGCAAATATTTTCTTTGAGTTCTGTTCATTGTAACACATTTTGTGCAGATACATAACAAGTGCTGGGTTTACCTATAAGCTAAACAAGCTATAGCTTAGGGCCCCACTCTCTTGGGGGTTTCCTCCCAATTTCACTATTAGGTATGCTTCTTCTTAATTGTATTTCAGTTCAACAATTACTTTGATAAAATACATATTTTGTTATGTGCAAATGGCTTTAGATAGCCTACCAATTAGGTCCATAAATTACCATATAGCATATATTCAACACAAAAAACAGCAACAATTTGTTGTTGACAAAGGACAGCTGGACATATAAAGGGCCCCTTTACCTTCAGTAGCTTAGGGCCTCATCAAACCTAAATCCGGCCCTGTACATAACATTATACTGGATCTCAGAATTTGACAATGATTACAGATCAGTGGAGCAATGCAATGCAGACTTGTCCCATTATCATCTGTGGGACTTTCCTCTGGGTCAACATGCATAGGTTGTGCTGTGCGTATTTTCCTCCTGAGATCCATCATGTTTCTCCTGTACTCAATCCTGGTCTGTTCTTGTGCTGGTTCACCACTATGTCTATATGGAGGAAAAGGTGTTTGAAAACTAAAACTTTATGCAGTATTTAACCATGTGCTTGAAAAGAGTTGGGGGGGGGGAGGTCACACCATAATGGTAAGTATTCCATAACGAAAACATGCTTTTTGACCTGGGAGAAAGTAAAAGGCAAACTTAGTTCTAAAGTGTCATCTGTAGGGATAATCTTTCCCCCTGCCCATGAAGAGTGTTATTCACGAACTGATAATATGCAAGTTATAGTTACAATGAGATTGTACATTTGCTTTTAAATTGGGAGGTTTTTGAATGTGGTGAATAAATTGGGAGATTTTTTGAATGTGGTGAACTTCAGTGAGTATGGTGATTATGGAGACCAGGACTCACAATTCAGTATTTCCAGTTGTTTATGTATGTATGTTTGTATTATTTATTTAAGAACATAAAAAACATAATAAGAACCTGCTGAATCAGGCCAATGACTCATCTAGTCCAGCATCCTGTTCTCACAGTGGCCAACCAGATGCTTGTGGGAAACCTGCAAGTAGGACCTGAGCACAAGAACAGTCTCCTTTGGATTCCAGCAACCGATATTCAGAAGCATCACTGCTTCCAACCCTGGAGGCAGAAGACAGCCATCATGGATAGGAGCCCTCCATGAATTTGTCTAATCCTCGTTTAAAGCCATCTAAATTGGTGGCCATCACTGCCTCCTATAGGAGCAAGTAGGTATCATAATTTAACTATGCGCTGCATGAAGTACTTTAGCTTATTTTTAGTACAATCTGTAAGAGAAAATGGAGTGAATAGAAACATAATCATGTTTGCTGATTTTTTTAAAAATAGCAATTCCAGAATCTTTTATCAAATGGTTATGACAATGATACAGGGGAAGTTGGATGGTAAACATTTAAAATTAAAATTTCCCCACTGACTCCACAGTAACTTACGAGAGGAATCAATGGATGAAAAGTAGAAAGTTCTCCTCCTTAATGATATCAGATACTCCGCCTCCAAGAAAAAAATCGTTATTGATTTATATACAAATGGTATCTCATTCCAGCGAAATGGATTAAGAATAGGCACAGCAGAAATATCCTGGTACACGACATTATACTGCTGTTGTACAAATGATTCAGGACTACTTGGAAGGAGACTGAAGAATCTATTAAACGTGAAGATTATTCCAATGCTATCAGTTAGATTCCTGCTTAGTAACATAAAGGACATAAAGAACATGCAAGAAATTGTTGCTAACTTAATAAAAACTGCAACAATAAAGTTATCTAGTAAATTGGTTAATTGGTTAAAAATAATTTGGAATGCCTTGTTTTTTTTTTTTTTTTAAAAGAGATTTTATTATTTTATCATATAACGAGAAAGAAACAACATTAAACATACATAAACATAAACATAGAAAAACATAATAAACAATTCAACAATAAAAAACACAACATTAACATACCGGAAAAAAAGAAAACTTATACAAACCTTATCAAATTCTTATCTTTGTTACTCTACTTATTTGTACTTCTTAGGGGGACTTCCCCTGGTCCCTCCTCTGTCTTCAAAAACATATAAACTTTTTAAGGTAGCTTCCTTTCTTTTTTCCATTATCTTATACTCAATATCCTAATGTTCTTTAAATTTATCTAAACCAATATATTTCTTAACTTATATTCTATATCTTAACACTTTCTTATACAAATAAATCTATCGCATCAAAATTTCTTTTATAGCCATTATAACTATCCTTATACTTCTAAAGCCGATTCTTATATATATTTCTGCTCAAATATTCAGACATTCAATTTCACATGCTTAACTAAATAATCCTTAAATTTCTTCCAATCTTGCGACACCTTCTCCTCCCTCTGGTCTCGGATTCTGGCGGTCAGGTCTGCGAGTTCCATAAACTCCATCAACTTCATCTGCCATTCTTCAATTGTTGGTATCTCTTCGCCCTTCCAGGTTCTTGCCAATAAGATTCTAGCCGCTGTCGTGGCATACATGAAAAACACTCTATCCTGACTGGGTATCTCTTCGTTGGTCATGCTCAAAAGAAATGCCTCTGGTTTCTTACAAAAGGTAATTTTCATTACCTTTTTAAGCTCATTATAAATCTTGTCCCAGAAGGCCTTTACCCCTGAACACGACCACCACATATGATAAAAGGTACCTTTCGACGATTTACATTTCCAACACACATCCGACATTTTAGAATTCATTCTAGCTATCTTAACTGGTGTCAGATACCATCTATATATCATTTTCATTACATTTTCTCTTAAACTGTTGCATGCAGTAAAATTGATACCTTTCTGCCACAATCTCTCCCAGTCATCCATCATAATATTATGACCCACATCTTTTGCCCAATCTATCATTGTAGATTTAACCAGTTCATCTTTCGTATGCCACTCTAGCAACAAATTATACATCTTGGAAAGGTTTTTAGAGTTCGATTCGATCAGTTCTGTTTCCAGTTTTGATTTTTCCACTTGAAAACCAATTTTTTTATCTAATTTAAATGTTTCATGTACCTGATAATATTGCAGCCAGTCGGGGACTTGGCTTTTAACTTGATCGTAGCTCTTCAGCTTAAATGAGTCCCCTTCCTGCTGCAATATATCCATGTATCGTAACCAACTTGCAGACATATTCGGTCTCTTATAGGCCTTGGCCTCCACTGGTGAGATCCATCTAGGAGTCTTTCTCTCCAATAAGTCTTTATACCTAATCCAAACCTGATACAAAGATTTCCTAACTATGTGACTCTTAAAAGTTCTGTGGATTTTTGCTTTGTCATACCAAAGGTATGCATGCCAACCAAACATATTATCGTGTCCTTCCAAGTCCAACACATCTACATTTTCTAATTTAAACCAGTCTTTCAACCAGCAAAAGGCCGCTGCTTCAAAATAAAGTCTTAAGTCGGGCAGGGCAAAGCCTCCTCTCTCTTTAGAGTCTGTCAGAATCTTGAACTTAATTCTAGGCTTTTTGCCCTGCCATATAAACTTCGATAAGTCCCTTTGCCATGTCTTAAAACAGTCCATTTTATCCAAGATTGGTATGGCTTGGAATAGGAACAGCATCCTTGGTAGGACGTTCATTTTAATCGCTGCTATTCTTCCCATTAACGACAGTCTCAATCTAGTCCATATCTCCAGATCTTTCTTTATCTCTGTCCACAGTTTTTCGTAGTTGTCTTTATACAGGTTCACA
Organism: Lacerta agilis; assembly: GCF_009819535.1. Classification (NCBI taxonomy): domain Eukaryota; kingdom Metazoa; phylum Chordata; class Lepidosauria; order Squamata; family Lacertidae; genus Lacerta; species Lacerta agilis. Next base: position 47,539,537 of record NC_046312.1, on the reverse strand, counting down.
TTTTTTGCTGTGAGATTGATACCTAGATATTTTACAGTTTTAACAAAATTGAGGCCTGTGCCTTCTTGTAGTCTTTTTATCTGTTCTGCACTCATATTTTAAAAATAATTTGGAATGCCTTGTGTATTGGTGAAACGTTCACATATGATAAAATTTCATGCCACAAGGGAGAAGCTAAACAAGGCAAGTATATGAAAACTGGAATTGGTTATAGAATGTACCTTTTGAAAACTAGCATTTTAATGAAATGATTACTCAGGAATGTAATTACTGCTTAGCAGTACATATGATATGATATTTGTAGATAAATCAAATTTATGATGGTATCTTTATTGGATTTTATAAGAATCCCCATTGTAGTTTATGACATACAGTATAATGAACAAAATGTAATTTCTGTTTTTAAAAATCAATTATTTTCTTTTTTAAAATCCCCCAGAAGCTTACCCATTTAAAATGCTGATAGTTGCTGCTTGAGCTACCTATGTATGTTTGCCCGTCTGTGGACATGATGATGGTGATTTCTGGCTTTTACAGAAATCTTTGCAGAACACTTTTTAATTTTTTCAGTAAAATTTATAAAAGAAGGAAGGAAGGAAGGAAGGAAGGAAGGAAGGAAGATTTTTGCAGTGACTAGCTGAAGAACAAGACAATATTAAGACAGTCTACAATCCAATATTGTAACTGTCAGACTTTCCAACTTTTTAATATGTATAGCTCAATCGCTAGAGCATGAGAATCTTAATCCCAGTGTTGTGGGTTTGAGTCCCATGCTTGCAGGCAGTTGAACTAGATGACTCTTGTGGCCCCTTCCAACACTACAGCTGGAATCATATATATATCCTTTGCTCTATGGAATTGTTTGTCTCGAAGGTGTCTGCTCTTGGATGCTGCTTGAGTTGCTTTCTCTGTATTTTATGTTCTGTGCTGTTCTTTGTATTCATTTCTTTCTTCTTTTTTTAAAAAAAAGCTTCATAAAATTTCGTATTAAAAAACCCCACCTACTTTAAAAGAAAAAAACCAATCACAGCCAGACTTTAAAAACACAACGCACAGTCCTGCCCCCAGAATTCATGCCCAGGAGTAAGTAGGGAGAGCTGCTAGTAGCCTAATTTTGCCAGATGGTTCTGAACCTAATAGCAGACAGTGATTCGTGTCCAAAGGTAATGAAAGGCAGCTTGTTTCCAGCACAGACATTCTGTTACTTTGAAACAATCATTAAAATGTCACCATTCCAGAGCCCTCCTGCTCAGGTTTTTCTCTCTCATCTCCGTGGTGGGAATCTTTACTCCCCACCCCCCCCCATCACCCCATGACAGTGTAAGAGTTCAACTAGACCTTTGCAGGCAGATATAATGATGTGCATTCTATGAAGAGCTTGTGTTTTCAGCTTCACATGCCATAAAGATAAAAGCTTGGGCGAGTGCTTTCATTTATCCTCATCGTAGTTGTTTGAGGTGTCAGGAAAGCTGCTCGCTCTTCTGTTGGCAATTCCAGGCACTCTGCGCAAAGCTGGACTCCTTAGAGCCAGTGTGCAATCAGGCCATGCTTGCGTTTGACAAAGACAAAGGGCCAGAGCGCATTGTTCTTTGCTCTCACATCTCACCAGATTCAGAAAATGCGCACCGCTGCCTCCCATGATGGGTGTATAATGCATTTATATATATTTTTGGCTGTATATGCATCACACATTTAAAGCACATTGATCTTGCGCCGAAGCAGAATTCTTTGCAACGGAGCTGAAATTCCCTGCCCTCTTAACAAACGACAGTTTCCAGGATACTTTGGGGGAAAATGTGTGATTTAAATGAATGGTGTGTGTGTGTGTGTGTGTGTGTATTCTTTTTCTGCAGCTAATATAAATAAAACAATATGCCTTAATAATTGAGTTCATTGCCAAAGTGAATAATCAAAGCTAACAAAATCACTATAAACAATTTAGTAATCAATACAACAAATTCTCACTTTCAAGGGGTTTGCAGCAGCCTAGGCTTGCTCCGGTACCATGGAGAGAAATTTATTTTTGTGTGCACAGAGGGGGCATAAAATTCCCCCCATCCCCCCCGACCTGTCCCATATTTTGCCTGACCTCTCCTTTATTTTGCCCAACCAAAGGTGGAAACCGCCCTTAATCCGGCGCTGCCCTCTTCGGCTTGTGTCCCCTAGCAATTGGCATTCAGAGGCAAACTGCTTCTGATACTGACCAGCACTGATAGCTTCAGCCTCTCTGAATTTGTTGGATTGCCTTTTAGACCCGCCACCCAAGTTTACTCCCTCTTATGGGATCAAATACTATAGCTAAACTATGCACTGTGTGAAAAAGTATTTCCTTTCTGCTGTCCTGAATCCCCCCACCATTCAGCTTTGTGACTCCAGGTTCTAGTATTGAGAGAGAGGGCCAAAAGCTCTCTCTCCACTACCTCCACACCATTCATGATTTCTTTCTAGTTTTGTCTTGAACAGTGGCCCATCGGGCAAATTTTTAAGTCCTTGAGAAATGCAAACTTCTAGCCCCTTGACTGCACCTGCTTAGGCTGTTCTAATTGGCCTCCTGCTTATGCATTTGGCTCTCGCTCTCAAAATGAAACATATTTCCCTGCTAGAATTCTCAGCTGCTTCTCCTCTGCCGACAAAGGCAACCTTATTACATGGCTTGTCGTTTGTTGTTTGCATTTCGAGGAAAATCAGCTGAACTGAAGGCAGAAGATGTGGCCTGACTGCAGAGCTGCCATCTGCAAGGCTGGGGCCAGCCCAGTTTTGGAAAGGTCAAGGAGAGCTGCTGGGCAGGGAGCTGGGGCAAAGCTGCACAAAGCTAATAAAGAGGAGGGGAAATGCGAGCATAATCTTCGCCTCCTGCCTCCCACAGCTCTCTCTGATGCTTTTCCCTTAGCAACATACACCGAGCGATGAAGAGACCTGGGAGAGAAAGAGGGAGAGAGAGACAGCTCCAGGCACCACCTGACATAATTAATTTTAGATCAAACTCGGCTCAGCATCACGGACCTCTATCCCACTGTTCCCATAACATCAAGGTAATTTTGGTGTAAACAACAGAGATTTCAGGGAAGAATTTTAGAATAGCCCGAAAACACACATTGGTACGTTGGGACAGGCAAGGCCTCCTGTCAAAACGTTATGCCACTCTGCAAAGCATGTCCTCTGGCTCAGTATTTGCAAGTAAGACTGAAAATGCAGTGAAAATAGCAAAAGGGGGGGCAAAGCTGTGTTTGAATTAAGCCATCAGTTTTTGTGTGGGTGTGTCAGATCCAGGCTTACACTAAACTTGCTCCGTTCCTAGATTGGGATAGTCTGCTCTCAGTTCCCCATGCTCTAGTAACCACCCATCTGGACTACTGCAATGCACTCCATGTAGAGCTGCCCTTGAAGTTGGTCTGGAAGCAGTAGCTATCGTTCTGTGAGTCTATGAGTGCGGGTGGCGCTGTGGGTTAAACCACAGAGCCTAGGGCTTGTCGATCAGAAGGTCGGCAGTTTGAACCCCCGCGACGGGGTGATCAGTCCCTGCTCCTGCCAACCTAGCAGTTTGAAAGCACATCAAAGTGCAAGTAGATAAATAGGTACTGCTCCGGCAGGAAGGTAAACGGCGTTTCCATGCGCTGCTCTGGTTCGTCAGAAGTGGCTTAGCCATGCCTGCCACATGACCTGGAAGCTGTATGCCGGCTCCCTCGGCCAATAAAGCAAGATGAGCGCCACAACCCCAGAGTCGTCCGCGACTGGACCTAACAGTCAGGGGTCCCTTTACCTTTACCTATGAGCTACTGCAAAATGTGGCTACTACATGTAGTTTCACTGAAAGTGCTGCACTGGCTGCCAGTGAGCTCCCAGGGCCCACTTCAAGGTGTTAGCACATACAAAACCTTAAATAGTACCTGAAATGATGGTACCTAACACCAAGGAAACTAGTGCTAATACGCCCAGGAACCTCACCAAAATGCTGGAGAGGATGCACCTCCACAGGCACATACCTCCACATGTGGCGGGAATGCCCCCAAATCCAACAATCATACAAGAAATATGCAAAATAACTAAGCAAGTATTAGAAGTTACCCCAGAACTGGCCCTACCAAGCATCTTTCAATATAATAATGTCCACTCACATCACAAAGAGCTCATAATCCACCTACTCTCAGCAGCCAGAAACATCATAGCCAGACACTGGAGAGACCTGTCAGGAGTAAGCATGGACCAATGGTACCAAATAGTATGGGAAACAGCCTTATGAGAAAAACTAACCAATAAACTGAAACTGACACAGGGACAAATGGAGGAAGACACCTTCACCCAGTACGGCTCCCCTTTATCACATACACAGCCCAACAAGACAACAACAAGAATCCACCAACAGCATACGAATCAATATGGCTAACCTGATTCAAAAACAACCACCCACTCCACTCACATATGAAACCAAAGTTCACCACAGCCAATCACAAACAAACAACCACACCCTAGGCCAACCCCAACCTTTCTCACCACCAAAGAAACACAAGCAAATAGTAAAGAGAACCCGCACAAGTGACGCTGACACAAAACCCCACACATACATTAAGTAAAATACTGTAGAAATATCACCACCCAACTCCCCCCCCACTCACCATGGCCCCCTCCACTTCTTTCCCCCTTTTCTTCCTAATGTGACACTAATGTCTCAACAAATGCAACTGATCTGTAGAAAACGCAACTTGAAAAGAAATCAAGAAATCTTTAATAAAAAGATGTGGTTTTTTAAAATAGTACCTAAAATTGTGCCCTACAAACTTCAGGAGAGATTGTAGGCCTTGTTGATGGTGCCACCATTGGGTGCTACCCTCTTGGCTTTCACCCATGACAGGGCCTTTGTGGTGGTTGCTCCTCATTTATGGAATGCCCTCCCTGGTGAGATACATCTGTCCTTCTCACTATTTACATTCTGGAGGAATTCAGAAGCCTAACTTTTCACCCAGGCACTTGATGACTGAAAGATACTGTTCCTGAGAACCTTGAAATCACAAGCTGTGAAGTTGTATCTGCCCTGCAAGGAGGGGACCAAGTGCCCTCAATATTCCATGGTCTATGGCAGACCCCATCAGGCCTTCCCGCAGCTGCAGTGGATCCCATCGGGCCTCACTGCAGCCAGCTTCACCAGCTTGCATGACTCCAGGAGAAGTGTGTGACTTTGCACGATGTGCACTGGCCTCCCCCAATCTTGGGGGCAGCCTGGAGCCTGTGCATACAAGGTATCTCCGCTGCTGCCCACTGGCCTGCTCTGCTCCCCCAGGTCAGGCTTGAGCCAGGGGGTGGAACAGCAACAGGCACAAGCGCCACAACCAAGGCGTAGCTCCTTCTGGCGCAGAGCCAGGCTCCAGTGAAGGAGCCTGCTGTGGGGGTGCCTGTTTGGGCCCCCTCTCAAAATTGCACCTGGGGCCACGGCACCCACGGTACCCAGCCATGCTAGACCTGATTGTAGGTGGTAGCATTCTCCTTGATATGCTAGCTTGGTGTGTCCAGAGATCCAAATCCTGCACTAGGCAGTCCGGCCACAGTTTGTCACCTCATCTGATGCTGATGTGAGCTCGGTTGTTAGATTATGGAGGGGATGGACGTGCCAGCACCTCTGAGATTGTAAGCCTACCTCGGAGATAAAGCCTAGGGACACAGGAGCTGCCTTGCAATGAGTCAAACCCACCTTGGTCCAGCCAGCTCAGCAGTGCCTATATATACTGATGGGCAGGGCAGCAGCTCTCCTCCAGGCTTTCAGGTGGCAGTTTCCCCCAGCTCTTGCTGGAGATGCCAGGGATCAAACCTGGTACCTCCAGTGCATGTCCTCCGCCACTGAGCTACAGCGCTGGCCACCTGGCAGAGGCTTCTGGTAAGTGCTTTGTTCCCTCTCAGTAGAATCCCCTGCTGGGGAAACTGCATCTCCCCAATCTCTACCCATCATGCCACTGTTGAAAGGACAGAGGCCCCCGTCAGGGAAATGGGACTAAGCCTAGGCCGTTACAGAAAGCAGAAAGATCAAAAACTGAAATTCCCGTAATGAAGCTTCTCATGACAAGCTAACTTTTCACTTTTCCAACATTATAACTGAAAACTCTGCTATGAATCTTAAATACATTCCTGTATAAAAAAAGAGAACCGCAGGAGGGAAGAGTCTTAGTTAATGCTTGCAGACAGGGAGAATTTTGCATGTTGCTTCAACCGTTATTAAATACTCGACCGAGCCCAGTTTGAGCCGCTTGCAACGTGAATGACTTCTAGAAAGGTGTTTCAGATACAAACACTCTACATTTGCACTTTTACCAGTTTTATTAGGTCATCTCCAAAGCATCTTTCCTTTGAAATGCAGAGGCTGCTGCCTGGAAACCCTGACCCTGGCTTCAGTCTGGGAGAGATGGAAATCGGAGGCCAGCTGGGCTCCATAATTAGGAATATGCTGGTGCATAATTGGGGAGATGAGGATCTGAATGAGCTCAGTGTGACCAGGACTGAGGAGATGAGCTGTAAGAAGATTAAGGACATAAATGTTTTCAGTGAATATCAAGTTCCAGCAGGCTTCACCCCAGCCCCTACCCCCCTAGGGCAGCTGTAAGGGCCACAGCCCACACCAAGGTCCACTAGCACATACCTCCCAAGTGCCCCTATTTTCCAGGGACAGCCCTGGAATTACAGAAGCCATCCTGCTTTCTGATTTGATCCCAGGATGTCCTGGTTTTCCTTTTTCCTCCCCTCCATTGTCTCGGAGAACAATGAAAAATGGTGTGTGTGTGTGTGTGTGTGTGTGTGTGTGTGTGTGTTCAAGTGCAAAAACGGAGCCATATTTATCCTGAAAATAAAATAGCTGCACCAAATGAAGGAAATGGTGAAGCTGGCACACAATGCCTTTCCTATAAATTTCGACGGAAAATGTCACCAATTCACTTTAAATTCTATAATTGCAATGCAGCCAGCCATTTTTTTTAGGGAACGCATGGAGTGTTTATTCCTGTATTGTAAATGGAGCCTTACACTGTCTACTCATGAGTAAGTCCCAATGTATTTAATGGAACTTCCAGGTAACTGGGTCAAGACTGGGCACCCTTATACTGCAATCCTAAACATTTTTCCTCAGAACTAAGTCCCACTGAGTTCAATAGGAGTTACTCTCTGGTATGTTCCTGTTCATTCTCACAGTTGTTGTTGTTGCTATTATTATTATTATTATTATTATTATTATTATTATTATTATTATTATTATTATTATTTTCTTCCATTTTCCCTGAAAGGAACACAAGGCAGCTTACAGCTAAATTTTATTTCATTCCATTTACCTGTGGAAGGTGTTGAACACGATCCCTTCCCTCACACATTTTTTTTCTTGACAACAATCCTGTGAGGTAGGTTTGGCAGAGAGGTTGCAATTGGCCCAAGGTGACTGATGTGCATATGATGTCTATGCGTGAGACAGGGTTCAAATGTGGGAGAAATATCCAGATGTAGATCCCACCCTATTTTCATCAGAGAAATGTTGGAGGGTGTGTTAGCACAGCCTGGCAGTGAGCAGCTATGAGCCACCATTTAAACACTCCCAATATCTGACGCATTGGTCTGAGACACTGAGGGAATTCATTTTGAATGCACTGCTACCGCATTTAAAGCCAGAAAAAAACATGGCCACAAACTAGGTCTAGGGAAGGAGGGAGGACAACATGCAGGAAACACCAGACTGCAATAGCTTGGCAGTCTCAACATCTGGATTCTTCAAAGCAAGTGAGTGATCAAAGGATGGCAAATTCCAAAGAAAATGGCTAGTGTAGAAGAAAATGTAAAAAGGTAAAGGGACCCCTGACTGTTAGGTCCAGTCGCAAACAACTCTGGGGTTGCGGTGCTCATCTCGCTCTATAGGCCGAGGGAGCTGGCGTACAGCTTCCGGGTCATGTGGCCAGCATGGCTAAGCCGCTTCTGGCAAACCAGAGCAGCGCACGGAAACGCTGTTTGCCTTCCTGCTGGAGCAGTACCTATTTATCTACTATTTATCTATGACGTGCTTTCGAACTGCTAGGTGGGCAGGAGCTGGGACCGAACAACGGGAGCTCACCCCGTCGTGGGGATTCGAACTGCCGGCCTTCTGAACAATAAGCCCTAGGCTCTGTGGTTTAGACAACAGCGCCATCTGTGTCCTCTGAAGCAAATGTAATCATCTGCTAATGGCTGCAGATCCAGTTGCTCTAAAGGTCCAAAAGCTGGCAACCCCCTTTCTTCTATATTAGGGAAAGGGGCTCTAGCTATCAGATATCAGGTTAATGATTTGCAAATGCAATACATACAGCTTACCATTGCCAGCCTCATTTGGTTATGTATTTGGACATATGGACTGCTTATATTAACATATATGTTTAAATTAGCATCATTGGGTTATTCCTATTGTTAATGTGAGCTGACATTGTTTCTTTCTGTTATATTTGTGCTCTCTATATATGAATTGCCGCTACACTGTTCTCAAGTCAGTCGCCTGGCAGCTGATTCAGTCCTTAAATATGAATTGATATGAAACTAATGTGAAGTGAATTGTTTATTTGTGCTTCTGACGATGCTAGGAAACTGAGCAGAGTTCAGAATATTCTGTTCGTATGAAAAAAATAAATGGAGTTCAGTTAAGCCAAAGTGATGTTACACTGAAAGGGCTGTTTCAAATTCTGGATCCTTTGGAATCTGGTGCCAGGCCTAATGCTTCTGTTGGAAAGCTGCCCCATAGAACTTTTTTTTGGGGGGGGGGTCATATGTTTGCAGATCTACCTTGTGAGCTGAGCCTTGATTTCCAAAAGCTGGATACTGTCAAGGTCCAGGTATCAGTAAATTGTTATCTTTCAGCTCTGGAGGAAATGTAAGATGACTACCATCATGAGCCAATCTCCCAATCTGGCCTGAAAATTGAGGAAACAGGATAGAAAACTGCATTCCAAATTGACTTTACACAAGAGGGTGGAGGAAGGTGCAAAGTCCATCATGCATTATGTGTATTATTTCAGTTTAAAAGGTGGATTCTCAAATAATTCCCATTATATGTGAGAAATATATGGTTTTGGAGTAACCAAGCAACTCCCTTGATCAACACTTCCTTTGATCTTCCACTGTGTCCATTATTTCACTGATTCGTGCTTTCTTATAATAATATATCTGGGAAAGGGAACAAGGTCTCAGCAGTCAGAGGCAATAAAGATTCTGAACACCTGAAACCACAGGTGAGTGCTCTTCTGCTTGGGTTCTGCTTGTGGGTTTTCCATAGGCCCCTGTGAGAACAGGATCCTGTAATAGATGGCCATTGGCCTGATCCAGCAGGCTCATCTTATGTAAAAGGGAGGAAATGAGCTACAATTTCTGTTCTGTTTTCTGATTTTTACCTTCCATATGAGAATTTCCCTCCTGTGAATTTCCCACAATTTTCTCTGTAGTAGGAAGAAAGGTAGTTAGCTTTTGTGTGAGAGTGTCATACTAGTATATTGTAAAAAATGAATACGTTATACTAGTTAATGTAGTCTACCTTATCAACTTTTGATGAGGCAGCAAATACATTAAAAATAAATAAAAACACACGACAAGGAGAGGTCTAGAAGGAGTCGTGAAATACTGATCTTTCCTAGAAAATGCACCCAAACAAGATTTCAAACTTTTCTAATGATTTTTAGTGTTTTGAACATCTACAGACGAGTACTTGCTGGCATTTGAGGATAAGCAGAAAAGCCTTGGAGGAAATCTTACGTAGCTAGCTGTCATATTTATGGAACTGCTTTTAACCCAGAGGAGGTGTCCACTAACTTAAGAGAAGGGGAAGTGGCTTTTTGCAATCCCTCTTTCCTGCTGCAGACCACCTCACCCTTGAAAAAAAGTCTGCTCCAGAGGGTGGGAGACCCTCCAGAAGAGTATGGAGGGTAGCACAAAGGAGGGCTGCGGGGGGAACCAGCAACTTCAATCAACCTCCTGAGGGAGCAGATATTTTTTCGGATTTAAAAATTATGCTGAGATCCATGTCAGATGGCTTGGCAGGAAGACAGTACTGTATATAAGTGCAATAAATGTAGTAAACAAATAGATAAAAGTGAATATTCATTGTAGGGCCTTCTCATTGGTGACCCCACAACTCTGTTCCTCTGAAATTAAACAGTCTCCAATATTTACGTCCTTTTAGTGGGCTTTGAAGACTCATTTTTTTTCCTTTATGGCATTTAATTACATGCCATACACAAGGGTCTGGTGGAGTTTTTTTAAAATTTATTTTTTATCTCTGTGCTTGTTTTGGGTTTAATATTTTCATAGATGATGGTGATGATTATTTATTAAATTTATATCTTCAGATATGTTGCCTGCCACTTTGTGGAGCACATTCTCAAAAGGAAGGTTATAAATCCTTTGAATAAATAAATGAAATTTAAAAAACAACAACTATCAGCATTGTGGAAATGAAATGTTGCTCGCTAGTCTCAGTAACATTCTGACTGCTTCTCATCCGGCAGGAGGGGTTGATGGAGAAGCTGGGGCTTGACAGATCCCACTTGGGCCACCCACGAGAGTTGTCACTGGTTTAGAGTTTCATGGCAGGTAGCAAACAGCACAAACTTGAACTGTCCAAGTCAGACTTGCTTGCCTGACAAGTCTAGGCCTAATGCCATAGCAAATGTTGACGACATCTGTTCAGGAAATACTCTTGGGATGGGAGATGGCCAACTTCTCTTTACCCTGCCAGAAAAGCGTAATGTGGCCTCGGCATAACTGGCAGTCAGACTGACTGGCTCAGATGCTGCCCTCTGAGATGCCGGAATACCCTTTTCCTGTAAAGTTCTTCACTTTGTAGCGAGCATCACAACAGAGTGATATGAAAAACATCTAACCTACTACTATGTACAGCACTCCAAGCATATATCAGAAAGTATATAATTCCTCTGTACATGAGACAGACACATTGCACCCTCATTGCAAAAATTCCATAAATTTGGACCAGGTTATCAAATATGGGGGGAGGGGGTAGAAGGTAGATATTGGCCTCCCACTGCAGTGTTTTATATTCCTCTCCTAAGACTGAAACCATACAGTCAAATGAGGGAAAGGTAAATGGGTTCAGTTGGGGGCACTATTAGGATGGGCAATGTGTGTGTGTGTGCGTGTGCGTGTGTGGGGGGGTGTTAGTTCCCTTCTCCCTGAATCTAGCCGCTCAGAATCCAATCTGCTCTATGCTAGATTCTATTTCTTTACTGTGGAATATAGTGGAATATTAGAATATGTATTTATAGAGATGATTTAACTCCCATGAAGTCCTCCTTACAGAACTATCGTTGCCTTGTAATTTTCCACCATGGAAGAAGGCCTGAGCTTTAAACATAGCCCGTCACAGTGGATTGCTTGATTTGCACGCACAGTTACTACTGCTTTGCTCTCCAGTTAAGCAGTTCACATGCAAAGGGCCAATTATGGACTTAATTGGTCGTTTGCACTTGGAATAACATAGCTTTGTCTGCAATCACAATAATTACAAATATGCATTCAGAACAAATTTGCATGTTCCTGCTTGAATAACTGGTCTTTTTTCTTTTAAAGAATGTGCCCTCCAACAGTTTCAGAACTTGATTGTTAAATGGCATTGAGATGAGACATCTTGTTTTTTGGCGGGTGGGGTGTGTGGGATGTCGTGATGTTTAAACTGTGACTCTCAGAGAACTTCAATGAGGATATTTTGTTGCTGCGGGGGAAAGTGAGCCCTTTATTAGATAGTGCAGTCCTAAGAACATAAGCGATGCAGGTGGCACTGTGGGTTAAAGCACAGAGCCTAGGGCTTGCTGATCAGAAGGTCAGAGGTTCGAATCCCCGTGATGGGGTGAGTTCCCGTTGCTCGGTCCCAGCCCCTGCCCACCTAGCAGTTCAAAAGCACATCAAAGTGCAAGTAGATAAATAGGTACTGCCCCTTTACCTTTACCTTTAAGAACATAAGAGTTCTGCTGGATTAGACCAAAGGCCTATCTTGTCCCATATTTGCTTGCCACAATGGCTAACCAGATGCCTATGGGAATCCTGGAAGAAGATTGTGAGCACAACAGCACTCTCTGCACTCAGTAACTGGTATGCAATACTAGAGTCACCATGACTAGCAGCCTTTGACAGAATATCCTACATGAATCCCCCTTTAAAGTCATCCAAGTTTGCTTTGCTGCTTTGTGGAATTTGGCTGCCTGAGTGTGTTGAGCCCTTATGGTTATCATATGACATGTGGCTGGTGCCAAGGGCTGCCCAAGGCATTTTTCTGCCTGAGGTGGAGCAGCAAAAGGCACTCCCATCCCATTATGATGCTTAGAACTCAAGGCAAGCCAAGCTATTTTGGGACCAGAGGTAGACAATCCCACAAGCACTTTCCCCTTTACCTGGCAGTATAAGTACAAGAGAATAAACACATCTCCATGGCTCTTTCATGACTCCTGAAACAAGCTGCCTGAAGCTGCCACTGTACTCTGCCCAATGACCTCACTTCACCAATGCTTTCTTACGCTGTGTTATATGACCCTTTCTTTTAGCCACCGTACAAATTATTTGGAGGCAGTGTGCTCCTGTGCTGTACACCAGCTCTGAAGCTGACAAGTCCTAAGGTGAAGACTAGGGAATCCTTTTGTTCACCTCTGTGGTGAATCACGAGGGGCTGAAGTGAAAATGATGAAGCCCAGAGAAAGCATTTAACCTCCTATAAACCTTGGGTTGTATCCAGCTATTGCATTTAGTGCAAGGATTTATGGAGCTCCCCCCCCATCTCCCGGCATGTGCCCCTGGCCTGAACCATCCCCAAATCTGCTCTGGAGGGCACACTGGGGGAAGAAAGGGGGAAAGTTAATCATTGTACTGATGGGACAGTAAGTTGGTTGTTGTTCCTTATCAGTGTTGGCTCTCATAATCTCCCCTCTTGGATTGTGGACCATTCTACTCCTTTGTGCTTCCATCACCCAGAATTACCACCTTTCCCTCATTCAGCAAGGCAGTCCATCTCTTGACTCCCAACTACTGGCGGAGGAAGAGGAGTGCGGTGGGAGCACACTGCCCCGGCAGCGTGATCCTGGTGGGGTTCCATCGCAGCTGTCCCCACCTGCGCTGGGTGCCACGCCACGCCCCCAGGACGTGCACCATGCCCCCAGGATGCATGCCATGCCCCCAGGACACGCGCCAGCCCCGCCCCCGCCTGCTCTCCGCCCCCTGGTGCTGGAGCATGAAGCTCTGCCACTGCTCCCAACCCCATTCTCAGTCTGTTGCATCTGGAAGGAAAGGAGGTTATCAGGAGTCTCATTTGAAATGTTAACTGTGGTTAAATTCAAAATTGATTTCTCTTTTCTTGTGTATTTTATGTATTTTAAGAAAGTGGTATCTTTTAAAAATTGTTCAGCATAACTATAGCAAATGTACTGAACATGGCACAAAGACGTGCCTGCCTGCCTGCCTGCCTACTTCCGTGCTTAAAAAAGAGAAAGGAAAATAAGGCTGTGCATTTGGCTTGTTGCCTAAGTTGCATACGCCCGTTTATCTGTTTACAGTGGCAATACATTCTCTGAGCAGGGTTGCTGACTGCTATAAGAACTTGTGAGGACATTCCCCCAATTAGGAAAAAATGCATTTGGCATGCACTTCATTTGATCACATGGGAAAGCCCTTGTATATATTTGCTTTCAATGGTTGCACCCCCATTTTCCAAATTTGCTCAAGGTGGTTAGTGACAAGTTATACAGATTGAACTCTATTTCTCAGACATGGCAAGGCTTCACCTCTTTAACCATTTTGCTGCTGTAGTAGACCCACCACTTAATGCCAGCAGTATCAGGCTTCTTCAGATGTGAACATCTGGGTCATACACAAATATGCATATATGGGAACCATCTTATACACCTGCGTGCTTTTTATTCACATCAGAATGCCCAAATGTACAAGTTCTTTCTTTCTTTGATTTTTTACTGAACCAATATATGTGTTTTTAAAAGGAGAATTCTATGAAATGGACTTTAAAAATCCTTCCAGCAGAGGGCAATCATGTATTTGAAATGCAGTGATGAGGAGCAAAGTTTAAAGGCCTCTTTAGCCATTTGCTTTGATCTCCCTTCTGCCCCACAATAAATCTGACTTTAGAATTGCAATAGGTTACATGGTTTACACAACATAAGAAAATAAGACCCATCTTTTTCTTGTAAACTGCTTAGAGGTTTATCTTGTAAGCCACCTGGTGGTTTTATTGCAATCAAGCGGTAAATGAATTTTGTGAAATAAACAAATAAAAAATTGGGTCCAGCACCCTTCTCAGAGTGGTCAGCAGAGCCGTCTTTCCCATAGGGCTTAGTAGTGCGCCGCGCCAGGGCGCCGGCCTCTCTCAGGGGTGCCCCAGCAAGTCGGGGAGCTGTGCAGCTTTGTCTGTGGCCTCCCCTTTCCCTGCACAACCGCCAGCTGTGCCCCGCCAACCATAAGGCTGGCAGGCATGCAGCTTCCCTCCCAAGCCTCTTCGGGAGGAGAGCGATCCCCACAGAGGCTTAGGACGGAAGCTGCGCCCCGCCAACCATATGACTGGTGGGAGTGCGGCATTCCTCCCAAGCCGCTGTGGGGATTGCTCTCCTGCAGCGGCATGGGGGAGAGTTGTGCCCCCCGATGGCTGGCAGTGTGCAGCTACGGCCACCCCAACACTATCTGTGGTAATTTGGGGGTGCTGGGTGGATATTTGCACCCTGGCGCCGCATCTGCTAAAGACGGCCCTGGTGGTCAGCCAGATTCCTATAGGAAACATACAAGTGGGTTTGGTGCTTTGTGACTGCTCATTGCCCATGAAATTGGTCTGCTGTTCTCCTATTGTAAAAGGAGACTCTAAGAACAAGAATATTGTAGGGAAACTTTGAGCAGGGAAAATGGTCCTCGTACCTTGCCAGACACACATACAAGGGATTATCCACATAAAGCAAGTTACATTTTTAAGACTGTTTTTGTTAAAATCATAGAATTCTAGAGTTGGAAAGGGCCACAAGGTCTGAATGTTTAATCAAATAATTGGTTTGATTAATCAGTTATAAGGGTCCCCACAATCAGGTGGCAGGGTTTGTTTGTTTGTTTGTTTTAAAAGATAATACTTTTAAAATACGTACAACTACAGAAAGCAAGCACTGCTATCACTCCTTTCTGACACAGGCATTCCCCTGCAGATGAGACTGAATTGTGGGAGGTTCACAATAGACAGAAACGTGCATTTCTCCACACACCACACAGTTAAAATATTGTTATAAGGATGACCATCAGCTTTGTGAAGGTATTAGTCCTCAAAGAGCCCTCAAGCTTTTAAGGCTGTTTTTTTTAAAAAAATAAAACAAAATGTGAAACTAGTATGTTAGCCTTCTCCCCTGTTCAGCTTTTTAAGTCTTTGATAATTGATATTCAAATACTTCATAGAGTAAGGTAAAAAGACCCCTGACCATTAGGTCCAGTCGTGTCCGACTCTGGGGTTGCGGCGCTCATCTCGCGTTACTGGCCGAGGGAGCCGGCGTACAGCTTCCGGGTCATGTGGCCAGCATGACTAAGCCACTTCTGGTGAACCAGAGCAGCGCATGGAAACGCCGTTTACCTTCCTGCTGGAGCAGTATCTATTTATCTACTTGCACTTTGACATGCTTTCAAACTGCTAGGTGGGCAGGAGCTGGGACCGAGCAACGGGAGCTCACCCCGTCGCGGGGATTCAAACTGCCGACCTTCTGATCGGCAAGCCCTAGGCTCTGTGGTTTAACCCACAGCGCCACCCGCGTCCACTTCATAGAGTAGGCCTCTCAAAATCAATGGATTTAAGTTACCATGTCTACTGATTCAATAGGTCTACTCTGAATATAGCTAATGTTGAATATAACCCTTGGGTTTTATGATAGGGGTGGGGGAACATCCAGCCTATAATTAAATGCAGCCTAGTGGACTCTCTCTGGGTCATACTCCTCTCCAGCTGTACGCTACACACTCAAGTGATTTTGCCTGGTTGGAATGTTTCCTTGAACATTCTTGCTTAAGTGGATTTAAAGGGGGGCACTTAGAAACCTCTGACTTTTGCATAGCTGTACAAAGACGGGAGTCACATTGACTGTTCTATTCCCCTCTGCCTCTGCCTCCCACTTACCACTGGCATGCAGCCCTGGGTAGGATGGTTTTATACATATTTTTAAATAATAAACAAGAACACAAATAAAGTACTGCTGAGTTATACTCACAATTGTGAGGCCTGAGGAGATTATGCCTCCCCAGCTGTTGCCATTGGTTACAGACTACCTGTGACGACACAAAAATACATGGCAGCTGAGTGGATAGAAAGGTGGCCCTTTCCCTCTTCCACAGAGGCAACAGCTGTGACATTCAGCACCATGCAGTCTCCTTCCACTTGGAGGAGGCAAATTGACAGATGGAGGGAGGTGATCATGGGGCTGTGGGATGCTTTAGAGCAGGGGTAGGCAACCTAAGGCCCGTGGGCTGGATGCGGCCCAATCTCCTTCTCAATCTGGCCCGCGGACAGTCCGGGAATCAGCGTGTTTTTACATGAGTAGAATGTGTCCTTTTATTTAAAATGCATCTCTGGGTTGTGGGGCCTGCCTGGTGTTTTTACATGAGTAGAATGTGTGCTTTTATTTAAAATGCATCTCCGGGTTATTTGTGGGGCATAGGAATTCGTTCATTTCCCCCCCTCAAAATATAGTCTGGCCCACCACATGGTCTGAGGGACAGTGGACCAACCCATGGCTGAAAAAGGTTGCTGACCCCTGCTTTAGAGCAACAACAAAGCAAGTTCGCTTGCAGAGTGGATCCGTGGCTTGAAGGTATCTGATATCCATGGCTGGAAGCTGGCTGATGTCTAATGGTGGGCCTAGCAGAAGCTAGCAAACATTGGTGGGTAGAAGATGGTGGAATTTGCATTCAGAAGCCAGTGGGTGTTTTAAGGCTGAAGCAGTCTGGTTTTGTGGGTGGAAGCTGGTTGAAATTCACCTTCATGAGCCAGCTGGCAGGAGCCAGCAGATATTTGTGAGTTGAAGCTGGGTTGTGAATGAACGGACAGGGAAAGAGGAGTGAATGTGTCCATTGGCATTCTTCTTGGATATTGGCTGGCAAATGCTTGAGCGTGTGAATGGGAAGTTTTGAATGTGGTGGAGGCAAATGGTAGGTGCATTGTGCATGGATGAGAGGTGTGAAAGGAAACTGGTGGATAGTTATGAATAGACAGATCCTGTGGAAGTTGGCGGGATGAAGTTAGTGGATGAAGTCACAGGCAGAAGTCAGTGGTGGTGCTTGGATGATGCTGTTGGATGGTAGCTATCCTCCTCACTGTCTTTTTTTATTATTATTCTAGGAATATCTGAAGGTGATGAAGCTTTCCTAAGACCAGACTTCCTCAAACTTGGCCCTCCAGATGTTTTGAGACTACAATTCCCATCATCCCTGACCGCTGGTCCTGCTAGCTAGGCATCATGGGAGTTGTAGGCCAAAAACATCTGGAGGGCCGAGTTTGAGGAAGCTTTCCCAAGACTATGCATGAAAGCAACCATAGGGCTATCTGAACCCAGTGAGGCTTTCTCAACCCCACCCCCCACCCCAGTGAAAGCAATGAAGAGAACTGCAGGACTTAAATACAAGTCACCTTATATTTCTATATAAATGCTTTTTCCAAATGCATATACCTTTAGTGTCTCTTCTATCTCCCCCCCCCCCAACAGAAAATGGAAGGTCAAACACCTGAGATTATGGTGTGACCCCCTGCTCCCCAAATCAGCACATGTGAAGGGTGTAAATCTTTTTTAGAATAAACCACTACTGAGGTGTCCCCACAATGGTCAGGCCAAGGGAGGTTGTGCTGACGTCTCCTTAGCTGTCGCTATAAGCTATAGACTGCATCTGATGTCACCAAAGGACAGAGTAGCTGAGGGGAAAGAGGCAGTTACTAGCCACGCCTCTCCAGGCTGTTTTAATGGGAGGTGCTGCGTCACTATGGCTTATTTTCACGGTATGGCTTATTTTCGGGGAACGGCTTATATTTTGCAAATGCATAGAAATCCTGCTATGGCTTATATTATGGCTATGGCTTATTTTAGGAGAAACACGGTACTAGAGGGAGGGAAGAGCCCCAGGAGGAGGAGGCTGAGAGGGGCTGGGACAGGGCCGGCTGTCTACTTGAATTGCCAGCTTTTTGCTCTCTCGGGGCTCCTGTGCCTGTCACATCTACATAACTGTAAAGGAAAAAAAAATCCAAGAGGTGAAAGTGCTGCAATCTTCTAGCTAAGATATATCATGTCACAAGTAATATGTGTTGGAAATGTAAATCTGTGGAAGGTACCTTTTATCATATGTGGTGGACATGCCCAAAGGTTAAGGCGTTCTGGGAGATGATTTACAATGAACTTAAGAAGGTAATGAAAATTACCTTTAGTAAGAAACCAGAGGCCTGTCTTTTGAGCATGACCAATCATGAGATACCCAGTCAGGATAGAGTGTTTTTTATGTATGCCACATACATACAGGATAGAGTGTTTTTTATGTATGCCACATACATAAAAGCTAGAATCTTACTTGCAAGAAACTGGAAAGGCGAAGAGATCCCGACAGTGGAAGAATGGCAGATGAAGCTAATGGACTATATGGAACTCGCTGAACTGACCGCGAGACTCCGAGACCAGAGGGAGGAGAAGGTGCAACAGGATTGGAAGAAATTTAAGGACTATTTAAAAAATCGTGTAAAATTGGATATTTGAGCAGAATTAGCTTGGTGAATTGGCTTTAGCTAGGTGATGTTAGATAAAATTGTATATAAGAAGTATTGTTATGAATGATTTAGATGTTTAAGAATGTTTTGGGATAGGTTGTTTAAGTAATGAATTATTTTTGAATAATTAATGTCCTAAAGACTATTAAGAAGAGTGGTAATGTTAAGAAAAAAGATACAAAGTTACTAAAGTATATTGATATTGAACGCAGTTGAGGGAGCGGGGGAAGTCCCCCTTTTAAAGAAGATAGAAACTAGAATTGAATAAGGATAGTTTATTGTTCCTGTTTATGTAGGTAAGTTTTCTTTCATTCTTTGTTGTTTTTGTTTAAAGTGTTTATTATGTTTTTCTTTTTATTGTGTATCTGTGTATGTATTGTGTTTTTGTTATTCAATGCGAAAATAATAAAATATCTTTTAAACGAAAGTGCTGCAATCTTCATTTTGTAAATGAAATGCAGAACTGTTGAAGATGATTCTGGATATGAGGCTGATAAATGAAAATGTGTCCTAGCTACTTAAAATAGTGAAGAAACGTGAGTTTTCTTCAGAATTCGGGGCGAGGGGGAAGAGGGCCAGAAAGCAGCCATATCTACAGGCATGTCTTACTGAATTGGCTTCTTGCGTGCAGCAATTGCTTTGACAAGATTAAGGCCTCAGAAGTTTATTTATTACAGAAAGGCACAAAAGGAGGCAAGGACAAAAAAATACTTGAAAAGCAACAAACCGCCTGCAAATCCATCTCGCATTTGTATTGTCTCTCCGCTTTCTGCTCAGCTTACCCACACATTCAGTGTGACTGCCCCACAGGCTCACTTTTTCTCTCTCTCCCACCATTAACCTGTGTGCCTTTGTTTCCATCCCACGCAGAGTATTGTGGCTTCTTTCATACCGGCTCAGAATTTCTCACAGGCTCTCATTCCCAATCTTTACTTTTAAACCCACTTTCCCCTCGCAGCGGCTTGCACAGTGAAGACGGCACATTCCCTCCTCTCCTCTTCTCAGCATCTCCACTCACTCTTTGGCTAGGATCTATTTTTGCAGCGTATCCCAGGATTTCTGTTCACACCAAATACCACACTCAACAAACACTACATCACTTCTGGGGGGGTTTGCTTGGCATCAGTGAGCCTTCCTGGGTTGAAAGGGCCCTTCCCTTTGCTACTCCCTCTAGCCAAGGACAATTATATTGCCTTCAGCTACAAAGAAATAGGAACAGCCTAACTGTCTGGTGGCTTTTTGGGGTGTGAGGGCTGATTGCTGAGTGGGAAGCAAGCAGCTCAACAGTTAAACACATACCACGCAAGTGTCCTGTTTTAAGTGGAACATCCTAAATTGACAGAAATCCTGGTTCCTGCTTTGACACCTGGACTGCTCCAGAGCACGAGTCCAAAGGACACACCTTTCTTTTTTTGTTCCGCTCTGTGGCGTGAGTCAGTTGGCTCACACCGGAGTGTGGGACCAAAAAGATGGAAGCAAAACCTACCTTGCCCCTCCCCTCATGTCAACACTTTTCTTCCTCTTTCTGCTGTGGCACTTCTGGAAGCCACCACTTACGGAACTGCGTCACTGGCTTCCAGAAGTGCTGCTGGCAGTGGAGGAGCCAGTGGCTTCAGAGGCGGCCGCGCCAGTGATGGCATTGGCGGGAGAAAGTGCAATGGGGGAGGGAGGGGCAAGGGAGGAAGGGAGTGGGTGGGCAGGCAGTGGCAGCTGGCAAGTGAGCGAGCGAGCAAATGATGGGGGTGGGCGGGTGTCCCAATTTGCCTTCCCAAATTGTTGGAGGGTATGTAATGTGGGATATGTCAGTCAAATCCAACATTCTAAGAGAGGAATAACTGCCTCTATGTGACAGTCAGTTTGGTCCATTGGTCAGTTAGGCAGAAGTGTGAAGTAGTAAACGCTCTGATGGAGTCTTTTTAGGACTCACTAATATCTAATATATAGTTTATATCTTTTGTAACCTAAGTATGTACTCAATGAATCTGACAGTAAACTAGTTTAGTTAGTTATAATTCAGATTCATGTGTATTTTTCTTTTAAGAGGGACAAAAGGGATTAACAACCAAGAAGGCAGGATGGTGGAAGACTTAATTATTAAAAAGCACTCAAACGAGTCAGCAATCTGCTTGCTGCTGTGTAAATTTAAATAAGGAAACGTTTAACCCTGCTAAACGTTCCTACATGTAAATGCTGTGCAAAGCCACCTCAGGAGGGGGAAATTTAGAGCAGGAAAATGTTAGAGGGAGGGAGTATTTAACCCTTTCTCTACCTATCAGTTTCCTTCTGCAACTCTTGCCCTCCCAGGTTGCTTTTCTCCCCGGGGAGTTCCAGTCAGCTGGTTCCAAGCAACTGTCCAGGTTTCCTTATGGATGTAACACTGAATTCTGCTCTGAGCTAGGCCAAACCTTGACTTAGCTTAGTGTGGCATGGGAGCAAAAAGGACCAGTGGTTATGAGCTCCTCTCTGGGAGCCTCCATGTTCTCAGAGTCCCAGCAAATCATCGTGTGGCTTAACTGTGTTGTGTGAGGCAGGGCAATTTGTATTTAGTTGGCTATGTGCTAAAATGTTTGGAAGGACATGACCCCAACATCTTATGTGAGCATGTGAGAGAATGAGCAATTGTGTGCTGAAGTCCTTGAAGCTGCTCACCAAGGATCTTGCACAAAAGGATAGCCATCTTTTTGAAGTGCGTTGGCAAATTTAGCACCAAGGCTTCATCCTACATATGTCAACAGTTCACGAGGTAATTATCTGATATGGAAGCAGTGGAACAGGGAAATATCTGTTGCCCTTTGCTGCGAAGGAAATTCTTTCATTAGTTTGGAGCAATTGTTAGAGGAGTGCTAGTGGTTTAGCATTATATCTGGCAGAGCACAAAATATTAACACTGGCTGAGCATGGAAAACACACACACGCAAATATGCAAACGCCATTATCAACTGGGAGCTACTCAGCCATCTTAGTGGAGGAGCAGCTATGTGCTCTTTATTTTCCACTGTGTACGTGATCAAATGAAGTACATGCCAAATGTACAGGGCAGAGATAAAAGAGAGATCTCTGCTCCCCACGAGCATATAAACTTAATTTTGACAAGGAAAGAAAAGGAAGTTTGAGACAAGAACATGAGCAAATGTTGTGGCACTACTTAGGCTTGGTTGTAGTTTTGCCAACACTGACTGGCAGCAGATCTCTTGAGTTTGGTTCTCTAGGATTTCACACACGAGTCTTTTCCCCAAGCCCTACTTGGCTGAACCTGGGAGCTTTTGCATGCAAAAATCTACCATGTGTACTCTACCACTAATTTGTGGCCCTTCTCCAAATTTTAGTGGTGCCCTGTGCAACACTAACCTCCCCCCCCGCTGCCTCTTGCACTCTGCTGTACAGCATGATTGTGGTGCCCCCTGCAGCATGGAACCCAGTGTGGCCAAACTGGTCACACTACCCTAAAACTGCCTCTGCCCATGCCCAAATGTAATGCAGGAATGCAGTAATAGTGAATGACTCCAAGTCACCCAGTGAGATTCATGGCCAAGTGGGCATTTGAACCTGGGTCTCTGAGCTTTAGTCCAATGGTCTAACCACTATACCACACTATTCACTAGGCCACAAAGTTTTACAGAAAGGGCATTTTAATAAAACAGTGGCAAAAAAGAGAAAAGTGATACTGTGTACTTATTCCATAAGCAGAGTAAGATAAAATGGACGGTCATTAGGGGTGGAAGGACCTGTCAATTTCTCCTGATAGCCACATTTTTGTATGTTGCTTTGACCAAGGTAAGCAATTTCCTCTAATATAATGCATTTTTGTGTGCTATTTATTTTTATGCATGCTTTCCCCCAACTCATGCATTTTTACAAGCATTATTTCACTGCAGAACTGCATTACAAAATTTGGAATTTTGAAAGATGGCAGCAATTCGTATTGTTTCGGAAAGTGAAAAATGGATAGATTCGCCTTTACGTCTGAAGTCATAGCAGCCATTTAAGCTTTAATTTTTAAAAGAACAGCAGACTTTCAGACAGGATGGCAGAGTTAACAGAAAAAGAGCCCTGCTAGAACAGACAAAGAATGCAGCTGTTGTTTACTGGATCAGGACCATGGCACCAGAGGAAGTTGTAAATTGAACCTTTTCTCCTGTGCCATTTTCCCATATAAAAATGTCCCTGAAGCTGGTATTTGCTCCATGGAGGAAAGCATCCAGGGACATAAATAGCACCTGTATGTCTTCCTCCTCCCTGGGGAAACAGCACCTTCAGGCGGCAGGGGTGTAATTGAGGACGTGACAAGCCCATCTCTCCCAGCACTACCAATCTGAAATATTCCCTTCACACGGCTTCTTGTGTTGCTCCTTATTTGCTTCCTGTGGCAGTCAGTTCCACGAGTGAAGTATCATGTATTGTGTACAGTAGTGCTGCTTTTCTCTCTTTTTCAAACCTAGTACAGTTGTACCTTGGATCCCAAATGCCTTGGTACTCAGACGTTTTGGCTCCCAAACGCCACAAACCCAGAAGTGAGTGTTCCGGTTTGTGAACCTTCTTTGGAACCCGAACATCCGAAGGGGCTTCCGTGGTTTCCGATTGGCTGCAGGAGCTTCCTGCTGCCAATCAGAAGCCGCACTTTGGTTTCCAAATGTTTTGGAAGTTGAATGGACTTCCGGAATGGATTCCATTCAACTTAGAAGGTATGACAGTATCAGTTAAGATCACTGGGTTACTGGGAGAATGAATACTCCATCTCCCCCACACTCTTATCATTCCTGTTATAATCCTCTATAACCTATTTCTTCTTCTCCTAGCTCTAAAGCTGTTTTGTCCCTCCTTCTGTGTCTTGTTCTCTAACCCCATCAAAAGTTTAGCTGCGATACTTTTGAATATCTGGTTTTTCACTGTGTCTACATAGCCGGTCACTGGCTGGGGTATATTGGATGATAATGGCAGAATGAAAGGGTGGGGACAGGGGCGTAGGAAAGGGGGGCGGTGGGGGCGGTCCGCATCATGTGTCATCCCAGAGAGGGGTGACAAGTCCCCCCAGGGCGGATCGCTGTGCCCCTGGGCGCCAATGGCTGTGCCAATCACCCCCCCCCGGCGCCGATCGCTGTGCCAATTGCCCCCAATGGGCGCCGATGGCCATGCCAATTGCCCCCCTGGATAGCTTGCCCTGCCCCCCAGGTGCACGGCATGTGCGCCACTCCCAGTGCCCGAGAAGCTAGCTCCGCCACTGGGTGGGGAGAGCTTTGGAGGCAATTTGGCATAAGCGAAGAGAACGTTTGCCCATTGCAGTCTGGTGATCTCTTCAGAGAAGGCCAGTAGTAGCAATTAAGAGTTTCATTTAAAGGAGCTGCGATATGGCCCATTCTACAAATCTGCAGAAAGGAGGCTAGCATGGCAGCTAGGCCTATTGCTGAATCATCCTCTGGGGAAGCACAGGGAAAAGACTGACAGCAGGCACGGTTAGCTCTTTAAGCATCGTCATTCAGTGAGTCATTAAGGTATTTCCTGCAGAAATGCCTGCATTAGAGAGACATAGATTCAAGGGCTCTGCATACACAGCCAGACCAATCATAGAATTGTAGGGACCATGAGGGTCATCTAGTCCAACCCTCTGCAAAGCAGGAATCTTTTGCCCAATGTGGGGCTTGAACCCTGAGATTAAGAGTCTCATGCACTACCGACTGAACTATCCCAGCTAGATATAAATATATGGGGGCTAACTCTACCGTAATGCACTGTTATGCTCCCCCTGCCTAATTCTTCAAGAACTAAAATGTTCCTGGATGGAGTGCTTAGCTAGGTTTGTGGTTTTACGGCATTTTATCACATTTTCATTTATTTGGCATTGTGCAGGTTGAACCAGTATGGTGCAGTGGTTATAATTTTGGATTGGGACCTGGGAAATGGGTTCAAAACTTCATTCAGCCATGAAGCTTATGGGGTGACCTTGGGACAGTCAGTGTCTTTTAGGGTAGTTGAGGGAATAAAATGGGGCAGCAGGCAAAACCATGGAGGAAAGGTGGGATAACAACAACAACAACAACAACAACAACCATAGGTAGAGGCAGACAGCTAAAACTAAACATGTTAGTTTATTTCACAATAGCTGGACAGCTTAAGCACCCCTTTAGAAAATCTGCTGCCCTGGATAACCCTTTCTCCATGCTTCATGAAATTATAAACCTCTTGTGTCTTCTCCACGATTGCTTTATATGTAAGAACATATATACCAAATACATGATGTGCTGGAGGCTTTGCAACAGCTGTCCACCATCAGAGATGAACAGAAATAAGGAAGTAACAGTACCTTATTATCTTCCCAAGCTCCTAGAATCATAGAATCATAGAGTTGGAAGAGACCACAAGGGCCATCCAGTCCAACCCCCTGCAAAGCAGGAAACACCATCAAAGCATTCCTGACAGATGGCTGTCAAGCCCCTGCTTAAAGACCTCCAAAGAAGGAGACTCCACCACACTCCTTGGCAGCAAATTCCACTGTCGAACAGCTCTTACTGTCAGGAAGTTCTTCCTAATGTTTAGGTAGAATCTTCTTTCTTGTAGTTTGAATCCATTGCCCCGTGTCCGCTTCTCTGCAGCAGAAAACAACCTTTCTCCCTCCTCTATATGACATCCTTTTATATATTTGAACATGGCTATCATATTCAAAACCCCTCAAACCCCTCCTTGTAATGGCTTGCCTTGACTCAAACCCCTCCTTGTAATGGCTTGCCTTGAAAACAGAGGGCAGGGTATCACCCAGGGTCTGCAATAAGGCTTTTAGCAGAATGTTCCAACATCACACTAGCCATCAAAACGGTGTTTTTGTTCATTGAATAGAAAGCGGCTTTTTTGACACCTTGTTTTGTCAGTGCTGCTAAAAACATCACAACAGCCCAAGTCTCCTGCTGGCCATACAAATGTTTGCCCTTTGAGGCTCCAGCACTGCTGGAAAAAAATTAGGAGCCGCCGTGTTCTCAAGCAGTGCAAAAACAAAAAAACAAAAAAAACGAGAAACTTAGTATGAATTACGCGTTTTAGTGGACCTAACAGTGAAAGAACAGAGCTATTATGCAAAAAGCTTTGAATCGTCAATGAAATGCTTTTCCCAGGTATTTCGTAATAAAGGCTGTTCTAAATCAAAGGACTTGTCCACCTTTGAGCATTATTTAACTGTTAATCCACTACCCCTCCCATTCAGATTAGACTGGAGTACAGTAGTATACACCCTCACCTATTTGAGTTTGTATATGAGGAGCAGCTTTGGTCTCTCCCATTCATATCAGTAGGCATTCCCTTTTGTGATGGTCTCTGCCTTTGAATGTGTGAATTCTTTTATGCTAGTTAACTACTGATAGCGCATGTGCACAGATAGCTGCTGCATACCTTGGGTTAAAAACATATATAAAGATTATATATCTAATCTTTATTGATTTTAAATATTGAATCCACTCACTACAAAAAGAACAAAAGAAAAAACAAATCACATCCTATACAAAGAGAATGGTACTTATAAAATAAAGTTCTTCCATGCATTGGGACTTCCGTCTTCCTCAGTATGGGTCCTTTGTTTCCTTGTTGACTGCATATTGTATACCCTTTAATTTATCATAAATTGTCTGTAATCTTTGTGGCATTTAACATTGCAGAAGTTAATCAAAGCATGTCAAAGATATCATATGTGAACAATGTTCTTTTAAGTATAATCTGTATATATCCCATTCTTTGTTAAGCTTTTGGTTTGTCTGGTTCCTAATTTTTCCTGTCTTCTTTGCAGGGGCATAGCGATGGGGGGGGCGTGGGGGCGGCGCGCTCCTGGTGACAGGGTGATGGGGGTACCATTTGGCGAGCCCCCCACGACTCCCCCAAACCCAGCGAATGGCAAAGCCGCAAAGCAGCTGCTTCTGCTCTCCCCCTTTCCCTGGCTTGCTATAGACTTGGGAGTCACAGGGGGGCACCAAATGTCACCCTCCTTCAGCGTGAAGGGGGAGTCACATTCACCCTCCTGCCCCACAACTCCCCATGGGGCAAGTGAGTGAGGTGGCCTTGCCCAGCTACAGGATCTGTGTTTCAGCTTTAAAGCAGAAAGCTTCCAAGGGCGAATGAGCTCAAGAATAGTGTTTGAGGAAAGACTGGGCATCCCCTACACCAGGCATAGGCAACCTTCGGCTCTCCAGATGTTTCGGACTACAATTCCCATCATCCCTGACCACTGGTCCTGTTAGCTAGGGATCATGGGAGTTGTAGGCCAAAACATCTGGAGAGCCGAAGGTTGCCTATGCCTGCCCTACACCATGAGCTGCTAATGGTACGGTCTCAGAATGATCCCAGAATGTCCTGCTTTTCTTTAGGATGTCCTTATTTTCACTGGAGAAACTTTGGAGGATATGGAGTTATGGAAAGCAGAGCGATACATTTGGCACTAGCTTGGCTGCAGGAATTGCTGGAAGGAGGCATCCAAGGCATCACCACCCAACCTTTAAGGGACCGCACTCTGAATTTGTGTAGGGTTTACTCCTTAGCCTTTTCTCCTGAAGACGTACTGCAAGGCAGTGGGTATCAGGTAAACCCAAATTTACAGGGGAAAGGCATGGGGGCTGGTTTTGTATGAGGACTACACAAATTAATGGGGACCCAATCAGTTGCAAACACACAGTAAACTCCAGTGTGGACAAGTCCCTACACAGACAGACACCCCTGTATTCCTCCTAGATGCTTTTAAAGCCCCATCACTCACCTCAGCCCTCTCTGCTGCTCTTTCTCTGTTCACCACACTCAAAATCTTCAGGTTCTATTATTTCCTTCCTTTGCACACACAGCTAGCTTGCCCCTCCCTTTGGAGTGAGGGGATAAGGATGAGTCACTAGCATGTCCTACATTTCCTGGGCTGTTGGCCTTTCTTTTTCCTAACAAAACAGCATTATTAGCAGTCATTCTGCCGGTATCGTAGGCCCAGATTCAACTGAGTAGATGCACTAGTGGGAGCCAGCGCAAGGAGTCCTGCTAGCACAAAGGGACTTTCCACCCTCTCCTCTCCTATGCCCCCCACAAAAAAGCTATGTGGGGCCCAGGAGAAGCCCCAGACAGCATGTGGGGGAAAGAGAGGGGAGTCCATTGCATTGGTGAACCCGAAATGCTTGCACTGATGGAACGATTGGGAGAACACAATGTCTAATTCCCCTCATCAATCCTTTTCTGTCTAACCACACAAACTCACAACACAATATACATTTTTGGAGCTTCAGGATTTGTTGTTGTTTAGTCATTTAGTCATGTCCCAATCTTCATGACCCCATGGACCAGAGCACGCCAGGCACTCCTGTCTTCCACTGCCTCCTGCAGTTTTGTCAGACTCATGTTGGTAGCTTCGAGAACACTGTCCAACCGTCTCGTCCTCTGTCGTCCCCTTCTCCTTGTGCCCTCCATCTTTTCCAGGGAGTCTTCTCTTCTCATGAGGTGGCCAAAATATTGGAGCCTCAGCTTCAGGATCAGTCCTTCCAGTGAGCACTCAGGGCTGATTTCAATAATAATAATAATAATAATAATAATAATAATAATAATAATAATTTATTATTTGTACCCCGCCCATCTGGCTGGGTCTCCCCAGCCACTCTGGGTGGCTTCCATCAAATATTAAAATACATTTAAAATATCACAGATTTAAAACTTCCCTAAACAGGGCTGCCTTCAGGTATTTTCTGAATGTCAGGTAGTTGTTTATTCCCTTGACCTCTGGATAGAATGGATAGATTTGATCTTCTTGCAGTCCATGGGACTCTCAAGAGTCTCCTCCAGCTTCAGGGTTAAGTTATACCAATGCAACAGAGTGTTAGAAGAGAACACAGCTGTGGTAGGAATATCAGAAGTCTGGTGGGGCTGCGATTATCAGCTGGGACAAGGGTATACCTGGGTGTAGAGATGTATAGAAAGGACAGAGTAGATTGCACTAGCAAGGGTGCTGGTCAAGATGGCAAAGAGGAGATTGAGTGCAATAAATTGGAAACTTGAGGAGGAATAAACTCTGCCAGCTAATCATTCTGGGTAGAAATATCAGGCCAAGAACGGGGACAAAACTAGAATTAGTTAGTTCTAGTTATGGGCTGTGGTTCTAAGCACTGTTGGATTCCTGGCCTTCTGTCCTCCTAGCCCCAATAGGCACCAGCCGCCTCTGCTAGCCCCACAGCTATTAAAGGTGCAGGATCCCCTGTCCCCCTTCAACCCCTTGTCACCCTAAATCAGGGAGGCAGCCCAAAGAGAAATGTGACAATAACTGGTGGTGACTTCGCTTATCCTCACAGTTCCCAAAGGGCTTACCTGCAATTACATCTCTAATCAGATTCTAGGCATCCTCTGGGACAACATGAGACATGTATGAGCACATTTCATGAGTCTTGTTTTGTTTTTGTTTCTAAATAGCAAGCATAAGGACTGCTGTGCATGGGAAAGGGGGGGGGTTAAGGGGGAAGTGGGGGGCAATTTTCAGTCTGGGGAGAAGGGTAAAATCCTCCTTCCCATGTGCTGTAGTACCAAACTTGATCCCACTATACCTATTCTTTCTCTTTTTTCATAACATGCAATCACGTTCCTCATATTGTCTAGCTGGCTGTTATATTATCACTCAATAGTCTATTCCACCCTTCCTCCCAGAACAGCCCCAAAGTGGGATGTCTCTCCCTGAGTAACTCCATGACTGTTTTAAGACACAGTCACTTTCATATCTAGACACATCTTTGACATGGAAGAATGCCTACTCTTCCCGCTTAATGGATGGTTGGTAGGGTTGCCTCCTCCTCTCTCCAACACCAGATACATGCTTTCCCATCTCTCAGTGCACTAGAGGGCCATGTGCAAAAGAGGGCAGAGCTTATGTACCTTTAATAGCTGTGTAGAAGCAGAACTTTCAGCAAGTGCAGCTTGCCATGCAACTATTAAAGGTGAAGGAGTGTGGTTGGTTGGTTGGTTGGTTTTTCATACACCAGACCAACCTATGGTGTGTTGGAAGCAGGGCAGGGAAAGAAGAGAGAAATTGCAGGAAGAGAACAAGTGGGAGAGGAGCAGGGTTGTCAACTAGCTAGAAATAAACCAGCCCTGCACACTTCTGTGTCTTTAATGGGCCTTTCCACATGCAGAAATCGGCAGGTGCATTATTTTATGGCCTTGAGCTAAAGATTATTGCTTTCTAATTACCACAGATAAATCTGCTGTTGAAAAGTTGGCATTCCTCGAAAAGCATGATAGCCGCTTGCCTTCTCATAGGATACAGAATTTTAGACCTTGGAATGCATTTGCTCATCCTAGTACTTTATGCTGGGAGGTTTAAAGGGGCATCCAGATGTATTGGGTGTCCAGGTGTCGGAGTCGGGAGCAGTTAGTTCTTTATTGAAAGAAAGAAAAGAGCACAGGCCTAGTGAGCACAGCAACTATTCCCAGCAGGTCTCGTCCCAATCAGGTCCCCGCCTTCCCACAGCTCCCCAAGTTTCCTTCTCCCCAGGGCCCCTCCCTTGCAATCTGAGACTTCTTGGTCTTGTCTGTTTCTGCTCCGCCCTCTTCATCCCTCTGATCACTCATCGTCATCCCACCACCAACTCCCTGATTCTGAGTCTTCTTTCCTTGGGGGTTCCCTTGGACGTTCCCCAGCTGACGCCTCCCACCACTCATCTGCATCCATGACACCAGGACAAGAAACTGCGGTCCTAATGCTACAGGGCAGGGACATGCCCTATGAACCGTAGTTTACCCCCACAGAGCTAAAATTCCCATCATGCATAGCAAACTACAATTCCCAGATGTCTGGGAATTGTACACAACAATAGCCTTCCTGTGAGGCATGCCCAGGCTTGTGCTCAGTGGGGAAAAATAACAATTGTAAAGGAGGGTGAGAGTCAGGCTGCTGTTAAAGGCAGAAGCAGGGCCAGTGAAAAAGGTGGCAACCCTGTCAGTCAGGGAGTGTTCAGGATAGAGCAGTCTAGCTGGGAGAAAAACTGGTTCTTAGTGATAAAGAGGAAAACGTAAAAATGGAAGGAAGAAAGATATATGGGATGACTTCAAACAACCTCACAACTTGTTGTATATTCAAGAGCTGCTTGGTTCAGTGCACGGTGGTGATACTTTCCTCACTGGCAGAAGGGGTTGCCACCTAGCCAGAAAGAACCAGCCCAGCCTGCTCCTATGCCTTTAGCCACACCACCTGACATGCAGAAATCCAGCAGGCGATGGTTTTCTTCACATGGAACTGAAGTGATCGCGGGTGGGTAGGTGGGGTGGAATCCTGCCCGCTGTGCCTTTAACAGGAGCCTAAAAGTTTGCAGTCATTTAGGGTTGCCAACTTATTTTCCCCCAGCTACTGTGCCTTTAACAGCAGCCCGAAAGGATCTCCATAGCATGATCATTATTCCTTGCTGATGCCACTCAATCTGCTGCAAAAAAATGGTGGTAGCCACAACATAAATAACAGGTTATGTATGAGTGGAGGCTCTGGGCCTTTAACTGCCACCTGATATGCAGAAGTTAAGCAGGTGAAGCTTTCCTTGGCATAAACTGGAAAGGTCTCTCCTGCTTAACTTCTGCCTGTTTGGGGTGTTCTTAGTAGCTGAGGAGCAGTCTGGTAGCAGAATCTGTGCAGCACAGATTGAACGGGGGCTACATCTCGTCTTTGGGTATTTCCCGGCAGTGGCAGCTGGGCTACTAATTATAGCAGGTTCGCTTGGCCTCAGATAACCCTTAAAGGAGCCCATTTCTTCTCTGCCCAACCTAATCTGTCCCTCATCAGTTTTTGTAGCCATTACGGTACAGCGTCCTCTGTTCCTGCAACGTTTCACCATCCTACACAACAGCAGCTGAACAAATGTTTCCAAGCCAGCCTGCTACTAATACTACTAATTGACCTGACACTTTGGACTTCCTAGGAGAGTTTTAATGCTCTGTTTTTAAATAATTAACCCCAAAATGTATTTTTGAAACGTAAAATATTAATCACACATTCCTCCTCCAGGTTTCATGGTAATAGATTACAGAGTCCAACCCAACACTCCGCAGGGAAGGGAAGGGAGAGGCAGGATTGGACAGTTCCTTTGGAAGAGACCCTGCCCAGCCTCCAAGGTGAAATCTGCTGGCACGGACCCAGCTGTTTGATCAACATCGTAGCTTGCTTAGCCATGCCATGCGCTTGTGCGCGGGGGAATCCTTGCCTTGCCTTTGCAGCATGCTGATTTGAACGCTGACATTGTAGCAGAAAACCAAGTCTGAGTACTTCATCCAGTAGGAGCCAGGACAGGTGCTGCACCTGTATGGATGAGCAGCACCAGGCTGTGGCAAGGTCTGGGACATTATGGGATGGGGATGGCTCTGCAGATGTGTGTGCAGATGCGGGGTCACTGCTGCCAATCCAGAGCTCCCGCCACCTTGCCTTGCCCCTCTGCATCCTGATGAGGGCAGCACTGCCACTGGCAGGACACAGCTGCCTCCATTCCCTCTTGCAAGTTGCTGCTAGCCCTCACTGGATGTCTTTGACGAAACAAAATAGAAAATTCTGTCCAGTAGCACCTTAGAGACCAACTGAGTTTGTTCTTGGTATGAGCTTTCGTGTGCATGCACACTTCTTCAGATACTTCTTCGTGTGCTTTCGCATGCACACGAAAGCTCATACCAAGAACAAACTCAGTTGGTCTCTAAGGTGCTACTGGAAAGAATTTTCTATTTTGTTTCGACTATGGCAGACCAACACGGCTACCCACCTGTAACTGGATGTCTTTGATGGACTTCAGCAAGTGTACTTTGTGAATGAATGAATTCTGAGCTCTGATCAGATCACTTAAGGTTGTGATTGTAGTTCAGGCCTCGGGGTGAAAGGGAATTTTAAAAAGAGAGAGAGAGAGAGAGAGAGAGAGAGAGAGAGAGAGAGAGAGAGAGTATTTGTGGCCAAAAGTCTGGCACTGGCAGCTGTACTCATTTTCAGCTTCCATGCTCAGCCCTTGCATTATCTCCTCAGATTTACCGGTATAGTTCTCCTAGACATTCAAGGCTCTTTCCCAGCAAACCAACTTGGTCATTTTTTTCCTCTTATGGGAGATAATTGGCTGCACGTAGGCTGAAAAATGTCGCATTACCATACAAAGCTCCTTTAAGGATCAGCCGAGTCACCTTGCAAATGCAAGTTGTATAAAACAATTAACTCCATGTGTTTCCAATCTAACAATGGCTTAAGTTTTTTTGTGTCCCCCCCCTCCTGAAGACCCGCTGACTACAGTGGTACCTCGGGTTAAGTACTTAATTCGTTCAGGAGGTCCGTTCTTAACCTGAAGCGTACTTAACCTGAAGCACCACTTTAGCTAATGGGACCTCCTGCTGCTGCTGCGCCGCCAAAGCACGATTTCTGTTCTTAAGTGGAGTTCTTAACCTGAAGCATACTTAACCTGAAGCGTACTTAACCCGAGGTACCACTGTACTTCTTTTTCTACATTTGTCACAGGCATACCTGTCACTCGTAATCTCCTTGCCATGTTGATATGGCTATCCATGGTTGTTGTTGTTGTTTTTAAGTCTAAGCAAGCAAGTGTAAGGTCAAGAATAGATCAAGTCTGGAGCTCATATTTCAACCCCAAATTGGCTTGCCACTTTCTTCTTTTCATCACGGAAAGTCTCCCATGCCTTTAATATGTGTATGAGAGTGAGGGCTTGTCCACACGCCCCTTGTCCCATGCCCAGCAGCCACAGTCAGGGAGAGAAACTTGGTGACAAAGAGAGAAGACACAAATTAAGGGAGCAGCTACCAGGAAGTGACTCAGCACAGTCAGTAGAGAGACAGGAGGGACAGAGAGAGTTAGAAGCTGAATGCAAGCTTGTTTGAAGAAAGTTATTTGTTTTATATTATTTCTCTGTGATTATTAATATAACTAGCACCACTTGAAACACAAGGGAGGCATTTGCCAGTATTTTTTTTTAATGGCAAGGCACCATTATGGAAAGAAATGGTTTTAAGTAGGCCTTTGTAATCTGTGACTCACCTAACAGAACACAGCCCTTCGAACAACATGGCAACAGGGTTCAACAACCTCTATTTTTGCTGCTTAACTGAGACCCCCCCTGGTTTCCTCAGATGACCTCTTCACCGAGCATGCACAAAGCTTATGTGGAGGTTGGGCCCTGTCTAGTCGTGAGCTGAATAAAGAGCATGAAATTCACACTTGACTCCGAGTATATTTCATCGTCACTGGGCATTCATCCTGATTCGTGTGTGAGGTGGCTATACAACCATGTGCATTCATCCTGATTTGCTTGCAGAGTGTTTATATGCCGTTCTGTTAATCATTCATTCACCTCACACTGTTTAGTGCATTTCCCTGACACTTTTCTGACTTGAAAGGTCTCTGTGTTTTTAAGGGCATTTGTTGTGCTAGGATGACAAAACGCTTTAATCCACTTCAATTGCACAAAGCTAAATTTCTGGTATGCATCCCTCCCGCAAAATGTTGACAGCCTAGAGGAAACCTGCAAAAATGGGAAAGTTTCCAAACAGCTGGCAAGGCACTATAGGTTAGTGGGAAGACTGCTTGTATCTGCAACACAATCAAGGCTTGGGTTAAGACATACTTGGGCAAATAAGACAACATATTATACACCACACCTCTTGGGACCAGCATACAAACACCCGCTGGTAATCTCAAACCCACTCCTAAAAGGGATTCTTAACTGATCAGGGTGGAGTAAGCCCATCCCCCTTCCCCCTCCCATGCATTCCTGTGAGACGAAAATCCTAGTAAAGGGGCACATGACCCTGGACTCTTCCCACATATGCAACACAGCCAGATTCTTCTGACATGTACATCAGATGCATAGAACTCCTGGCCTGGGCACCTGGTGCTGGCATTAACTAACACACACACACACACACACACACACACACACACACACACACGAGAGAGAGAGAGAGAGAGAGAGAGAGAGAGAGAGAGTTGCATCCATTGAAAGCTGCAAGAGAGCACTGGATAGATAAATACAGTGGTACCTTGGGTTACATACGCTTCGGGTTACATTTGCTTCAGGTTACAAACTCCGCTAACCCTGAAATAACGCTTCAGGTTAAGAACTTTGCTTCAGGATAAGAACAGAAATCGTGCTCTGGTGGCGCAGCGGCAGCGGGAGGCCCCATTAGCTAAAGTGGTGCTTCAGGTTAAGAACAGTTTCAGGTTAAGAACGGACCTCCGGAACAAATTAAGTACTTAACCGGAGGTAACACTGTAATTGTTATAGGGCTGGGTGGTGTGTGTGTCAGTTTGAATGATATCTGTGGGTACTTTCCAGACCTGTGGTTTTGTGTATATATGGGGTTTGACTCTATAAGTGGGTACCCCCCCCCAACATTTTGGGAGGGCAACTTGGGGCATCCCGCCACCACCACCCTGCTGACCCTGTCCCTTGCCCCCTCCCTGTCACTGCCCCCTTCCTTGCTCACCCACTCATCCCCTCACTCCATCCCTCCCCCCATCTACCTTTCTTCAGTTGTCTTCCTCCGCAGCACCCACCCTGCACCATGTCAGGAGAAGTGGCACAGGCTGACCTTCTGGCAGATTGTGTCGGGCCAACACAGCCAGAATTCTGCCTTTTGTTCCCTCGCTTTGGTACAACCAGAGCAGGAAACCAAAACTGGGACATTCAGGGTTGGGAACAGAAGCTGGGGCGGCTTCTGCCAATCCGTGATGTCCTGAATAAAATGGGGCACTTGAGGGGTCTGTAAGAGTAAACCTGCTGAACCGCTTGGGCCAGTCCCTTTGTTAAGGTAATGGCCTTAGCCACTCAGCTAAGTACCCACCACCATCATCTTAAAGAGGGACTCTGTTGCCATAGAGACAAATGGGTGGGCCTTTCCTCACCTCACCTGGCTGGATGCCACAGCATCCTAGGATGGAGAAGAATAAGTGAATTCTGTGTTTGTGAATTTTGGCTGTTGCTGGAACCTGAGGGTACAGAGTTTTTCTGGCGGTAAGAGCTGTTCGATATTAGAACAGACTTCCTTGGAAGGTGGTGGACTCTCCTTCCTTGGGGATTTTAAAGCAGAGGTTGGATGGCCATCTGTCATGGATGCTTTGGTTGGGATTCTTGCATTGCAGGGGATTGGACTCAATGACCCTCAGGGTCCCTTCCAACTCTACAAATCTATGATCATAGCATCTCTTTTCCTCTGCTCTTTTAAGTTTAGTGTTCTCTCTCTCTCTCTTTCTCTATCCATTGTGAATGAAAAAGGGAATAGTTAAGAGGGACAACTGGAAATATTATATATACTGCACTGAATTGTTTAGTGTGTAATCAAATTTCTCTTTCCCACTCCATTTTAATAAATATGGTGCTTTAGCATTCAACAGGAGATCTTGAACTCTGTCAGACATATGCCCATGGTGGCACATGGCTAACCCACATAAAACAACCCCCTTTTTCACGCATGTTTAAAAATTGTATGTGAAGTATGATAAATGCAAGTTCCCAGAGACACGTGTAACTCTTGCATACTCTCCAACATTTCTCTGATGAAAATAGGGACGTTCTAAGGAAAAGTGGGACATTCTGGGATCAAATTGGAAACTGGAACAGCTTCTGTAAATCCAGCACTGTCCCTGGAAAATAGGGACACTTGGAGGGTCTGTGCTTGGTAGAAGATTACAAGTTTTATAAGCCTCCATTTTCATTTAGTTTTGCCGCTTGCTTTTCTGTCCTTTCAGTATCAGTTTCATCTTACATCAGATGTTTCTCTTCTCTCCCCCTCCCCTCACAACTTCACAACAAAGCATGATAAAGTCGCAAACAGGAAATTATGATGTAGGCCCATATGCATCAGAAATTAAGATTCCATTCTTATGCAAATAACAAGTCATAAAGATGAAATATCTGCAAGAGGGGCAGAGCTGCTTTTGATTTGAGTGTTTATCAAAGTTTTCCAAGTGGCGTTCGCATTACAGTGCAAAGTAAAATGACATCAATCCGTCTTGTGTACCTCTTTAGTATTGGAAAGTGGCAGAGACTTATTATTCAGTGGAATATTTATTTGGATTTAAACTCTGTAATGGGCCCAGTGGGATATGAAATATGCCCTTCACATTCCACTGAACCCTAAGTCCTATGCTTGGCAGTAACCCCATCTTTGGAGTAGGCTAAGGCTGAAATCCTATACCCATTTACTTGGGAGAAAGCACCACTGAATTCAATAGGACTTGTTGTTGTTGTTGTTACTACTCACCCTTCATCAGCAGGTCCCAGGTGGGTTCAGAATTAAAAACAGTGTACAGTCAGAGGAATATGGGGGGCTTCAAAACTGTGCATCTCAGGTATCAAAGGCAAGAGTAAAGAGGTGCGTCTAGTACAGCCTTTGCCAAAAACTGTATAGTGAAGAAGGGAATTCTACAATTCAGGGATTGTCAAACAGAATGTTCTGAGTAGACACGTAGAAGACTGTAATTTGGGAGCAGAAACACACCCAGGGGAGAAACAGAAGGCTCCTAGGAAACAGCACTAAAAATACAACCTGATGTAATGATAAATACAACTTTTTTTTTTTAATTGGTGCCATTTAATTATTTCTAATTGGTTTTTTGGGGGGGCAAGGGTGCGTATGGAAAAGACATAAAAATGCATGAATTACTCATTGTCATCAGCTGCCCAAATTATATTTGTAACTAGGCTTAGCAGTTGACTGGCAAAACTAGCCCAGCATCGTCTTGTGACTGTTGACAGCAATTTCATCTGCAAACATAAGTCAGTATTAATCTCCACAAGATGGAGATAACCACCCACTGCCAGAAGGGGACTCTGAAGAGCATTTCCCAATTGTTGGGACAACCTGCTGCTTCTCCATTGTCCTACCAGGTATCAGCTGCAGTTCCTGGGTGAGTGATAGTGATAGGACCAGACAGAGCTAGATCAGGGCTCTTTGACAGGGCCTGGCTATTGAAGTACAGCTGTTACAAATGCTGTGCCTCAGGGGGTGTGCCAGAGGGTTGCCCTTGGGTGTGTCCTCACTGGGGACAGGGCACAAGGCTGTTTTAAAATAAAAATCTATCAGATAGTCTCTACGATGGCATATTGTGCCAATCAAGATTGGGAACAGAATGATCCATTACAGCCGAAAATCTACAAAATTAATTATTGGTGACTTCATTGATATGGAAGGAATAGGGTGTGAATGAAATTCTTTTGACATCATTGGATTTGACAGGATCATTTAAAAATTAGTAAAGGTTTCAGAGATAGCAATGATGAGAAATAATTTGTGAAGGCTTGACGTAGGTGCTTATATCAATTAATAGGTTGACTAGCTTTGTCAAATGCATCAAATATGCTTAATTATATTAAGTGAGTGATAAATAGTAGAAGTTAGCCATGACTTAAGCTCATTAATTTCAGTGGGAAGGAACTAAGTGCAGCCTAGCAGTAGACAGTTCCTGGGTCTGGGATGACCAGTTTTGGATGGTGCTGCAATTCCCCTGGAGGAACAGGTTTGTGGCTTGCGGGTGCCCTAGAGCCATCATTGTCAGCCGATGCCTCAGTAGCCTCAGCAGCAAGCAGTATTTATTATCAGCTCCAATTGCTTTGTCAGCGGCGACACTTCCTCGACCAGGAGAACCTAGCAGCAGCAGTACATTCTCTGGTGGCCTCATGCTTTGCAATGTTCTCTGTTTGGGACTGCCATTGAAGGTGGTCCGGAAGCTGCAGCTGATGGATGGCCCTTGTGGTCTCTTCCAACTCTATGATTCTAAGAGACAGTGCAATCGCTGTTTCTCCTGGCCTTCCTCTCCAAGTATTCATTCACCTCCCCTTCTCTTCCACCAGCGACAACATGTGGGACTCGAATGATGGCCAGTAGCATTCAGAGGGGGAAGAGGGGCAACAAAATCAGAAGACGACCATAGTGGCAGTGGCAATGGCTATATCCTTTCTCAGTGTCTCAGGTGACGAGGCTCACAAACACACCACACTTCTGAGTAAGACATTGGCAACCCTCTGTACTGTAGATCAGTTTCTGAGACCAACAGGGTGTGCTCTAACAAAGGCATTTCCCTCTCAGGTAATTGAGTGTGGAATATCTCCAAGTCTTTATGTATCTTTTGCCCTTTTCGTATTAGAGGTAAGGAACCTGAGACCCCTCTAGATGTTGCTGGACCACAACACTCACCTTCCTTGACCAATGGTCCTGCTGGCTGAGTTGGATGGGAGGTGGAGTTCAATGACACGTGGAGCTACAAGTTCCCATCTCCTGTCTTACATGAGTAGGCCACTCACATGAGCTGTGGTGTGCATATCAGTGGACCAAGGCAGTTGCAGAGTAAGCCACATGGGCACCTGGAGGGGCGATCTGTCATGCAGGGGGTGGGGCAATCTGCCACGCAGGGGGTGGGACGATCCTCCGCATGCACGGTAACGCCGGGATCCTCCGCTCACGGCTGCAATGGGGGCGGCTCAATCCTCCACTCACCGTGGTGGCGCAATCTTTTGCTCACGGTGGCAGCAGCGTGATCCTCTGCACCCAGCTGTGGTGGCACAATGGCGGCGGCTCACACCACTGTGCCCAGGGGAGGAGGGGCGAGCCCCCGTAGGGTGCCTTTTTGTCACTCCCCTGCCCTCTGCCCGGTTACCTGTAACTTCACGTCTTGCTTATGAGGGAACTGCCAGAAGGCCCTTGGAGCTGGAGATATTATTAGACCAATGATGAGAGATTATGTGAGTTGCAGTCCAACAACATCTGGAGAACTAGAGGTTCCTTCTAGATGCAGGGGCGTCGCTGGGGAGGGGCGGTGGGGGCGGTACGCCCCCAGTGACAGGGTGAGCAGCGGCGGGTGGGGGTGACAAGCGGCGGCCCCTCCCGCCACTCCCACTCGCCGCCGCTCACTCCGTCACCCCGGGAGCAGCAGCACACGGATGGGGTGCTTCTGCCGCTTTTTTTCGGCGGGGGGGCGACCAGCAAGGGGGGTTGTCACGCTTGTCACCCCCTCCTCGCTGGTCACCACCCCCCGCCGAAAAAACCGCGGGGGGGGGGGCGGGGAAAGCCTGGAAAGGAAGCAGAGCAGGCGCGTTTAAGCGCCGCTCTGCTTCTTTTTTTTGCTTTCCGCTGCTTTTTTCGGCGGGGGGGGGCCCGACCAGCGAGGTGGGGGTCACGCTTGTCACCCCCTCCTCGCTGGTCACCACCCCCCCGCCGAAAAAAAGCCTCGGAAAGGGGGAAATCCCCCCTTTCTGTATACACGTGCGTCGTGACGTCATGATGATGTCACGGTGCGCGCGTCGTGCCCCTCCCCCAGGGGGTGCCTCTGCGCTGCCGCCGCCCCCAGCAGCGCAGAGGCTAGCGACGCCACTGTCTAGATGGGTGATTATTCTGTAGGAAGAAGGAAAGGGCCTAAGCCCTAGGTGATATTTGCATTATTTGGCTAATAATGCAGGAGGTGTGCTGGTAAATTAATATCTGAGAGCCAGGAAGAAGCCCACAGCAAACCAATCATCATCATCATCATCAAAATAAGAACTGGGTGCTCAACCCCCGTCTCCAAAAGCCTTAATTAGGCTCCTTGGTGCCTTGACAAACCACATAATTTATACTTAATTAGGAGACTCAGAATGTAGGTTTAAAAAAACTATTTACGTGG
Source organism: Lacerta agilis (assembly GCF_009819535.1). Lineage (NCBI taxonomy): Eukaryota > Metazoa > Chordata > Lepidosauria > Squamata > Lacertidae > Lacerta > Lacerta agilis. The sequence continues at coordinate 47,499,178 of NC_046312.1, read as the reverse complement.
GCTTAATTTTTGTTTTGTTTTACTTTGCCCCAAATGTATTTTCATTGTCTCTTCTCTTTTATTAGAGAGGAACAGAGGTCCAGAGGCACAAATGCCACTGATGACTGTCTGGTAGGTTGAACACTGGGTGTCGAGAGGAATGTTTTTGAGATTTGGCCCAAATCACAAAAGGAAACAAAGAGTGTGTCACGCTTTTCACACTACCCCTCAGGCAACTGACAGTTTCTTTGAAGAAAGAATGAAAGCACTTTGCTTGGATCGTAGAGGCATTGAAAACAATATGAGGTACAGCTCAGAGAGGGAACATCTAAGCCTTCTTGAGGGGGGCGGGAGAACATTTATCATTGTTAAGCTGGCACCCCTGCTTCTCCCTTAAAATACAAACCAAAACTATCTCACCCTCCACATCTATCTGGGTGTCTCCTGTTCCTCCAGGGCCACCTCTGAAGATGTGTTAAAAGAACTAGTGCTCCCCATTGCACTTTTGCTATGTCCAGGTCATACATCATTGGATGATGGCCGTCAGCTTTCCCAAGGGAGTGCAAGGTTGTTGTTTCCCCCCACCCCACCCCTCAGCCTTTCTGTATTTGTGCCCATTTGCAAGGAGGAAAAATGAATTTTAAAATGACCCCCCCATGTCCTTAAGTCCAGCTCTCTGCAAGCTTTTAGGAAAACTATCCCCCCTCCTTCCCCCGCCCCCCAGTCAAAAGCATTCAACTGATTCATTCCTCCTCTTAAGGATTTTTGCTTTTGCTTTGTTTGACCACAAATTGCTTTAAAAGTGAGGCTGCTGAAACATGTTCCGCCTGCGATGCAACGGGTTATCTGCTTGCTTTAAATGTGCTTGTACCACAATGTGCTTTGGAAAGGTACTAAATGGATTGTTCCACAATAATATTGGAGTGTCCAATCTTTTTTGCTTTTGTTTTCCTTTGGAGCTGGCAGAAGTACAATGGCAACCTGTTTTGTGGGAAGGTGGAAGAGCTATTGCCTCCTAGCTAGTATTCCAGCACTTTTACAATGCATTATTTGTTCGCTCATTATAACAAAGGTTTTGTGTCATCTTCAAGACCAGTAAATATATGGTGGCATAAAGTTTCATAGGCTGGAGGCCACCTTTTCTTTTACATCTGTGACTAGGTGACACCTAGCCCACAAAAGCTTATGCCATAATATATTTGCCTTTAAAATGACAGAAAAGTTATTTGATTTTCTGCTGCTTCAGGCTATGAACATGACTGTTCCTCTAGAATGCATCTATTTAACAGCTACTGAAGATAAAGCAGGGATGGAGAAACACTGGTTCTCCAGATGCTGCTGAACTACAACTTCCATAATCCCTGATCACTAGCTGGGATTGATGGGAAGTGGAGTCCAACAATATATGGATGAAGGGCTACAGGTTCCTCATCGCTGGTATAAAGCTATAGCAGTGGGGACCATAAGCACTCCAGGCTACTTCAGTGTACCATTACACCATGCGTTCAGTTGGACAATGCATCCAGACCTAATTCTGCCAGATGAGGTCCTTCTTGGCTCCTACTTGGACGTGATTCTGTTCAGAAAGGGATAAAGGGCTTATTCACACTTACCTTTCCTCTGCTCTTTCCAGGCACTTAAAAGTTCCATGTCCGAGATAAATAGATACAGATACAGATACAGATACAGATACAGATACAGATACAGATACAGATACAGATACAGATACAGATACAGATAGCCCCTGAGCTTTCCCTATGAAAAGCTACTCTTTAAAGCTCAATAGCAGCAAATGTCAATCCATGCAAAGCCCAAATCAACATTCATTCTGACTGAACTTCAAAGAGTAGGTTTTTGTGGTGAAAGCTTGAGGCAAAAAAATACCATGCTGGAAAGAGTGGGGCAGGTTTTTCTGGCATCATTTCTTATCAGAACACCTCTTTAAAGGTTGGGGTTCCACCATACCTGTTGTCCACTACAGACAAACTGATGCAATTTGTTGTGCAAACTAGATAAAATAAACAACTTATGAGGTGGCCCAATGATTGTGTGCTACCTTGTTCTGCTCCTCAGTTTTTCCTTTAAACTTCCTAAGATCACAGTGCTTGGGGCTTCTTGCTGTCATACACCTTGAATGAACAAGTGCTTCCAGGAGTGACCAGGCTTGATGACTACCCGCAACCTGGTTGCCTTCCTACACTTCCTTTACCTGCTTGCTCCCTGGCTGCAGTCCTAACTCTCTTCCTGGGATAGAAATAGATGGCTCTTTTAAAATTGTTATTGTTTAGTCATTTAGTCGTGTCCGACTCTTCGTGACCCCTTGGACCAGAGCATGCCAGGCACTCCTGCCTTCCACTGCCTCCCGCAGTTTGGTCAGACTCATGTTGGTAGCTTCGAGAACACTGTCCAACCATCTCGTCCTCTGTCGTCCCCTTCTCCTTGTGCCCTCAATCTTTCCCAACATCAGGGTCTTTTCCAGGGAGTCTTCTCTTCTCATGAGGCGGCCAAAATATTGGAGCCTCAGCTTCAGGATCTGTCCTTCCAGTGAGCACTCAGGCCTGATTTCCTTAAGAATGGATAGGTTTGATCTTCTTGCAGTCCATGGGACTCTCAAGAGTCTCCTCCAGCACCATAGTTCAAAAGCATCAATTATTCGGCGATCAGCCTTCTTTATGGTCCAGCTCTCACTTCCGTACATTACTACTGGGAAAACCATAGCTTTAACTATATGGACCTTTGTCGGCCAGGTGATGTCTTTTAAAATTATACCCCACCAGTTCTGCATAATTGGCACGGGCAAATAATGTGTCTGTGATGCCCAGTAAGGGAGATTTTCAAGGCACCACACTCCTTTTGTGCTGTTTGGCAGACGGAACGCTCTCTGATTCATTTTCCTTTTCTAAACTGAAGGCAGAAAAGATAAAGCAGGCAGCCACGTGTATCTTAACCATACAGGTGCAGCTCCAAGAACTACAGGTCATAGTGACCCAGTGTTCTATGGTGTCCCTGGTTGCTTCCAGATGACATGTTTACTGAGCATTCATTTGGATTTATTTGTGGAGAGGTGACATTGGGGCACTTGCATACAGTACTTTATTGTGGACCTGGTACTGCTCATGCATTCAATTTTTTTTTTTAAGCATCCACACAATGTCCTCGTCAAAATGCCATACCATATCCCTCCCCCTTTATTCTGGGTTTACTCTTTCCATGGATATTTTTACTTACTTGATTTTCCACAGAAATAGTAAACCTGGATTAAAAGAGGCTGATATCCCCACTTACTTTGCTCACTGACCCCCTTCAACAAAGCCTCCACGCCTAACCCCCTCCCTTAAGCCATGCCAAACCTCTTCAGCTCTCCTGCCCACTGCCCCAACTCTCCTGCTTGACTTGCCTCTGCAAGCCCTTGCCCACTCCAGCCCTGCCATGCTGCTACGCCAACTCTCTCACTCAGCTCACCACCACCACAAGCCCAGCTGAGCCTCAAGCCTGGCTCACTGGCCTGCTGCCCCTCTTGCTTGCGCTGCTACTCCACTCCCTCCCTCTGCCACCCGTCTGCCTCTGATGTTTTCCTTCTCCTGGAGCGTATGCAGTCTGTTGCCAGCATGATGATGGAGTAGTACAAATAGAGCATAGAGGGAAAATGGGGAAATGAAATATAGGATGGCATATTGTTGAGGACAGCACTGTGTGGACACTGTGCAAAGTTTGTGTACATGAGCACAATAAACTGCCACGTGGAAGTCCCCTTTCCACCTGTCTTAATTAACAGTGCCGGATTTACGTATAAGCTAAACAAGCTATAGCTTAGGGCCCCACTCTCTTGCCCCCCCCCCAAAAAAAAATTAAAGGGGAAAAAACTGGATGTACATTTCAAAAATGTAAGATAAAAAAATAAAAAAATAAAACCTACATACAGTAACAGAGACAAATGGCTTTAGATGCCTGTTAGGTCCATCAATTACCATATAGCATATATTCAACACAAAAACAGTGACAATTTGTTGTTGACAAAGGGCAGCTGGACATATAAAGGGCCACATTACCTTCAGTAGCTTAGGGCCTCATCAAACTTAAATCCGGCCTTGCTTATAAATATCAACATAAGACATGAGTGTCTTTTCTCCTTTATGGCACTAATGTCATTGTTAAAATATATTTTTCTCTGGAGGATAATTCCGTGGAGGCTACTTGCCTTCTAAGCAGTGTGTTGTGCTTTGTGACCCGTTAAAGCTGATTGTGTGGGTTGAACTGGATAGAGAGGTGGAGATGTCTGGTCCTGACCTGCAATGTGTTAATGGGGACTGGGGTGCCCTTTGCCTCTTTTCTTTGAATCTACTGAGTTTTGCCATTCACAATGGGAGATCTCCAATGCTGATAGGAATCCAGCAAGAAATGAGCATCATCAAAACCTTGGGCAGCTTTGCGTAGAGCATTCTGAAATGATATAACACCGTAACCTCCAACTGCTAGGTAATACCATCCAGTATTCACTAAATTGACACTCCATTCTGTGTACTTTCTAAATTAAATCCATTTCCAGCTTTAGAATAATGGCCTCTCTGCCTTTACATATGCTGCTATTGGCCTCTGACAGGAAAATCCCATTAGTGCCAATGGAAAGTTGTCCTCCTGGTGCAAAGAGAAGTTGTGGGAAGGAGGGTTGGGCTGATTCTGATTGGACCCATCAGATAGGCAAAGGACTAAAGTTCTCTACCCCCACCCACAGCTCCTGTCTGGAACCCTGTTCCCTCTCCCTTTTTGAAAAACAAAACAATAAGTTGCAGAATTGCTAATAGCACCAATAATGCCATTCCCAGTTTGGCCCTTACCATGGTTCTGTGAGGTTGTGTATCATCTTACTTAGTTCCACATACATTGATACAGGTGGGTCAGTTCGGTACAGGTAACAATTGTGTCTTTCTGTTATTGCATATCTCCTGTTTGCTGCTGTGTTTCTGAAGAGCTAGAGTAATCTGAGCCTGTTTGTCATTTAATTATCATTGTCTGCTCTAGCCTGCTTAATTCTGCAAATAAACTGTAGCATCAGCCTGGTCTCCATTAGCAAAATGAATGTCCTGGGTACTCTAAATGAACAGAAAGAGAGAGTCACAGATTTGGTTTCTGTACACTGGCTAATATTTATGAAGAAACCTCTCCTCCATGAATTTGTTTAACCCTTTTTGGTAAGGGTTTTGTGATCTATGCTAGACACTCTGATCACATCTCACTGTAGTGAATTCTTTTAATTCATTTACTCTACATATTACATAAAGCAAATAATAAATTAAAATTGTAAGTGCAGGTAACTCGCAACTTACAGGCATCTAACTTGCACATATTCAGCTTGGCAATTTAAAAATAATAAATGAATGAATGAATGAATGAATGGGGCTTCCGAGAAGAATGACTTGGGCAGTCCTATCCACTGTTGAACCATCTTCCAACTGTACACAATGTTGGCATTATGCACTATCCCCAGAATGTAACCCCTGTGTAAGTTGAGAGTTGTCTGTACTGCCACTATACTGGCAGGGATGCATTTACATTGTTGAACATGATTTTTAAAAATACTGATGATCAGAAAAGACTAACTGTATGCAAACTGTGTGGTCCTCCAATATGGTTGAATTCTATTTCCCACCAATCCCAATTAGATCCAGCAACATCTGGTAAGCCACAGGTTCCTCACCCCTGCACTATACAATGGCAACATTTGGACATGATAAACCATGGTTTATTGAGACAGGGATGAGCCAAACTTGCAGTTGGGCTGGTACACTCTCCCTTCCACCTGAAGTATGGCCAAGAGGAGGAGTTTCAAATCTTGTGCTGCAATTTATGATTAACTGTGGCTTGCTATGTTGTCTGAACCCAATTAGCTATGGTTAATCTCAACTATGGATTGTTTAAGACAAGCCAACTTCAAGGTGGGTTGCTTTCACTAATCACTGTTTAATCTTAACTATGGTGAATTGAGATCAAAAGCGAAAGCTTCTTAACTCTTCCTCTAAACTGAGGCAGAAGTGAAAACAAGAAGAGAGGGGAAGGCTATGCTATGCTTGTTCTAATCACAATATGCCATGGTTCGTTTTGATGTTCATTTGTAGCCAATGACTGCCCAGGTGTGCCTTCCTTGATCTAACAGAGGTAACTGAAATCTAACCAATTTGTTTTGATTTCATGCTTTCACACGTTATAACCTACATCCTCCCCATGTGTACAGAAAATGAGATACACAGAGATAATGCAATAATTATCTTCACCTCTTTTTGGTGAAGGTAACTTTATGACAAACAGCACGGGCCATGTGAGGTCTGTGGCTGTTGATTAAACTCCAAATTCTCACTGTTCCTGTTTGGAAACGGTTATGCAAACACTCCTACCCACCCACACTTCTTGGTTACTGCATCCAGCATGCCTCTGGTGTTTTCCTCCCCGCCCCTGCCACCAGCAGTATTCAATGGCTAAATGTGTTGTTTTGTTTCAGGTTGCAGATAAATGCATATATGCAAAGCATACATTGTGGGAGAAGAAGGAAAGTGCACACACCTGTCGCTTTTAGAATCGTTCACTGATCATTCAGAATACCTAATGAGACTTCCCCATGAAAAGGAGCTCTACTGCTGGCCTACACAGAGTTGGGTTCAGGCCTGGGCACCATGTTGATTCCAGCCTTAAAGCTAAAGGTAAAGGGACCCCTGACCGTTAGGTCCAGTTGCAGACGACTCTGGGGTTGTGGCGCTCATCTTGCTTTAGTGGCCAAGGGAGCCGGCATACAGTTTCTGCTGCGGCGGGAAGGTAAACGGCGTTTCTGTGCACTCTGGTTTCCATCATGGTGTTCCATTGCACCAGAAGTGGTTTAGTCATGCTGGTCACATGACCTGGAAAGCTGTCTGTGGACAAACGACGCCTCCCACGGCCTGAAAAGTGAGATGAGCGCCACACCCCATAGTCGCCTTTGACTGGACTTAACTGTCCAGGAGTTGTTGCTTTTTACCTTCACCTTTACCTACTTTGCTCATCTCTCATTGCTTGCTTGTTTGCTCAGAGAGGACAGGGAGCCAACACATGGAGGAGAAGCATCAGGAGACACCAGGGACTGGCAGTGGGCCTTTGGTTGGGGCACAGCAGATACCTGATTCAGCCACTGGTGTTGCTTCAGCAACTGGTGACTCACCCAGCAGCTTGCTGACCACATACTGTACCCCACTTTGGGGAGCCACTTAGTTATTGCTACAAAATGAGGAAAAGCAGTGCCAAAAAGAGAGAGGGCACATTTGCATAACACTTCATTTTATTTATTTATTATTAAATTTATATACTGCCCTTCATTTGAGGATCACATGTGGTTTACAATATAAAAAAACACAAAGTAATGCATAGAAGCCATTTTAGAATTAATTACTATGTATCATTTAAACAGAAACACAAGGCATCTTATCATAGTGGGGAACAGGTGAACTGCATACCTGCTGAGTCTATTGCCAGGTACTAGCTGAAGATGGGCAACTTCAAAGACCCTGTTCCACTTTCTTACAATGGCTCATTATCCTTAAACTGGCTATGGACCAGGCAGCCCTCCAAATAGAGGGCTGTCATCTGTAAAGTATGACACACAGGCACCCTAAGGTTGAGCAAACCTGAAGTTGAGGCTGCTGAAACAGGGAAACAGAGTTGTCAAGCTCCAAAACAGGTAGCTTATGTATAGGTAATAATTGGCTGCTTTAGCTTTGTGTGTGTGTGTGTCACAATTTATTTATTTATTTATTAAGCTTATTAGTTGCTTGTCAGCCAAGGGTGTCTGTCTGTCTGTCTGTCTGTCTGTCTGTCTGTCTGTCTGTCTGTCTGTCTGTCTCTCTTACAACAGAAAAAATATTGGATCATGTAGTACATTAATATTCTATACAACATATTGGGGAAGCAAAATCAAAACACCAGTTACACATCCGAAGAAGTGTGCATGCACACGAAAGCTCATGCCAATAACAAACTTAGTTGGTCTCTAAGGTGCTACTGGAAGGAATTCTTTTATTTTTTTTTATTTTTTTCATCCAGTTACCTATAACTGTAATAAAAGACATTAGCAGCACGCAAACAAAGAAAGCAAGACTCCCACCCATTAACTAGCAGATAAACAGAACAGCTCAGCACTGATACTCCTGCAGCCCAGAAGCTATTTACATCAGCTGTGATTTTTTCTCTCCATCTCCCCACCCAACCCAGAAGTCTGGCAACAAAGCCAGCTGCTATAAATCAGTGGTGGGTGGGTTGAGGGGTTCCCTATCTATGGTCCAGCACCTCTCTTCTCTATTCAGAGAGATTGGAAGCAAAAGCAGAACAGGAAGATGGAGAAAGTTTCACCTGCTGTGAAGTCGTCCTGGCTCGTCCTCCTCTCCTGCTGCTGGTGGGGGTGCCAAATTGCGCATATTTGGCAGTAAAAAATGCTACTACAGGTCTTACTCAGAGAGACCTCTGAGAAGAGATGATATTCTATGCAGGCGAGGAAACTGGCCAGACAAGGTAATATTAAATAATACATATTAAATATCTTGTTACCTTGAATACCCGGGTACCTGTTTGTTTTGCAATATGAATGATGACAGCAACATCTGTGTTTGGCACTCGTTTTGACACTTAGAAGGAACAAGGTATGAATTACTGAACCAGAAGAGGACCAAGTGCCAAAACAAGAACTGTACCAGCACGTGAGCTTCTGCTGTTGTCGTAAAACACAATGTAGGTGCAGAAGGTGGGGAAAAATAGAGAGAATGAGATCGGGTTGTGTTAACAGAGCACCAGTATGCGCATCTGCCCACCCACCCCACCTGTGCCTTGGCAGAATAGGATTTGGCACAAGTGTTAACATAACGGCTAATGTGATACCTTGGGAAAAAATCCATCCCTTGCTAGCTGGCCTTCTCTCTTTCGGTGTGTGTGTACTGGGCAGTACCTGAAAGCACTCAGAGATACAATAAGCATTTTACCTGTTGAAAGCCTTTGGCTCACTGCACCACTGTAGAACTACAGGCGTTTTGTCTACTCTTCATTCTTTACTATGGGGGGGGAGGGAGAGGCGGGGGGAGAGATGCTTGAAACAATGGATAGGACTGTGTTTGCAACAACACGCCACATGTAATCAGGACTGGAACTGCTAACAGATGCAAGGATCAGATTATTATGGTGCATCCAGACTATTTCCCCACTCCCAACATCTTTCCTTTGGTGAGGTGGGGGAAGTTCCATTCTCCATTTCTAACCTACAGCACACAACTTACTTCCAAACGAAATCAGTTTCATGGCTTGCAGAGCAGCTCCTATCACATATCCTCCAACATTTCTCTGATGAAAATAGGGACATCCCATTCCATAATGATAATTTTACTCTTTATACCCCACACATCTTATTGGGTTGCCACGGCCACTCTGGGCAGTTTCCAACATATATAAAAACATAATAAAACATTAAACATTAAAAAAAACATCCCTACACAGGATTGCCAGCTACAGAAGGCCAGCTACAGGCAGCACGGGGATTGGATAACTCCATACCCTCCAACATTTCTCCAATGAAAATAGGGAAATCCTAGGGAAAAGTGGGACATTCTGGGATCAAATCAGAAACCAGGACTGCTTTCCTAAATCAGGGACATCCCTGGAAAATAGGGACTCTTGGAGGGTCTGCCATCATTGCACAGAAGTGCTTCTTACACATCACTTGGTATTACAGTTTCAGTAGCAGAGTACAAAAGGCATGTGTAATGCATCAGATACAAAAGGGAATCCAAGTGCATAGATCACTGATTTCCCCTTTAAAACACCCACATTCATTTATGAAGGGGCTGAGAGACTTCAGAGAAGTGTGACTAGCCCAAGGTCACCCAGCAGCTGCATGTGGAGGAGCGGAGACGCGAACCCGGTTCACCAGATTACGAGTCTACTCCTCTTAACCAAAGGAATCACAGACGACAAGGAAAACCTAGTCATTGTCAGAGAAACTGAGACTCTGAGAGCCTGCAATATTGGTACAAAAGCAAGTACAACCATCCAAGTGGATCAGATGAGGTGAAACTAACAGAATGGTTTGTTTCCACCATAGCTGATATGGCTGCCTGGTGTCCATACAAAGCCAACTTAGAGCAAAGACAAGAAACAGCCTCCGGCTCCTCCCAATGTCCTGATGTCATGCGCTTAACATCAGGGCATCACATGGGCAATGCCCCCCACCACCACATTCACAAACTTGCACCTCTGGGACCATCTTTTCCTTTAAAAGTATTATGGATTGGTTTCAGGGTTTAAAACATATCAGAAACACTTAAATGCCATCCGTTCTGCTTTCAGTGGAGTTGATGCAAGTGCATTTATTTTGGAAAGACAGGAAAACAATAAACCCGTACAAACAACCGTTTCTCTACGCCTTGTAGCACATATTTTGCAACTCAGCAGCAGCAACAATAGCAGATGTCATTCTCCTTACCTCTTGCTAGGAAGATCCAGATTTCTGAATGACACCGGGTAAGAGCTTACTGCAAAGTAGTTTGGTTTTCTCTGCGGGTTCAATTGTTCTCAGACAGATGCAATGGCTGTTCTTGTGTCAAGATATGTGCGTTTCCATATATTTATTTGTCAGTTCCCACCTCCCTCAAAAAAAGTGAAACTCCAAGCAACTTTCCAAAAGGAACATAAAAAACAAGGATAAAACAATTTAAAGTACACAAGCAATATACATTAAAACAGACCCACAACTCAATCACACCCCATTAAAAGATAAGCAGAAAAAGCGAAGGTCTAAAGCCCTGAATGAACAATGTTTCTTAATTCATCCCAGAACATGCAGTGCAATAATAGTTTCCTCAGGATATCTTGAATATCTGAAAATAACTTGAAACAGAAGCCAGGCACAGGTGTGCTGCAATATGTGATTGGTGTAGTGCAGTGGTAACTGGTGCCCACTTGGATTGGTAGGGGAGAAAGCAGGGAGATTCCGCTAACCCAGAAATAACGCTTCAGGTTAGGAACTTTGCTTCAGGATAAGAACAGAAATTGTGCTCTGGCGGCGCAGCGGCAGCGGGAGGCCCCATTAGCTAAAGTGGTGCTTCAGGTTAAGAACAGTTTCAGGTTAAGAACAGACCTCCGGAACGAATTAAGTTCTTAACCAGAGGTACCACTGTAGTAGGTGGGGCCATAACCAGTGACAGCAAGAGCTAGCTAATTCTATTTTGGTCCCCATCCTTCTCCTCTGCCCTGAGTTCCACTGGGACAACACTAAGACTACGGAAGAGGAAGCTGCTACAGCCAGGGCCATCTCCCTAATACAGGCTTCCTCAAACTCAGCCCTCCTGATGTTTTGAGACTACAATTTCCATCATCCCTAACCACTGGTCCTGCTAGCTAGGGATCATGGGAGTTGTAGGCCAAAAACATCTGGAGGGCCAAGTTTGGGGAAGCCTGCCCTGGTGCAGTGCAAAACAAATATTGCAGCACACCTTGTAACTGCCACCTGCCTTGTAGTGAACAGCTCGCTGCAAGGGGGATAAGGGGAGATGAGGGGTTTGCAATCAAAGCAGTGCTAAGGGAAATGGTTTCACAGAGCGAGGATTTCTCCTTGCACAATGGAACGTTCTCTCTGTCTCCTCCTTCTGCAATACTTCTAAATCTGTTATAGGGGTTCCCTCAATCCTCCAGGACAGATTTGGGAATGGCTGAGGGAGAAGAGGGGGGAAAGTTCCCTCACACGGGTGGAAGTTGTTCCACCTGCACCATTGTTCAGTTGAATCTGCCCCATGGTCTCATTCTGCTGAGCTGTCACTATGCCAGCATTCTGCCAGCATAACAGTGATTGCTTCCAGGCAACCTGTTTAAACGAGCATTTAGCTTCATTTGTTTGCATTGAGATTAGGCAATGGTGGCTATTTAATGAGGATTCACCCTGATTTGTCAGTGGGGAAATTAGAGGGTGTTGTGTTAAGCAAATATTACCCCAGTGCATTTTCCCATCGCTCGCCTGATCACAAAAATATTTTTTCGGTTTGTTTCAAAAGAGCTAAAAAACAGCTTTAATTGCACAGCTTGAACTTGCTGGGCTGTGACTGAATCTCACCTCCAAACAGTGGCAGTTTGGAAGCACCTCTAGTTGTGATCTCATGCAGAGTTGGAACCACAGCAATTGCATAGAAATGCATCAGAGTAGCAACAACAATTGCAATATTGTGACATTAGCACTGTGGTCATGATGGAACTCTGGAGGAGCATTGGCCTTGGATGCAAGCCTATTCCTCCTCTATCCTACTCAAAATGTCACCCATTTGTGCATCAGTGGGGTCCCACCCCACCCCTAGAAGAGGTCACACAGACATAATGTCCTGCTGGCACAACAGAATTGCTACAGCAGCATAAATCCAGTTGTAAAGCTGTGCTGCATACTGTATCAGGAAATCTAGCATGCTTCCTACTTGAATTAATAACAGTGACCACATAACTGTCTACTTGGAAAGGTCAAGTGTCTAATTAAGAAAGAGAGAACATTAGTCTTTACAAAACTGCAAGTATCAATCCTAGGCTAGTTTGTTCTCTGGTAAGAGTGTTTGTGTCTCTCTTCTGACATATATTGTGTGCTTGAATTTGGGCTAAGGGCTCCACCAGTCATAGCTCCCCCCCCCCCCCCGGCAAGTATATTCTGCAACATGTCATTGGAGCAATAATGGTGTGTTACTGGTGGATTTATACTGGAACTCGTTCCAACTTTGTAGTTAGTTTCCCCAATGTTATTGTTATTGGAGGACTATAGGGCAATGATAGCCTGTTTTTTTGTTTGCTTTTTAAAAGGTGGAACATTTGTGACATAAAATATTACAGGATTTCAGGAGGATGTTATGGCACAAGCACTAATTTGAAAAGAAGCAGTATGTCTACCCTAAAACATCTGAAGGCATAATGAGTATTGATAGCAGGCTCTCAGAGAATCACCTCAATGTCATTGTGAGCACAACCATCATGAACTTGCAAAATAAAGAACTTCTGGAGGGTCCCATAGGGCTTTTACCACAGGCAGGGCTGAGAAACCTTTTCAGCCTGAGGGGCACATTCCCTCATGTCTTAAAGTTTCAGAGGTAGATGGGGCCAACCCCAAATGCAGCCAGGCAAAAGCCCTTAGACTCATTTTGTATCTTAATTCACTTCCCACAGTGCTTCCCAAGAGGAAGTACTAGTGGCCTAACCCAGTAAGGCTTCACTTGCCATTGAGAGTAAGCCACATTTCAATCAGTTGGACTTTCTTCTGAGTTAGCAGGCATAGGATTGAGAGTGCAATATTTTTAATATTAATATTAAAATATAAAATATTAAAATATTTAATATTAAATATTTTGAATTGCATCTGAAAGCAACCAGGAATCTAGAGATGGAGTTCTTGGTGGATATTCATCACAAATGAGCTAAACATTCTCAATTCATAAAGAAGCCTGGGTATTTCCATGCTTGGTTCGTCCCAGATTTCAGGAGGTGTGGGATGCGGATGAGAACAGGCTAGAAAGTATCTGTTGTCATGAACATATGTAAAAACCAGTTAGAGTGGAACACCTGGAAGTCCCATTGATTTAATATACTTAAGCATATCCTATTGAACCAAGAACTTGAAAGTACTTCAGTGCAATTCTATACCTGTCTCCTCAAAAGGAAGCCCCACTGAGTTGAATGGTGCTTGCTCCCAGTTAAGTGGAGATAGGATTGCACTCTTAGCCAAGGAACCTGATCTCGTATTGTTTTTGTTCTTGCTTGTTTATAGCTTTCTTAACAGAGAAGGCATATGTTTTAGTTATTTGTACATGCATATGTTCCTAGACAGTAAAAGCATCACTTCAGTAAATATACAATTTGGGTGGGCGGGGGGTGGGGTGGGGCAGGGGGTGGGATTAAAAAAGAAAAGCTAAAGGACCTCTGGATGGTTAAATCCAGTCAAAGGAGACTATGGGGTGTGGCGCTCATCTCACTTCAAGCCGAAGGAGCCAGCATTTGTCCACAGACAGGTTTCCGGCTCATGTGGCCTGCATGACTAAACAGCTTCTGGCGCAATGGAACACCATGACGAGTGTCGGAGCACACAGAAACGCCCTTTACCTTCCCACCGCAGTGGTACCCATTTATCTACTTGCACTGGCGTGTTTTCGAACTGCTAGGTTGGCAGAAGCTGAGACAGAACAACAGGAGCTCACTCCGTCACGGGGATTCAAACCACCAACCTTCTGATCTGCAAGCCCAAGAGGCTCAGTGATTTAGACCACAGCACCACTCGTGCCCCTGGGGGTGGAATACAGTACAGAGAACCACAGACAGCTATTGCATGTGTATGAATAGCAGTGCCCAGTGTGGATAATTGAAATAGGAGTCAGGCAAGTCAATTGGTACACACAAGCACTTCTGCATACATACTTGTCCAGTTCTGCACCTGTGGAGGGGCCCACAGAGAAAGAGGCAAGGCAGGTTACTTTTCACAGCACCACAGACAGCTCCAAGTGAGACATCCACTCTCACAAGGGCTGGAAGGCGAACTGAGGTCTTCTGAACCTCTGCCTCCCATGATTTGAGCTCCTCAAAATTTTGTGTAATTTGAGGATACTGTTATTCTATGCAAGTCTTAATTACTGAAATTAAGATTTTCATTTGACCTATTTGCTATAAAGAACAAGTCAGCCTGTTTCTCACTTACTCATCAGTTCAAAAGGTGTCAGAGGAATAAATCAACTTGCCATTGCAGAGATAGGAACTAATTATCAACTTTTTCTTGTATTTGTCATTTAAGAACCCTGGCTAGGACCACGATGACCCCTTCTCTTATCTTAACTATACATGAAGTTCAAGCCTCTGTCATATGCATAAGACATGTTATTAAAATTTTCCTTTTAGAACAGTAATCTTGTTATACTTCTGATGTTGGAAAAAGATTAGTTTAAACCTTCTATCTTGGAAATTTAACTCATTAGGTCAGATGTACTCCAGATGGTTTGGACTACAGCTAACTCCCATTATCCCTGAGCACTGGCTATACTGGTTTTCCACGGGTGCAGCAATACCAATTGTATTCCATCCATAGTGCCATCCATGTACCTGGTGCTTTGAGAAAAAGAAAAAATAGTGGCCTTGTTACCTAGATAATGACTCAAGGAGACCACAGAGGAAGGGCTGGGAAATGAAAGGAGAGGTAAACAGGAGAACATGTGACTGTTGCTTTTCCCCAGTATTTATGCTTAGTTGCAACATGTCTTCCAAATCTTAAGAAAAAGAGAAGTCGCTGGTGTCGCACAGTTTACGCGCTCCATAGTATTTAAGAGTGGATTGAGGAGTTACAGTGTTAAAAACTTTAATCCATGCTTAATTTTTCTAAAACAATGTTTAGCGGTATTCTCATTCCGTCTGAGACTCAGGAAACACTGTGACAGGAAATGAGGCTGCCATCGGAGCTAGCAACGGAACTGACGATTGAACATGCTAGAGAAGAAACTATTTTTATTTATTTAAAAAAAATAGTTTCTTCTCCCGTTAGATTCACAAAATGTTTAGGAGTATGCATCCCCCTGCGTCCCCCCAGAATAAAAGCAATGGTTGTAAGTGCATGGCTTATAATTTTGGTTGTGCTTTCCTTTCAACTGTTTTAAAATAGGGGTGTTGATGGCAGCTGAAAATTTCCAGGATTTGGGCTAATCCCAATTTTACCATTTCCCCCTCCTTTTTCGGATGGTAAGTAACACATAAACCAGGGGCAGGGGCTTTTTCAGCCCCAGGGCCACATAACCTCATAAGCAACCTTCTGGGGGGCACATTCCAGTGGTGAGTGGGCACAGAGGGAAACGCAAATGGAAGCAATGGAAGCAATTCTTAGCTTTTCTGCAGTAGGCTACATTTCAAATACACCAAAAACAGAGGTTTCTATACACGCCCAGCTTCCTCCATCTTCCACCCACACAATCAAAGGGTATTGTCCCAGTGAAAGGGCACATTTCACCCAGCAGAATGTGAGGGGGTGGTCTGGGGAGGGACTTGGCCTAGGTTGAGTCTGGAGGGCCAAGTAGAGAGTTCTTGAGAGCTACATTTGATCCCTGGGTCTGAGGTTCCCCATTGCTGCCACATAGGAACAAGAGAGGAACCTCCAGAAATCATTTCTTCTCCCACTGACCTGCCTCCCAGGGTAGACACTGAGTGATTTTGTGCAGAGCTCTCTCTGTGGCCCTTTGGCTCTCAGCCTATGGTGTTTGCACATGTTATGGCAGGGATTTTTGCTCACAACTTGGATACCTGGTATCGGGTTGTGTGTGTGTGTGTGTGTGTGTGTGTGTGTGTGTGTTAAGGAAACCAGGTAAATACAATAAATAACCACAGCCTGGAAAAAAACAAAACTCTCGAGAGGTAGTGGTAGAAAAATGCTGCTGCCTTCTATTCCCTTTTCCTCTCTGCTATGGCACCGTGCTAAAGAGCCTTCAACATACAATCACGTCTGTTTACTTACGAACTAACGTAAGTCATCTGGAAAATGGAAGAAAGCATCCCCGGCAATTGCAGGTAGAAGACATTTCTCATTTAGATGTATCCATAATGTTCTTTCCCCACAAATTGCTTGTCAAGCTGCCTTCAACATAATTAAGCTAAGCTAGTCAGACAAAGTTACTGTTATTTTTCAAAGAGTCTGTGCTGGTTGCCAGCTCCTTGACTCTATTTTTTCAGGACAGTTAAGCACAGTCGCCTATGGCATCTCCCACAAGGAGTTTAACCCTGCTTGTCAAAACCTCTGAATTGCTTGAAGGTGGCTTTATTTTTATTTTGCTTTTCCGAAGGCGTGTTGCTGTTTACCTTTCCTAATAGATTTTCGTTTCTCACCTACCTTTTCTTTTCTTTTCTTTTCTTTTTTTGATCGGCAAAGCTGATAGAACATCTATAGTTTAAAGGAATCTGTTGTGAAGGTCTGCTATAGAATCTTTTCATTTGTGCTGCTCTTTAGATTAAAATATATATATATGGCCACATGATCAGTGGAATCTTTCACTTCTCATAGATGAAGCTTAAAACAAGAGCCTTTGTAGGAGCACTGATTTAATCTGCCGGGGTTCGTTTTGCTTCCAACTGTTGCAGCGAGACAATGCATTTCTCTGTTCCTGCCAATCCATGTAGGTGGGTTGAGTATAATTACCCATGCTGGAATTTGGCCAGGATGTTGGTTTGAACATTCCTGTTTTCCACAAACTGTACGGAGGGAGCTTGAATAGATCAGGGCGGCTGAGGACCCATTTTCACAGTTTATTCAAAGCAGTCCCACCAACGCCAAACTTTCCAGCATTGCCGTGCGACTGTATTGACTGGGACGAAAACTTCCCAAATTGCCACTGTGATTTTCTGCTTTAAAGTTTAACACTCTCTGTGTACCACCACCCACTGCATTTCTACTTATAAGGGCTGATGTGATTACATCTCAGAGCCGGATCGCGAGAAAATAAGGTAATTTTCTGAAGAGCAATTCATTGCAATCCCGGCATATTGGCTAACCATGGTTGGTTAGAGACACCATTTGCTGCGGTTCTTGAGATAAGTAGCAGAAGATGAGCTGATGAACCTTAAACCTCAGTCCTAAACAACTTCACTTTAAAATAAGCCTCTTTGGCTTTGATGAAATTTATTTCTATGTAAGCAGACTTTAGTAGTGAAGACAAGTAATGGGGAAAATCTAGCATTCCTTCATTCTTATCACAGGCCAATTGGCTAAAATTTGGTTCTCTAAGGCAGGTCTTTTGAAGTATATACAGTTAAGATCACTTTATATGAATTAGTTACACTTTAACATCCATTTTACTCATCCTGTCATAGTAAAAAAAAAAAAAGGTTGTGGAAGAGTACCCTTTCAGATCGACTTCTGTGATTGTATGGAAACATGTAGTGGTAGCACTTCCTCCAGCAGCTATGCAGTGATAATCCTCTTATCAGTTAAAGGACTCAGGTAGGAGGTGATATGAAAGACCTATGCCTAAGACCAGGCATAGGCAAACTTGGCCCTCCAGATGTTTTGGGACTACAACTCCCATCATCCCTTGCTAACAGGACCAGTGGTCAGGGATGATGGGAATTGTAGTCTCAAAACATCTGGAGGGATGAGTTTGCCTATGCCTGCCTAAGATGCTGGAGAGCTGTTGTTAGTCAGAGTGGACAAAACTGGGCTACATCTGACCTGGTATAAGGCAGATATAGCTGGGATAAAGTAATATAATGCTCAAGAGCTGGCTGCGTGTCTGCAGCTGCATTGATGGAAACACCTCAATCTCCCTTACTGGAAGGAGAGAGCACATTCCAGGCACCCACAAATCTCTCTTGTCAGTTATCTGTTTGGTGGTACTTGGGACAAGTTGGACAATGACAAATGTGGACCTAGAGTACAAGGATGTGATACTGGGTATTGTCACACCTAGGTTACATCTTCTGCACTCCAACAGCCACCTCCAATGAGCAGCAAAATTGGGTTTTAATCTCCTTGTTTGTGCTTACGGAAGCTAGGCTGCTGTTAGGAGCAACAGTGAGGCTGCTGTTAAGGGATCTGCATTGTCTGCCAATTACTACTGGGCAAACTGTAAGGTTTTACTGCTGTTGTATAAAGGCCTAATTAGTCCAGGACTGTTTACCTAAGATAGCACCTTTTCTTTGCTCATCCTGCTTGAATCCTTAGATCGTCAAGTAGACCGTCATGTGAGGGCCATACAAATATCTGGGGCACAGCTTTTTAGTGCAATGTCACCACAATTTGGAAAACACTCCCCTGGAAATTAGGACGACACCAACAATTGTTCTTTTGTGTGTCTGCTTCAGAGTTCTTTTGTTCAGCCCGGCTTTTTCAGGGTAACATTGCTGCTGGATATTATTCTTGTCAGGTTATACTTGTCAGTTTTACAAATGGATTTGATGTATTTTTGCGGTTTCAACTTGGTAGTTTGTTTCCATTTCCTTTTTTGTACACCACCACAATATTTTCAAACAACGGGTGGTCTGGAAGGTCTATGGCCCCTCCTACAATCATTAACCCTTTTCTACCCACAGTACTGCCGCATGCACTCTGCCACAGTCTGAAAGGCAAGTTGAGATTTGGCAGGGCTGCATGTCATCTGAGCTTAAGCAATAGCTCCCAGCTGCACACACGGACTTCTGGGTTGCAATGTGTTTGTGGAATTTAGACCTGATAGAACAAATTGGACCTTCTTTCCTTCTAATGTGTTCAGGATCAGGATGCCAGACTTTAAATATATGTCCTCCGCATCTGTTAGAAGAAACTGACCCAGTAATTTTAAACCATTTTGTGATTTCTATGCTAGGCTTGTGGTTTTTATATAGACATTCATCTGAGTCTTTTGCCCCCCCCTCCATTGTGCCAGCTGTAGTCATCTTCCTGCAGTTAACCACACAGTGTGTCTTAGAAACAGAGCATGCCAATAACCTCAGGATGCAGTTCTTTCTCATTGTGGCTAATGGAGGAGCTGGATGAAGGACAGGAAAGCAGAATCAGCGCAAGCTTGGCTGAAATAGTGGTTAAGCAAGAAGAGATGGGCTGGCGCCGGGGAGGAAAGAGGAACACATCTATTCTTGCAGTGTTCATATGAAATATTCACAGTGCCATGGTTGAATGGAAGTCAAGGGACTGAGTTTAGCTTAGCTTGTCTCATATTCTGTTCTCAAGAAAAGCTCTGTTAGTATTATTATTTTTAAAAACAACAGAAAAATGCTGGCCAATTACTTTTTATCATCTGTATGGAACAAGCTAAATAAGTAGGTGCCTATAGCCCATTCCTATGTTCTACTGCATGGTAGCCAAAAAAAGACAGGATTAGGTGCTGGGTTCCCAACTGGAGCAAGACTATAGCTACAGCTATCTAGCTATGTCTTGTGCTGATCCCGATAACTAGGTGCTGCCTGTCTAGAAGGACTCCGTGTATTCTACGGGCTGTGGAGATGGGCCTTTCTCTCTAACACCGGTGCTGATCCGCACCAGCAAATTAGTGCAGCAAGTGGACAATCCAACACTACATTTGGGTAAGGATCCCAGGTTCAATCCCTGGCATCCCCAGCTGAGCTAGGAATGTCCCCTACCTCAATAAGCCTGGGCAGCTGCTGCCCATCAGTGTAGACAACACTGAACTAGATGGACCAATGGTCAGACAGCATTCTGTGTTCCTGTGTACACAAATACAAACACATGGCACCTGCAAGGATCAAAATATTACAACAGAATCTTTATCAAGGGAAAATATTCAAGGTGACCTTTCATTAAACAACTAGTTACCGCAAACAGACCAAATGAAATGTGTGTGTGCCTGTCGTGCACTTCCGTGCCAAGGCCCCGTGATCCACAGTCCCCCTATCTCTCTCTCTATATATGAAAATGTAAAAGGTGGATGTTTGTGTCTGATCACCTTTCTCCGTAACCGCTTGACCGATTCCGTTGAAATTTGGACACAACGTTCCATGGCCATATGGGAGTGTTTGTGTGTACTTACATTGTACAGATAGCACATCTTTCACTGGTAAAAATGTGATTTTATGCAAAACAATATAGCGCCCTCCAGTGGATGTCAAAACCGCAGGCGTGATCTCATTTCACCACCACACCACACCACACCCGCCCCCTCCTCCTCCTCCTACATCACCACCACCCTCCCCCTACTCCTCCTCCTCCTACAAACCACTGTAGTAGACGCCCCCACTGCCTCCAGCCTGCACCACCTTATCCAGAGCCAGGCCAGGTGTAAAAGCCAACTCCGTCGACTCCACCGCCACCTCGAGAGCCAGGGCGGCCCCAAAGGCTACCTCCACCGACTCCGCTGCTGCCTTGAGAGCCAGGCTGGCCCCAAAACCCGCCTCCGCTGACTCCCACACCGCCTCGAGAGCCAGGCTGACCCAAAAAGCCACCTCCACCGATGCCTCAAGAGCAAGCCCAGCCAGAAAAGCCACCTCCGCCAACTCCACCGCCGCCTCAAGAGGCACCCCGGCCCCAAAATCTGCCTCCGACGCCTTCGCCCCTGTCTCGAAAGCCAAGCCAGGCCCAAAAGCCGCCTCCACCAACTCTGATGCCACCTTGAGACCCAGGCCAGGCCCAAAAGCTGCCTCTGACACCGAGACAGGCCATGTCCAGAACCTTTCACACACTAAGCCACAGCAACACGTGGCCGGGTACAGCTAGTGGACAATAAATTACATGGACACAATTATTTTGGTTTATGTGTTCTGATAGGCTACAACTTTATTGTTTATGGATGTGAGCGGTTTGGCTTAGGCATTGGATGAAGCCAGGCTATATCTTGACTCCCGCCTGTCTGCAGGGAGTTTAAATAATAATAATAATAATAATAATAATTATTAATACCCAGCCCATCTGGCTAGGTTTCGCCAGCCACTCTGGGCAGCTCCCAACAGAATATTAAAAACACGATAGAGTAAACCACCAATAGGGGGAGCTCTATGACTTACATTAAATAGGGAGCCCCCCCCCCCAGGGGTCACTGTTGGGGTTGTGACATGGCCTGAGCCCCCGGATCCCTTTAACAGGATACCCTTACTGAGGAGGCGCAGGTGAAGGCTACAACCTCCCCTCCATCCAAACAAAGGCTTACCCAATGCGTAACCGCACTCGAGCCCAAATGGCTCACCGCCAATACCCTCACACCTGCAACCAATCCCTGACACATTCTGAAATGTCATTAACCAGATATCATTGCCAGCATCGGAAAGATGCACCCCATCACCATGAAACAAGGCCTCCTGGTCGAAGGTGATGGCAGGGTGCAACCACAGCCGCAACCAGCAATATCCATGTTTACACTGCAGTGAAGGGCTCTTATTTGACTCCTAGTGTATATCCCTAATCATTTCTCCCTTGAGTTCAGTTTCATCAAGTCCTTCTTCTCCTTTATTGATTGTTACATTTATATAGCCATTCAAATGCTTCCTTATCATCCTTTACTACCATGTTAAAGCCCTACCATTGACTTTCGGTTTCCTTCCTCTGAAATCTGCCTGGCTCTCCTGCTACTGTACTACTTCTCATTGGACTTCATGGTCTTATTATGCTCCCTTCTTATTATATAGCAATGTGCATTATTTCGCTTACTTCCAGTGTGGCAAGCCAACCCCTCTGCTCTGAAGAGAGCTCTTGCATATTCTGCAAAATGGGACCCTGGACATCTGCCCCAATCATACCTCTGTCCATTACCAGCATGTCAATCCCTACGCATTGTTGATTACTCTGAGTTCCATTCTCTTCACTCTGCTCCATAACTGTTAC
This sequence comes from Lacerta agilis, assembly GCF_009819535.1. Classification (NCBI taxonomy): domain Eukaryota; kingdom Metazoa; phylum Chordata; class Lepidosauria; order Squamata; family Lacertidae; genus Lacerta; species Lacerta agilis. The sequence continues at coordinate 47,476,893 of NC_046312.1, read as the reverse complement.
TCTCTCCTGCCATTTCTGGTTTGCTCCCATCATTTATCTCCCCCCTTGACATTATCCTCACTTCCACACTTGAATCAGCGGATGTTCTTTTTGAATGATTGCAGACTCCACACAAGGACTCTTCCGTTCCCTTTATAGAAAGTTAGGCTATAATGTGGTCATGAAATTGGATCATTATAACCACAATAAAAACACAGCTGTCTTCTTCTCTGCTTCATGTTGGTAAATCTTCATTTGAGATCCCTTGTGTGAATGCAGTTTACTGTATTTGATTAGGCAATGCTGTGGATACTAAAGAGGACTTGATACTACTGGAACGCAATTCTGAACCATAGAATGTGGATTTCGAGCAAACATTGGGCTCTGATCTGCTGGAAATATAATTTTCATTTTATAACTTTATCTGCAATGAATGGTTATTCATTTCCCTAATATTTGGGTTTTTTTAATGACCAGCAGATTTTTACAGAGTTGTTATTCACACATCATACACACAACAGATCATCTAAAATTAATGAAAAATACAATAAAAAGAGAAATTGATTTATTCCCAACTCTTGAGGATGATTAATGATGAATTTAAACTGATTATCTGGGAAAATAACCATATTTAACATAACACACACACACACACACACACACACACGGGAGAGAGAGAGAGATTGTTAAAACAACTTGTTACATTTCAGAATGAAAATATGCATGGGTGGAAACCTTTTGTTACTGAGTAATTGATCATGGAAGGAAGTGTTGAAAAAACTTCTTCCTAATCCTTCTCCACATAGAATTTGATTCAATAGAGTGAGCAAAGATCAATTGATCACAACAACTTAAGGACTTCAATCACATGCATACTTCCATGGGAGAAAACCCCATTGAACACAGTGACTCAGTTCACGCCTAACAATAAGCCAAACCATGGTTTAGTACAGGGGAATGCAACCTAAGGCCCAGGGGCCAGATGTGGCCCAATCGCCTTCTCAATCTGGCCCACAGACGGTCTGGGAATCAGCGTGTTTTTACATGAGTTGAATGTGTCCTTTTACCGGTATTTAAAATGTATCTCTGGGTTATTTGTGGGGCCTGACTGGTATTTTTACATGAGTTGAATGTGTCCTTTTATTTAAAATGCATCTCTGGGTTATTTGTGGGGCATAGGAATTCGTTCATTATTTTTTTTCAAAATATAGTCCGTCCCACCACGGTGGACCGGCCCATGACTGAAAAAGGTTGCTGACCCCTGGTTTAGTACAAATGTATGAGCATGTGGGCTTCCAGACAGATCATGGCCACTTTCCTCCTCCTCTGGTCAGCTCTTGCTGCACTTCTGTGATCTACGCCATGGTTTGTCTTAGCATGCTGTCCATAGACTCATGGTTTATTTCTTCCAGACAAACCATAAACTGTAAACCAAGACAAACCTTGGTTACAGCTCGTGGTTTGTTTGGAGCTCGCAGTAGTGTGGCACATTTGGCGGATTGTGAGGTCCTTGGGGTGAGGACGTTAGCCATCTGGTGGCACCTGGCCCAGGGGTTGCAATCTCTGCAGGTCCTAACTCTCAACAGCATGACCTGGATGCTCAAATGCATTGCAGTTTGTGCTACTGGCTCCTCTTCATCTGACTGGGTGTCTATATTGCTGCAGGTCAAGTGATGATTTTCATGTGTCACAGATATATCTGGGCATCACAGATATAAGACCAAAGATGGAGCCTTCAGGTTGCTTTCATATCTATTCACATGCAAACAAGTCATCACATAACACTTTTTGGTGGAGTCAGTTCACACATGTATTAATTTCATTATTTATTTCCAGTGTAATTCTGTGCATGTCTACTCAGAAGTTCAACGACATTCCTTTCTGGGTAAGTGTGCATGTAATATTGTAGCCTTTAAATATTTTTGCCCCACTTTCCAATGGTGTGGTCTACTAGGCAGCATACAATTTGTTCTTTGAAACAACATTGTCATAAAAATAAAACAGCCTAAAAATAGAAGCCTATAAACACAGTATGATTAAAAAATAACATAAAACACAGCACAGCGGGAGGTAGTGCAAAGTTAATCAAATGCTGTTAAATGCTTGGACAATTTTTTTTAACCTGGCACCTGAATGCAGGTGCTTGGTGAATTAACAAGGTGAATTAAAGATGTGGGATCCATGTCATTTTCTTGGCTCTTTCCAGCTGTGATTGATAAACCAGCTTTGGGAGGGTGGTTTTGAGCTAGAAAAATGACAGGAGGGTAAAGGTTTAAGCAACTTCTACCCACGCTCACTCCTCATGCTCATTCACAGCCTGACTTTTTTGAGTTCAAATAAATGGAAAGGGAAAAACCACGGAATGCTGTTTAATGTGTGGTTTCATGAGCTTCACTTGTCCATCATCATTAAGTTTATAGTACCCAAGTGTAGAGAAATCAACCCATTTACATTCAAGAAAGCAATTAGAAGTTAGAACATTTGAACAGTTTCAGTGAAGAGGAATTATCCTCACAGGAGTCAATTTTCCCCATCTTTGCTGGAAGCCAAGCGTTCCCTTCTGTCTGTTTGGGTCCAAGTGGACAGAGAGTGGAAGAAACTTGCTAGCATTTATAAGCTACCTTTTTAGTTCATGGAGGGGAAGGATACAAATGAAGACAAGCAAAAATATCAACTTGATTTTTTGGGGATCCTTATCATTTTAGTGATCAGAAGAGGGATCAAGAAAGATCCCTGGCCAGGCTATTTGGATTCCTGGGGACAGCCATGTTTTCCTGGGAGTGATGGAATGTCATCAAGCCCTGTTGCTCCCAAGGTAACTTGCTCTATGTTCAGTCAAGGTGTGCTCATTCAAGCAAAAGGCCTTGTATCCTAGCTACTCATGTTGGCCGTGGTTGGATACATCATTTCAGAAGGTTTAAAAGGAAATTATTTTTATTGGGGGGTGGGCAGAATGGATAAAGTGTGCAACCTTTGGATCACCTTGTAAGTTGTTTAAAATTTACCTTTATAATTAGTGTTTGTGGATGGATTTTTATGAATTTGCCCTTTAAAATCTGCCTGGAAACAGGATGGGACAGATCTCCGAGAAGTGAGATGCAATGGACTTCAGTGGCTATGTCCATCCCTACATGAGGAGGGAGAAAATAAGAAGAAGCTATTTGCTTCATAGTTTATAGGTCGGCCCATAGTTTCTACAGCAGAGATCCAGTGGAACTTGCCATGAACATTAAGTGGATATTCATGTCGCAAGAATTTGGGCACATGCACCAAGCTGGGGAATAATGATTTGCTATGACTCCATGTTGTGTTACTATACACATAAGAACATAAGAGCTTGCTGGATCAAGCCAATGGCCCATTTATTCCAGCATCCTATTCTCATAGTGGCCAGCCAATGCCTATGGGAAGCCTGCAAGCAGGAACTGAGCACAACAGCACTCTTTTCTCCCGCGTCTTATAGCAACTGGTATTCAGAAGCATACTGACTCCAGATTTGGGGTCTCTTCCTCACATTCTACCAGAATGCTACTATAAACATGGGTGAAAACACCCGGGGTAGTACATAGTTTGAAATGGCCCTTACAAGCTACACATATGTATCAACAATTTCTTCCAAATGCAAATAAAATAGCTGGTAATGTAGGCACACTCTGTACTTCAGAAGAGAAACATGAAACTCCACAATGTGATAATCCTCAGTATAGCATTGACATTGCGGGGGGGGGGGGGGTTTACTGGAAAATATCCAGAGATTCTTGTGGATGTCATTATTAAGTGGTATTCTCTGCTCTTGCTCTCTGGGCCTTGTCTTTTCCTCAGGCAGCCTGCCCAGCCACCGCTAAACTGCTTGGACAGTGTGGTCCTACCACACACTCCAAATATTAGTAAAACATTGTTTCCTGGCAATGATGTAACTGGTATCTGGAGTTGCTGGGAAGCAAGAATGACCTTGTGCCAAATGGCATGTGACGCTGAACCTATCCTTTCCAAGTTTCAGTATTCTTTTCCCCCTACCCCAACTATAAATGGCAGATGCCGGTGCAAATCAGGATTGGGACAGTGGCATGCAAGAAAGGGGTGGGGTTAACTCTTTTTTGTGCCCAGCACATCCCTTATGAAAACCCTGCTTCCTGAGATGCCTATTGGCCCCAAAAGGAAAGAGTTCATTGCTCGCTTCCCTTCTAGGGCTAAGATGGGCAGGTGGGGGGTGGGTGGGCAGGAGGGAATAACTTCCTCTAGACCATGACAGGGGATGGAAGGGTTCCCCCATGTGCCATGGTCCCCATCCTCAAGTATACCAGAAATGATCTTCCAGATATGGCCTTTTAATTTCATCTGTAATGTCTATTGATTCCCATAATTTCCTACATTTTCCCTGTAGCTAGGCAAAATATTCAATAAATTATCAGAACAAACAGAGTTGAAAATGAGATCATTTAGCTGGGCAATTTCCTTTCAATTCTGCAATGTGAGGTAGGAAAACAATGCTGCAGCCTGCTTTTATCTCATTAGAATGTTTCCACTTACGTTTAATGGCCACAATTAATTAACCTTCAAGCAAGAGCCTTTTATCTTAGATACATACCAGGATTCTGCAAAAAGAAGTTGTTTGTGTTTTAGTGTTCTCTTGTTGACTGTTGGTTGAAAAAGACAAGGGGGAAAAACACAAATGGCAAAAATTAAAATGATGCAAAAAACAAGTTTCAGATGGAAATTGCACTCCATTACCATTTTGCAAAAGCCTGTATTTCAGATTTGAACTGATTTCAAAATAGCAAGGCAAGCAGTGAACTGAAAACTCATTTGTGCACAAAGCACTGCAAAGTGTAGGGAGTAGTTTAGTTTTTAAAAAATATTCTGAACAAAGTGGGTAAACAACCAGAGACCCATTACAAATAGTTTTTCCACTTTTTGTTTGTTTCTACACAGCTTTTCTCTCCCTCTTTTTTTATTATAAAAAAGCTCTTCAATCTCTGAGTTGCTTACACGATCATAGATTTAATCAACAGTTAAAAGGGTTTGTTGTAAGCAGACACATTCCTGACAATTACAGGATCTCAGCTTACTTGTGTCATATTGATAGAAATGAGCACATCATCAATGGTGTCTTCATTATACCAAGAAGGACAGAATTCACTATTATATGACAGAATCACCTGAGAAAATAAGAAGATTTTGTCATTACTCCCATGCCCTGCTCCAGAATTCCTTTAACTGCCATATATTGTTGACTCAGCATGAAAATAATGAGCAACTTTAGTCTGGTCAGACAAAAAGAAAAAAGCAAACATTTTCAACAAAATAGCACAACCATTTTAATTCCTTCATTATAAAAGCATTTTATTTGAAAGCTAGCCCACATAAACATGCCAGGCACACTTGCATTCAAAAAAATTGTATATATCAAAACCAGCTAAAGATTGGAACTGGGGGCTCACATTTACTGTTATTGCTTGAAGAATTAATTTGTTCATATATTTTATTTATTAAATTTGGATACTGCCTTGTTCACACCCTCAAGCTTTACTAACTGAAACTCATCCAGCACAACAGGACTAGATGGTGCTCTGGACCCCCTTGAGATTCATCTGCTATCATAGCGGAGTCATGATCCCGGTGGAGGCAAGTGATTATTTCCTCAAAATGCTTTGCAAAAAAGTGTACAGCGAGCTACCATCAGTTCTACCACCTCCTTTGGACTGGACTGTAAGAGGCCCCACACTACCCAGAAGAGCTCCGACTGGCCTTATGAGGAACGGCTTAGGGAGCCTTACGAGGAACGGCTTAGGGAGCTGGGTATGTTTAGCCTGGAGAAGAGAAGGTTAAGGGGTGATATGATAGCCATGTTCAAATATATCAAAGGATGTCATATAGAGGAGGGTGAAAGGTTGTTTTCTGCTGCTCCAGAGAAGCGGACACGGGGCAATGGATTCAAACTACAAGAAAGAAGATTCCACCTAAACATTAGGAAGAACTTCCTGACAGTAAGAGCTGTCCGACAGTGGAATTTGCTGCCAAGGAGTGTGGTGGAGTCTCCTTCTTTGGAGGTCTTTAAGCAGAGGCTTGACAGCCGTCTGTCAGGAATGCTTTGATGGTGTTTCCTGCTTGGCAGGGGGTTGGACTGGATGGCCCTTGTGGTCTCTTCCAACTCTATGATTCTATGATTCTATGGTCAGCAAAGTGAGGATGCAATGGAGGCAACAACTACCGTATTGGCCTGAATATAAGCCGCACTTCTTTTTGTCAAAATTAACTGTGAGAAGTTAAAGTGCGGCTTAAATTCGTGACCTTACAAAAACTGGCTTTTACGATATCGCTGCTGAAACAGACATACGGTAAAACGGAACAAAAATATTGTTTTATTGTCAATTTGAGATCTTGAGACTGTTGTGCAATTAATCCTAATTTCATTCGTCTCTTTCCCCATATTTTACAGTTCAGTATTGATTTTTTATTTGCATTTACGGTGCTACGAACAAGTGTTTAACCCACTTGCGGGTCCTCTCTAGGACCCGTAGGATTTTCTTCTACGTTTGCCATTTATGGGTGTGAGTGCCTGCAGAATTTTAAGGGAGTGACTTATATTCGGGTATTGCCTGCTGAGGGCTGCCTGCTGGAGGCCTGAAGGGCCCTGCCCATGCCTCTTTCCACCTGGCTTGGGGCAGGGCCTGACAGGCTTCACAAGGACTGCGGCTGCTGCTCAGCAGAGAGGGCTCCTCTTTTAAATTGTTTTTAATTTTTATGTGTGGTGTTTTAAATGAGACAGTGTTGGCTGTGAGCCCTAGAAGACCTGCACCCTGCCTTGCTGGCCCTTTCCCATCTGGCCCGGGAGAGTGGAGTGCTGACTGACTCCAGCTACAAAAACTGAGACTGTTGAAAAAAATTCTTGGACTGGAGTATTTTTATGGGGGGGGGGGGTGAGAGAGTTTGTTGCTGTTATTGATATTATTGTTGTATCTCTAGTTTTAGATCTTACGATTTACATGGAAATTGTTTCCATTTGGATGTGTACTTTTTGATGTGTTTTATTTATTCTTTATGACTTCTGTTGTGTTTGTAATTATGTCAGTCTTGTCATGTTGTAAGCCGCCTTGAGCATAGTTTCAACTATGGAAAGGCGGCATACAAATAAAATGATGATGATGATTGTGTTTTCTCTCCCCCCCCCCCCGAATTTTAAAGGTGCGGCTTATTTGCAGGTGCGGGTTATATTCAGGCCAATACGGTATTACTCAGAGCAGACCTGGCATTCAACAACAGCAGCTGCAAACCCGAAGGCTGACTGATATGACAACCACAGTTCCCCAGGTTGGAGGAGGGTCTAGCACATGGCACAGTCACTCACGGCCTGCTCTGTGTGCCCCTTACCCAGCCTGTCCCACCGCCCCCTACCCTGAACCATTGTGACTGGGCCCTCCTACTCTCCCCAGCCCCTCTCTTCCCAGGCATATCCCATAAAACCCTGAATTTAAAAACAGTTTACAACAATTTAAAGCATTTCAGACAATGGGTCAATCATAACGAAACCAAAACCAGCTAAACAATACTGCAATTCAAATGTGTGTTCAGCTGCAGCAACTTTCATAGCTGCAGTTAGTCAGGGCCCCGCCCTACTAGGCCAGGTGGAAGAGGCCTGTCAGACATCTGAGATAGTATCTGGCCTCCTCAGCAGCCTCAGCTTCTTCTTCTTTTTTCTAGCTGTAAACTTGCTCATCATTTTATTAATACTTTCTATTCTCAATTTAAACACTAAAACCTTTGAAAGCTTGCAATTTAAGTTTAAAATACGTCGTTAACTTGCATGCGCTCTCCTTCCCCTTTCAATGATCTTCAAACAGGTTTGGTGCCATGCTGCAAATTGAACATTGGCACTTTTCATGGAGAACGTTCACCGAATGCAGTCTGCATTTCCAGGTATCGTTGATAGGAAGCTGTATGAGACACGGGGATGCTCTTTTTCTTCTCAGACAGTTTTAAGAAAATCAATACAACTTTTCTCATTTAAATCACAATGAGCCTAGAGTATAATTTTAAAAGTCCAGCCAGAAAACCAGACAAACGTGGAAAGTGGCTCCCCTCCTGTTGTCAGTTACATTGACTTTAGTTAGTACTACATGCTAACAAGGGCAATGTGGGAAAAGTGCCACTATAGTGCTGCAACGATCCCAGACTCATCCAACAAGTCTATGTATTAAGTTGGTTTGCTTGATTGTACTACTCCCTTATTGCCTGGAAATGTCACTCCCAGAACCAAGAAACTGATTAGCTTCATATTCATCAGCTCTAATCAAGGCTTATGACTCAGCCAGGATAATAATACATACGGAAACCTTGTTCTCAAACTGAAGAAAATAAGAGATATAAATAGAAAGGTGGTAGTTTGTAGTTGCTTAACATGTGGAGATTATTAAAACTCTTCTCTTGACAGAAATACAACTCTCTCTGTCTCTCTGTCTCTCTCTCTCACTCACACACACACACAAAATGGGGAACTTCAGTGAATTATGATGCTTTCAGTATGAATTTGCAAAATACAGGTGAAACTCGAAAAATTAGAATATCGTGGAAAGGTTCATTTCTTTCAGTAATTCAACTTAAAAGATGAAACTAATTTATGAGATAGACTCATGACATGCAAAGCGAGATATGTCATGCCTTTATTTGTTATAATTGTGATGATTATGGCGTACAGCAGATGGGAACCCCAAATTAACAATTTCAACTTTGGGGTTTTCATCAACTGTGCGCCATAATCATCACAATTATAACAAGCAAAGGCTTGACATATCTCACTTTGCATGTCATGAGTCTATCTGATATATTAAACTCCAGTAGCTAATGAAAACAATTGCTTACATAAATGGACTTTTCCACAATATCCTAATTTTTCGAGTTTCACCTGTATGCACATGCCTGTTGGGTTAGGTCAGATAGCACTGAAAAGACAGAGGCTGACAGTGTTGGGGTGAGACATTCATTCCCAGAAACAACACTAGAAGTTACCAGAAGCGGGAATGCAACTTATAGTCAATATATGTGGACTTCTGACAACATATATGACCATGAAACAAGATGTACATGTATTTATTTATTTCATAAAATTTCTGTACTACTTTGCTGCTTGGTAATGTAGCCATGTAGAATGGCTTTTCCAAAGCCTGGTCTAACGTTTGAATAAGATAATATTCAATAATTGCTATTCACTGAATAGTGACAGGGATTAATGCAGTGTAACCCTTCTAAAATGCAAGGGTTAAGATGTCAGACTTTGGGTGTCAATTCCAGAAACTATTGCCTTGCTCAGAAGTGGATCTGATATCTAATTCAAACTACAGATGGAACACTTCTCGCCATCCTCGTCCTTCTGTTGCAAGAGGCAGTAGGTAAGGTCTCTATCTAGCAAGATGGCTGGCAACAGGGCTGTATTTAAATTTATGTAATGAGTTTATTTATTACTTCTCTTTTTTAAAAAAATTACTAAAAGGCTGCATGCAACATTTGATGCATGGACACTGATGTTGTAAAGTTTCCAATGGATTAAAAAAAAACACATATTAATGTAGGTCAATATCACCTGTAAAGAGAAAATGAACTTTTTGTTTCAGCTGTTGACTGGATATGGGAGTACATGGCAGGGTTCCCCCAACAGGGTCTCTGTTTCTGAACTATATTAAACAGACAGGAATTTCAGGGACAGGTATTAATTTCATGTTCCTTTCAGCTTTTGATATGATAATTTGGAAAATGATTAAACCAGAAATGTTCAAATTGAACCAACTTGTTTGTATGAACAATATATTTATTAAGTGTTTGTTTGAAGAAGAATCATAATAGGTTTTTGAATTGTAATACTTTTATTTTTTCTGTACTTCGATATACTTTTAGAAACTTTGATACTCTTTGATGCTCATTTGTACACGTGCACAAGTTCATTTTCTCTTTATAAGTGATACTGACCTGCATTAATATTTTTTTAAAAAAAGTTTGTAGTTCCAATGATTCCACCAGCCTCCTCCTGTGAACTGACTCATCCTTACTACCTGCTGTTTTCTGCTACTTACGAGAAGAACAGAATTAACAGGCAGGGCCAAACTGGCAGGTTGGAGGACACTGAGAACCTGGACACATATGTAAATTCATGGTGAATTCCAGAAAGATGGGCATCATAGGGCTAAAGGTAAAGGTAAAGGTACCCCTGACCATTGGCTCCAGTCGTGGACAACTCTGGGGTTGCGCGCTCATCTCACTCTATAGGCCGAGGGAGCCGGCGTTTGTCTGCAGACAGCTTCTGGGTCATGTGGCCAGCATGACTAAGCCACTTCTGGTGAACCAGAACAGCACACTGAAACACCGTTTACCTTCCCGCCAGAGTGGAATCTATTTATCTACTTGCACTGTGTGCTTTCAACAATTCAATAAATACTTCTTGGCTAAAAGCAACACCTGCTTCCTGCTTCTGTTTTGTGTAGGACGGCATTTCAACGCTTCCTCTGCTGGCTTTCTTCACCACTCCCCGCCCCAAGTGACAGAGTGATTATCACACAGTCTCTACTTGCTTTGAAACCCAGATGGAGGGGCCCTGTCCCCACAACTGTGCAACTCCTCAGACCCCAAATTTTGCTGTGGGGAGGCTTCTCACACAGGTGGGACCCTTGATCCTCCGGCACTTCTACTTAATGTGAGGAGTCTCATGGATCACCACCGCAAAAAGTAAACATATGAAGGGGTTGGAGGGAGTGGGGCTAAAGGTTTATCCCTGTTCTATCCATGTTCCCTGTTCATGTGATGGCACCAGAAGAATGCTTAGGGTGGCCCTGTATCATACATCATGTATCATCATGTATCATATCATACATCAGACCTTCAGTTGTGACTTACTTGCCAAAAAGGTTGAATGTACTGTACTGATTTGACCCCAAACACAGTAAAATTGACTTAAGAAAACAAAGATCGGGGCGGAACACTCAGGACAACTGTTCCTCCAGTTAAAGAGATGTTTACAAAGACTAGCTCTGTCCTGAATGCACAGGCTTTCACAAAAGGTATATAAACAAGACTCTGATATTATAGATAAAAGTGATTCCCCTTGGCATCCATCCTAGGTATGAGGTCTTGACTATTTCCTTCTTCTGTAGGCACAACATTTAATGTGGATTTTGCAGGACGATCTGAAATAGGAGAGAGCGTTGTTAAACAGAAACAGGTTCTTTCTTGCATGGTAACAAGAGTTAAAGCATGCAGGAGCTGCTGCTTTGTAAGTTTGTCTAAACTGAAGACTTAACCCCCCCCCCCCAAGCATTTAATTTAACTTGTAACTGCTGCTTTGGGAAAACTGGCTAGTCCTGATTTTCACATGCTTAAAACCATAAGGTATAAAGATTTGTGATGCTTAGTCCCTCGGATATACAGTACTTATGCTCATATATACCCTGTGAAAAACTTCCAGTAAAAAGCTTAGGACTAATTATTCAGACCCCAGCCCCCGCAGCAGGATTGGAACCAAGAACCCATTCCCCTTACCTCCTTCCTGGACAAGAGGCTGCATTGTTTGGGCTTGTCCATAATAATAATAATAATAATAATAATAATAATAATAATAATAATAATTTATTTATACCCAGCCACTCTGGGTGGCTTCCAGCAGAGTATTAAAATACAATAGTCTATTAAACATTAAAAGCTTCCCTAAACAGGGCTGCCTTCAGATGTCTTCTAAAAGTCTGGTAGTTGTTTTTCTCTTTGACATCTGGTGGGAGGGCGTTCCACAGGGCGGGTGCCACTACCAAGAAGACCCTCTGCCTGGTTCCCTGTAACTTGGCAACTTCTGTTTGCCCTGCTGTCCCCCCCCCCCCCCGGGGAAAACTTGCTCTTTACTTCTGAATCAGAGCAAACATCAATCAGGTTTTCCACTGACTGACATTTGCTCTGATCAGGCAATAGAGAGTGGGTTTTCCTGGGGAAAACAGCAGGGCAAATGGAAAACTGCTCTGACCCACGTCTAGAAAGCATGGGACAAACAGAAACCTCTTGCACCTGTGCTTTCTAGGCACAGGACAAGCGGAAGTATGGCTGAGCACTTGGCTCCCATGCTGCTTGACTCCTATAAGGGATTTATACTGAACACCTGCTTTGCTCTACCCTTCTTGGGACTGATCCCAAGACTCGCTCTGCTACCACTTAAGAGCTTATAATGGGATGCGCCAGGCAGCATGCCAAATGTCACAAAACATGTAATGGCACACTGCAGAAATAGACAGTATATGTATGCCAGAAACACAGGCAAATATGTTGTCACAAATGTAGGAGGCAAGATTCTAAGCTTTAAATCTAGCATATGTTGCTACTTAAATAACTTACTTGCTTCCCCCTCCCAAATCCCCACTTTCTCTCACAATATATACAGCAGCTACATTGTGTGATTGTTTGCTTAAAAGATGGACTCGGCCTTTCATATATGACTTTTTAATTTGATTTTCATTTTTAAATGGTGCGTGCATTATATACCATACAGCACAATAAAAAAGAAAAACAGCATTATCCATACATGGTCTCAAATAGATATTCTTACACATTCAAATTTTCTCCTTTCAATTTTTTTTTAAAACAATAATATCAAAATAACAATGAAACCATATTTTAAACAATGTTATAAATGACAAAGCCAAAGGATATAAAAAAAGCCGCAGAGGCAGTAAAACACCATGCATTTCAGACTAAGTCCTAAACGGAAGAACTAGGGAAGTTTTTAATGTTTGATGTTGTTGCTTTTTTATTATTGTTATTGGTGTTCTGTTGGGAGCCGCTCAGAGTGGCTGGGGAAACCCAGCCAGATGGGTGGGGTATAAATAATAATAAACTGTTGTTGTTGTTGTTGTTGTTGTTGTTGTTGTTGTTGAGTTTGCTTGCCCCTGCCTCCCGCTGAAGGTTGGGCTAAATTTGCATCTATATATTTAAATTAGCATACACAAATTTTATGCCAAGTTGTGCTACAGCCCTTCTGTTGCTAGGTATCGAGCAAAGCCCTGTGTGCAGAGCTGACCATAGATACCTTCTGGGCAGGAAGGAATATGAGGACTTCCTGTTTAGGTGGTGCTTTGGTCAACAAGGACTCCTTGAGCTCTAAGGTGCCTTGGATTCCTTGTTCTCTGGTCCTGTCTTTTGGTTTGCATTCCAGTTGAAGTTGCTATCTAGTCATGACTTTTGCCTTGTTCCCCAGTCCTGCTGTCTCATCTCTCTCCCATCTCTTGGAGTAAGTGAAGGAGCGAATTTGTTTCAAGAGGTTCCAAGGGTGCTTTACACAGTTAATTACAGTAAAAGAAGTTTACTTACAGGAGTTATTACTGCACTGTGGTTAGGTCCTTATGTTTTATATCAGGGGTAGGAAAACTTTTTCACCCCAAGGGCCACATGCCAGTGGTAGAAGGGGCCAGGGGCAAAAAGTGGGTGGGCGAATGGATATGAATCTTCCTTTTGTAAATAGGCTACATTATAGCCAGGCAAAAAACAGAGGTTTACACACCTCCATCCAGGTAAGGAAGAGGATTCAAGGACACATTCCAACCAGGCAAAAGAAGGGCATAGAGCAGGAGAGGTGAGAGGTGTCCCCCTCCTGTTTTATATTGCCTCACCTGTTGTTGTTGTTCAGTCGTGTCCGACTCTTCGTGACCCCATGGACCAGAGCATGCCAGGCACCCCTATCCTCCTCTGCCTCCTGCAATTTGGCCAAACTCATGCTAGTCACTTCGAGAACACTATCCAACCATCGCCTCCTCTGTCGTCCCCTTCTCCTTGTGCCCTCCATCTTTCCCAACATCAGGATCTTTTCTAGGGAGTCTTCTCTTCTCATGAGGTGGCCAAAGTACTGGAGCCTCAACTTCAGGATCTGTCCTTCCACTGAGCACTCAGGGCTGATTTCTTTAAGGATGGATAAGTTTGATCTTTTTGCAGTCCATGGGACTCTCAAGAGTCTCCTCCAGCACCACAATTCAAAAGCATCAATTCTTCGGCGATCAGCCCTCTTTATGGTCCAGCTCTCACTTCCATACATCACTACTGGGAAAACCATAGCTTTAACTATACGGACCTTTGTCGGCAAGGTGATGTCTCTGCTTTTTAAGATGCTGTCTAGGTTTGTCATTGCTTTCCTCCCAAGAAGCAGGAGTCTTTTAATTTCGTGGCTGCTGTTACCATCTGCAGTGATCACCTGCAACTACAGGTGAGGCCTCGAGGACAGAAGACAGAGGCCTCACCTGTAGTTGCAGCTAAAAAACCTGTTTAAGAAACTTGTTTATATTGCTTTACCTGTAGTTTCAGCATTTCCGTGTGCTTTGGCTTATGTCATGGTGTTCCGTTGTGCCAGAAGCGGTTTCGTCATGACCTGGAAAGCTGTCTGTGGACAGAAGGTGGCTCTCTTGGCCTGAAAGCAAGATGGGCGCTGCAACCCCATAGTTGCTTTTGGACTTAAACATTCAAGGGTCCTTTACCTTTTACCTTTACCTTAGTTTCAGCTAAAAACCGGTTTAAGAAAAGCTGCCGTGTGCTGTTTCATTCAATGGGACTGAATACCGGTATATACACAACCCTTAGCATTACTCGTCTGAAAAGTTTTTCTCAACAAGAAACAGATTTAGGCTGACTGCTAAATGTTTGTGATATGGATGTACAGCCCCTTGTATTTAATAAATGGAAGTCTGAGTATGTCCATTTTTGTTGCTTCCTTCCACTCTTATTCCACCCCCCCCCCCAAAGGCAGTGCTTAGGAAATTGTAACAAATTCCACCCCTCCAACCCTTATGCATGAAGCTGTGGTCTGCGTCTAAAACTGTCATCCGTGCAATGGTTGTCTCAAATATACACCTCAGCTGAAGTGCAAAGTGAATGTGGCTTAAGTTTTGGTTTTGGAAGCAGTTTTGTGTAAAAATACATCAAACAGCAGTACAGTATATCTTAAGAAATTACAGGCTAGCTCTGCACTGGACGTAATTTCTGCTTTTGACCCCTTTTCTGCAGTGCAATGGTATTTCATGACCTGCAGTGCTCTTCCTCCCCAACTCCATGATTTCCCATGTTTACAGATGTCAAAGGAAAAATGTAGGAATGACGTTCACAGGGCTGAGGCACACCTCACCTGACCTGGACTGGCCACAGCTGTCCAGTACGTCACACTCTTGTCTCTGACCTGTATTACCTCCTTTGCAGAGGCATGGCTCACTTTCCACTTGGTAGGAACATGATGTGGTGGAGCAGGTCTCGCAAATATCAGTGGAAACATGTACAGCTCACGATGTAAAAGTGCTAAAGGTCAGACTGTTCCTAAACGTGTGCATGTTCTTGCTCATAAGAGGAGCCTCTGCCAAGCTAGCAATCAGCTTGCTTATGCACAGCTCACCTGCACCATCAACTCTGAAGCGTGGCCTTCACTTCAGAAAAACAAATTCAGGCACCCTCAGAAAGCAATGCTGCCAACTTTACCTCTTCCTACAGTGGATAATTAGCTAGTGGAATTCACTGCAACAAGGTTTGCTGATGGCCAGAAGTGTAGACGGCATTCAATAATGCTCTTCATAGACAATGTATTTGTGCTGGCCCCAAGGGTTTGTCTGTGAAGCGAGGTCCAAGTCCAGTCCTGGGTCTAGGGGTCCAAAGGAGGTCAGTCCGGCGGGGAGCAAGGCAGGAAGCAGGTCAAGGTCCAAGGCAGGTTCAGGCACAAGGTTGCAGGTTGAGCATACGCTTGCAACTAAGTTGCTCACGCAACTTGGGCTGGGTCTGGCTGGCTTTTATCTGGCCCTATGCTTAGGGCGGCCCCGATCCTCCGGAGACTCGCCTCTCCTCCGGGCCTGGAGGCGAGCACTCCTCCTGTAGGCACTTAGTTCTCTTCGCCTCTCTGTCCTGAGCCTCTGCAGCTCAGGAGAGGCTGGTGGGTTACTGGACCCAGGGGCTGCCTCAGCTTCCTCTGAAGAGGCTGGGAGTGGAGCACCTGCAGGCAATGGGTCCTCCCTCCCATCAGGAGCCAGAGCAGACTCTGCTGATGCCTGCACCTGGGGATCCAGCACAGGTGGGGATCCTTCAGGCTCAAGCCCTGGCCCCGGCTCAGCTGGTTCTGGAGGCGGGGAATCCTGTGCAGGCTGGGATCCCTCAGGTTCAGCATCAGAGTCTGACTCCCAGGCCATCACAGTATTAGTCATGATAGCTAAATGGAACTTCAGCTTTCAGAAGCAACATCCTTAGAAGTACCAAGTGCTTCTAGAACAGAGGAAGGTACACATTGATTTTTACTGGTGTTTTTAGCACTCAGGTGCTCCATTCATGCTGAATGAAAGCGCACAGATCGTTATACTCTCATCACCCATTTTCATTTTATCATATATCAGTATTGTAAGAACTGTATCTTACTTTTTGATGCTTACTACTGGAAAATTCCAAACATTTTTGATGTTTTATAAATATTGCTTCACTTCACATTCCAAATAATTGCACCAAGTTCTTTACTGTAAAACAGTTTTACTATAAAAGTGGTATTTTAACACACATTTTAAAATTTGAAGTATGAAATCTATTATTTTACACAATTGGATCCCAGAAGGCAACCAGCCACTAGTATTCAGAAGCATTACTGTCTCCAATTGTGGAGGTAGAGCAGAGTTATACACCCAGACACATATGTCTACATCTGTCTTTAACAAATTAATGTTTTCCAAGATCTTGGGCTTACAGCAGCCATCCTCAACCTTGGATCCCCAAATGCTGCTGGGGTACAATTAACACAGCTACCACTCTTGAAACTAATCAATATAATCATTTCCAAGAAGCTGCCTCCGGAACAAATGGGAGCCAGAAGTAAAATGATGGAGAGGCAGAGTAACAATTCAGTGGGCAAATTAATATGCAGCATCATGGATACCTGAAATGAGATTGTGACATCACCTGTTCAAACATCTGCGGTATTAATTGTTTAGTAACTATGTAGAGAGGGAGAACAGTCTGCCAGAGCATGCTCCAATAGACTATGATACAGGACTTGAGAGTAGATTGATACTCAGTGATTAAAATGGTATTTAATGCATTTTTGCAGTCCTGCTCCTTAATGTGTGGGAAATATGATGTGTCCTATATGTTGCGGGCACTTGGAAAGAAAGAAAACTGTTTGGTGCATTGTGAGGGTTCTGGGCAAACTTTGATCCAAGTTATGGTCCAACCAATGCTGGTGTCTGGCTATTTTGTGTCATAGGCAAGGCTAACTACTTGCACTGCCCCCCAGTTGCTAACTTCAATTTTCAAAAACAGATGTGTTGCATAAAAAAATGAACAGCATAACACTTGAAACTGCTAAAATTATTTTAAATTGCAAAAGTAAGTATCATAAGAAAATATTTTAGCACACAGAGCATTTGGAACAATCTTGTTATGTTGAAATTTAAGTCTCTTCTCTTAAAAGTTTCAATTTCAGGTACATCAAAACCTCACTTTGTGTGCCATTTCACCAGTTCCTTCAGGCCAAGTGCTGATGCTTGGGCATGTTCAATTGATATAGCTGCCAAGCCAATTAGTCTCTTTTGCAACATTGTTGAGCATATGCGTTATAAGTTTGAGCTTTGAGAACCTGCATTCATCACTTGCTACTGACAATGGAAGTGTGAGAAGGATCCTTAGAGCAACAGAAACATTAGACACATTATCTAGGAGTTTTTGCTGTAGTATGAAGAGATGTGGTGGGATAGACTTTGGAAGTCATTGAGCTGTAAGTTTACAGCATAGATATTCAGCATCAACATATTTGTTTCTATTGTGCATCAATGATTTTTCCAAATCCTTGCAGGCCTTAAGCACATCTTCAGCAGATATTTTGTTGATACTGCATATGTAATACAGGAAGCCAAATAGGGATTTATGTTGCCGTAGCTGTTGGAATCTCTCTCCAGCATATTGAATGACCATGTCTAAGCACAGCTGCCCAGAGTGGCTGGGGCAACCCAGCCAGGTGAGTAGGGTATAAATAATACAATTATTAAATTATTATTATTAGTAGAAATCTACTTTGAATTCCTGCTTTGGATCTTGTGGTGCCTCTTCTTGGGCTTCATACCCAAAACTGCCATTATAGAAGCATTGCAAAAACTACATGTTAAATGTAAGACGGGGAGCTGATGTATCGCTGAGAGAAGACAGAGGTGGTCTGGGGAAGATGGTGAACAGCTGCTCATTACTGTGGCTAAGGACTTTCAGACAGGAAGTAGCGAAACCATTCATGAACAGTCCCACAAATACAAAGCCCTGCAATCATGTCACCAACATATTTACATATTTACCACATTTCTACAACACCCTATAACAAACGTATTCCCAAGACAGTTAATACACAATAAAGCAATCAGAGAAGCATGTGTATATATAAAAATTATAAAGCACATTAATGAAATAGTTCAAAAACAAAACAGCCATAAAAACACATTCCCAAATAAATCTCAAATGTTTCTGAACATTTGAGGCAGAACACAAATAGGACTCCTGAGAATATATTCAGGAGTATATGCCACAGGTCTGAAGCTGCAGCTGAAAAGACTCTTCTCCTAATACATACTAATCTCAACTCCTGGGAAGGCGGCACTTAGATTGGCAGTTCCGAAAGCCCCACTGGGCTCATAAGGGAGAAGGCATCTCTTCAGAATTTTGAATTAGCTTTGGAAACTGGTATCTAATGCAGATGGTTTGATATCTGTTTGCACTAGAACTGAACTAAAAAGTTCTGATGTGAGAAACCCCCCACCTCATGAAGTCTATCCAATTTTTATGGACTGCAATTTCTGGTGGACAAAGTAACCCTTTCTCCCCCTTTAAAAATTGTTTTAAAACTGGGGGAAGCAGCAAATGCAATCTTCCTGGCTGCCTCCTGGAAGCTGCCATTCACATCCTCACCCCACAATGTCGCAGGAAGTCCACAACCACAGTAGTCTTATATGCAAGAACACATTTTCTCGGGACATTTTGGGCGACCCTCCACTAGTGGCTGCCACCCACCCTCAAACTTGTTCCAAATGCCCTGCACAAGAGTAGGGTTGTAAATTGGGTGTCATTTTGATGCAGGTCTGGTTCTTGCCACCTGATACTTCATGGTGTTATAAAGTAGATGTGGGTAAAACTGATAAATGCTAGGATTTTGGTTATTTGTGGTATGAAGGGAGAATGCAAGCTGCAAATGAATTCCTGGGCTGGCTTATGCAAACCAGCCTGGCTGGCTGGGGGAAGAGCAGACCTGTTAGCATTACAAAAAGGTGTTGATTCTTTGGCCTGGAGAGTCTTTCTTTGTGTTAACTGTGTGTGGTTTTTTTTTTTAATTTTTTTATTGATACAACAAAAAAGGAAAACACAGATACAAAATTACACACAAGAACAACAATAAACACAAAATTTTCTTAACAAACAGTAAAACATAAATTGGTCTTAACATTATAGACCTGTCCTCCCATCTATTCCTTATTTCAATTTTATATTTTTTGTTGTTGTTCAGTCGTTCAGTCGTGTCCGACTCTTCGTGACCCCATTGACCAGAGCACGCCAGGTACGCCTATCCTTCACTGCCTCCCGCAGTTTGGCCAAACTCATGTTAGTAGCTTATTGCCAATACACACTTCTATCATAATTTAACTTTTTCTTAATATATCTTAACTCTTATGTCTAACTTGCAACTATTACTGAAATTCCTCAAATGCTGCAACAGAATTTAAACTACTGTAATTATATTTCAAATATTCTTTGAAAACCTCCCATTCTGAAACAAATTCCTGTCTGGGTTTATTCTTTATTTTTTCTGATAGACCATCTAATTCGGCATATTCTGTCATCTTTTGGATCCATTCATGTATAGGGGGAATTTCAATACTCTTCCATTTTGCCACGATGAGAACTCTTGCTACTGCCGTAGCGTATAAAAAGATACCCTTCATTTTTTTTGCGGAACATCCAAATCTGTAATTCCCAGGAGATAGGCCTCTAGTTTTTTATTTATTTATTAAAGGAGATCTTTAGCATTTTTTGCAGTTCTGAGTGAGTTAACTGTGTGTTTGAAGGGACAGGAAAAGGGAGGTCTGGGCAGGAGGAGGAAAAAGAGAGGTTGGGATCCAGAAGAGGGAATATTGCCTGCAATGCTTTGGGCAATGCCATAACAACTGGACTTCTTTCATGGAGACAGTCTCCACTGTGTCTTCTATTCTCCAAAGGGACACAGACCATGTGTGTGCGCACGCCCCTGTGGCCTCATGCACTTTTGCTGCTGCTTGGCAGAGAGGAGCAGGCACCAGGCTTTTGTAACAATACATTAAAGAGGCAGCAGTAGCATTTTAAGCTATTGACCCATTTTCAAAGGCAGCCCCACATGAAATAAAGTAGGCCAACCTGGAGATCACCAAGGTATGGATTACAGTAACCAGGTTTCTCTGTTCCAGCAACTGGTGCAATTGGAGACGTTGATGAAAGGTGTCCCAGGCTAGATACTATCTAAGATTCTGGTACCAGGAAGGCTTAAGCCTTGGAATGTTTGGGGGGGAAGTAATAAGGTCATTTTCCTTACTCACATGGCTCCTTTGTGGCAAGATGTCTTCAGAGTCATGCAATCATGGTCTGTGGAAGTGGATCACCACCCATCACATAAGAATTACGAATTGGGCCTCATTCTTTCCCCTCCTACTTGGTACATGCAGGGGCAAGATTTAGATCACTGATGGGGGGAATCTGTGGTGCTCCAGATGTTGTTGGACTCAAGTTGTAGTCCACAAACATCTGAAGAGCCACTGGTTCCCCACCTCTAATCTAGAGAGCCTATGGTGCTGCGCACATACAGAAGCAGCCTCCTCAGGAAACACCATACAGGCACACCTTCATATTGAAGGCAGGAACCAGTTCAGCAACTGCTTCACAAGCAACTCCAGGAAGTTAAGATAAAAATATGAATGAAGGTAGTGTATACTAGTATTAGTGTGATTTCGCCCCCCCCCAATATGACTGTTTAATAATAAAAAGTATGCATGGTAAAATCCTCATCTTCGTTTCTTTATTCAAGGGTATTCTTCTTCACCTGGCTGTATCTCAGTGTTGTCGCTGCAGCTCTCCTCTTGCGACCAGGGACGGACCTACATTTGGGGAGTCCTGGGGTTTGAGCTATGGGGGCTCCTTTGCAACCAGCATTGAGGTTTGGGTAGCCACCGTGATCTTCAATGGAGTTGTTCCATGACAGATTGCCACAATTTAATTATTATTATTTTTTAATAGCTACTACATTTCAGATTTTGATTAAAATTGCTGTACTGGATACATGTCAAAATCACTGGTGTGAATAATTATTTCCTATACCTTATAGTTTTCAAGTTATTGTGTGTGTGTGTGTGTGTGTGTGTGTGTGTGAAAATTAGGGAAATGTCATATACATACATGAATAAAGTCGTTTCTTGGGCCCCTGTGGGATTAGGCGCCCTAAAGCTTAAACTTCATTAGTTTCATAGTAGATCTGCCCCTGCTTGCGACTCTGGGCTGCTTGAGAAGCATTTCAAAAATACGAAGACGCCGAAGAGCGGCTGTTCCGCCGGGCTGAGGAATGAAAGGCTCCACTTCGCGTTCAGGTATAACAGGGCCGAGTCCGACGGACTGGCAAGTCGCTCCCCGGCTCCCGGCAGTGATAATCGCATTCGGCGGAGATCTCTCAACGTCTAGCTATCCAGAACGCCACTCCTACCCGATCCGGCCAATGCGCGTTCTGCGCGCTCTCCGCCGGGCGCGGCAAGACCCGCTTTGCCTTCAAGCGCAAAAGCTAAGCAAGCCGGAATGCAAAAACAGAGCAGCGGAGGACCCCCCCCCCTATCACGCATGCGTGCTACCAGTCCTTTTGCCGCCGCCGCCGCCGCCTCCTCCCCGGCTGTGAAGCTAACGTTCCGCCCGCATGAAGATTTAACAGGAGCGCCTCTCCCATTGGCTGCCTCCCTCCCAGCACGCGCGTCTACACCACACCCACTTGGCTCCCTAGTTTCCCTTTGAGGCGTCGAGGGCCAATGCCTCGCGCTCCTCCTCCCCAGTCCGCGCGCGCCCTCGTTGCTCGTAGTTCCTTAGCTCGGATTACTTCTTCCCCTCCCTCCCTCCCTGCCTTCGGTGCGCGCGTGAGGGGAGCGCGTTTGCGCGCGCCGTTTCTACCCCTCGCGCCCCCTCCCCCCTGCGCTCTGTCAGTGTCTCGCGCTCCTCCAGTCTGTTGGAGGCTCCGTTAAACGGCGGTGGGTTCCTGTTTCCGTCTTTTCATCACTCCCTTCCCCCCGCCGCCACTCCGTTTCCACCGCCGTCTCCCTCCGCCTCTTCTTCACAGCCGGCTACCTCAGGAGCGCCGGCGTTGAGGAGCAGAGGTGACCAGGAACCCAGCCTGCGGGCGGGCGGCCGGGCAACACGGGCACCGAGTCGGGTAAGGCGAGGCCGTGGGGGCGCTCCGGGAACTTGAGGGATGCTTCTTCTCCCGCTCCAGCCCATCCTCCCTCGCGGGCCTGGCGCAGCAGCAGCAGCTGCGGTTACTGATGAGGAGGGATGTGGCGGGCGGGCGGGCGAGGGGTGGCTGACTGGGAAGCTCCATTCAGCGAACAAGGGGGGGGAACCTTCCGCTGAGGCCGCCTGGCTCATGGGGTTCCTTCGCCTCGCCCGGGACAAAATCCTCAGGGAAGGAGGAAGGAGGAGGTGTCATCCTGGCCCGGGCCTGCCTGCGTGCCCTGGGAAGGCGGCCGGGGGTGTCTCAGGCCGGGGGTGTAGGTAGGAGATGGTTCTCTTGTTGGGGCAGCAGCGTTGCTATGTGGGTGCTAGGAAAGAGGCAGCGGCGGCGGCGGCGGCGGCAGCGGCAGAAGCAGCAGCAAAAGCAATGCTGATGCACACACACAAAAACACCCAGAAAAAAGGACGTGCACAATCCAAAGCCCTGAACATCGTGCGCGGAGGCGCCCGCGAGAGACGCGGCAAGCTGTACAAAATGCAGCACGAGCAGTCAGCAGCCAGTGTGCAAGGAGCTGGGGGTGGGGTTGCCATCTGGGGAATAGGCGGGGGTGGAAAAGGAGGGGTAGGATGTGCTGAAAGCGGGCGCTGAAGAAGAACTGCGGGAGTGGTCTTGCTTTTCTTGCACCCCCGCCCCTTGTGTAGAAGTGGTGGCTTTTAACTTTACTTCAGAGTCAGGAAGTGCACCCGGTAGCTAGCGAAGGTGCACACTCCTTTTATTTCCTTAGATCTTGCTCTTTCATGGGCCTCATTAACAAGCATGGGCGCTTAGCCGTCTGCCGTTCAGTGGCCTTGGCATTATCGTTTTTAATGTATCTGTTTTAGTCAAATTGCTTACTGAAACAGGATGTTTTTGTGTTTTATGTAATTGGTGCTGTTTGCGCTTGGATACCTTTCACATTTAGTTCTTTGGACTTTTTAAAACTTGTGCTGTCTTGTGTGAGTGACTCAAACATGTCAACTAGAGACTATTTCAATAAAAGTTGCTGTTACATCCTTCCCAAATGTTCATGGATGATCCCCATTGCAAAAAATTCAGAAGACTTGAGAAACTATAGACAGGGAGATCATAAAGACCTCTAAACTGCTGCTCTATCTTTCCTCTCTTCATATCCTCATAACCTGTGGACACATCACTACTTATTTCAGAAATGCATATGGTATTGTACAGCTTCCGTAACCTGTTCTTGACCTTAACTCTGCAAATATTTACATGCATTCTAAATTTGATTACTGATAGTTTAACTTTTGGGAGTAGTCCTTTCAGTGGGGCTGTTGACACCAATAAAAATAATGGTATGTGTTTGACGATCAGAACATAGCGTTTTAAAGTAGTTTAATGGTTCAAAATTTATTTGCTTCCATATGGCTTGAGCTTGCAATGTTGATTTAAATTTTTTCTCAACAAGGAGTGTTAGTGTTAATGCCAATATTGTTTCCAGTACCAATGTCTCAAATTTCCAATCATGTTAATACATATTTGGACAGTCCTCATCTTTTAAAAAATTCTAAAAGCTGAAAGAACTATAACAAACCATTCATCAGACTTATGCCTTCAAGTGTTTCCTTCATAGTTTCCCAAAACTGCCCTGTTTTAAAGGATTAAAAAGTAAGGAAGTTACACTTTAAAGTCTATGAAGTACCGGTAGATATTTAAAATCAGTTGCTGGTAAGGGGTTTAGTAGAAAGATACCTGGTACAGTATGCCATTTCTTAATTAATGCAATTTTGCTTTGAGTTGCCTTGTTGATCATGCATCCTTTAGATATGCACTAATTTGATACGCACTTGCCTGCAGATGTTCATTTTTTTTTGTAATAAAAAGCAGAAGGAAAGCCTACTTGCAGCACAATCGTAGGTCTGTCTGCTTAGAAATAAATCCAGTGGGATTTATTCCCAGGTAAGTGTATAGGATTGCAACCTTAGATTGTATCTTCTGATAACTTTGTTATAGTTAACTGCACTGACTTGTTTCATGCTTCATATAGTGCAGCTACTTAGAATGTCCAAAAAGTTGAGCTGGGTGCTTAAGTTGTGTTAAAACAGTGCTTATTTCAGAAATGTAAGTTGCTAGAACTAAGAGGTACTAATAGTTGATAAAAGCAGAGGCTTAATTTTTGGTAAGAATTCTCTTAGAGTTTTTGTTTTAATTTGCTTATACTATTCAGAGGAGTGAAGGGAAATACAGAAAGGTTATATGGCAGGCTACTTCATGCTACTCAGCAGCCAAGTAGGCTATTTAATAACAGTAGTTCAATAATAATAAATTGTGTGGAGAATTCCTTGATTATATAATTTTATTCTAAATAGGTTATGTTTGCATCTAAGTCTACCAACAAACAGGTTAGTATAGGTACAATAAAACTGAGTGTTTCTTCCATGTGAAAGCGGAATGTTTACTGTTAAAACAAACTGTAATGGGTGTCAGTACTGTTCCAAATAGTACTATCTTGGCAATATGGACAATACAGACACCTTCATTTAAAAAGTAGTTCTTGTCATTTTTAGAGACTTGCTGCATATTATTTGAAGTTTTGAGAGACAGTTTCAATCTGGCTTTAGTAGCTGTGTATTCCATAATGAAAAAAGTAATTACAGTGTTAAGTTGGTCTGGAGGGGGAGCTAGTGCTAAAGCAAAACAACATTTAAATTTATGTTAGAATCCTGCAGACCTTACAGGACTGTTTCCTGTTTGATTGTGGTATGTTCTTATTATGGTTATAATTGCTTTAAATGCTTCAAGGGAAAAGAAAGCTATTTTTATTATGCTGTACTCTAATGCCTATTAATCCAAATATGTTCAAGAAGTTCATATAATAGTGTTTCTCACAAACAGTGCATAAAATGTTGGCTTGGAACATATGTTTGCAGACATATCTTAAATCAATTATTTTGTTCTGAAAGTTATGACTCTGTTTCTGTGTAAAAATAGTTTTTAGCATAGATGTACTCTTCTTGTATTTCTTTTGCAACCTGGTTCATAACCAACTAAATTATAGTACTTTGGTTTAAGCTGAGTTGGACTGCAATCCTAAACATACTTTCTAAGAAATAAGCCCCTTTGAACCCAGTGAAACCACGCTTTTTAGTGTCATTGAACTCAATGGAACAAAACTGCTTAATTCAAAGTACTTGCTGACTGGTCTTACAGTATAGTAACTTCTTAACCTTCTTAACTGTTTATATATTTTTGAAATATTAAAAGCTTTTAAATAAACCCAAGATTAGTCCTTTATGCACTTACTTAGGAGTAAGCCCCAGTGAATATAGTGGGACTTACTTTTGAGTAAATATGCATAGACTTGGAGAAGGTAACATTTAGGCCTGAGCCAAAATTCCTCTCAGTTCATTTGCGTTGTTTTCTCATAGATAGGCTTCTTGTTCTGTTGGGGGCAAACATTGAAAAAATGTGGTATCAAAATTATGTCTTTGTATTGATCAATATTGGTGATTTGTGTGATTTGCTGTCTTGCTCTGTATGATATTGTTGCAGTGCTCAGTAACATCAGCATCTCTTGTTAAGTAGTGGTATAATTGCTACACTGGTGGCAGCTCTGGCTTTCATGTGTTTCAGTTGACTTCTATGTTCATCATGCCTAAGTTCAAAAATCATATCTGTATCTCAGATAAGGTCCTGTAATTAAGATAACTGTTCTGCACTTTGCTCTTTGTAGAAATCTTGGAACAGGGTTAAATAGTGTAAAGTGTGGGTTGTAGCTGGCTTGTCAAGGCATTTTCTCATGGTGCTGTGTACAAATTTGTCCATTGTCAGGTTCTTCTGTGGAAAAAGCTTTAGCAGGCTGAGTGGTGGTATTGCATATTTTTGCTTTAAAAGAATGATTCTTCACTTATGATGTAATTCTTGTGATTGACTTGCAGGTAGGGACTTGTTTATATTTTGTTAACCTGTATGCAGCTTTGCATGACAATGAGCCACTTACCAAACGGAAGTGTTACAGAAGTGTAGTAGAAATTACTGAAATACAACTTCTTGTTAAGGAAAGCAAATGACACATTATGGATCCTTGTTCCTGGGTTGATTAGATTGACTTTCAACCACTTTTCTAGCCACCTTCTCTCCAAGCTCCCCTCTCCCATTGCCTGTGATAACAATAGTTAAAACAATAGTTTTTGTAACACATTCCCTCATGGCTTTAAAATGTGTTTCCAGGTAGAAGATGCTGCCTGCACAGTTGTCTTAAAAGGTTAGGTTCTGTACTCCTCTTTGCCCTGGGATGCCTCCTCAACAGAGAGCATTCCTCTCATGTGTGCATATATTGATTGATATATCTGATATGGTAGCACTCCATGTGCGTATAACATGAAGGTGTGTAAAAGGGGCAGTGGATGCATGCCACTGAAGATGCAAATGTGTTTCCAGGTGGAAGATGCTGCCTGCACAATATATGCACACACAAGAGGAATGCTCTCTGTTGAGCAGGCATCCCAGGGCAAAGAGGAGTACAGAACCTAACCTTTTAAGACAAGGTTAGGTTCTGTACTCCTCTTTGCCCTGGGATGCCTGCTCAACAGAGAACATTCCTCTCATGTGTGCATATATTGATTGATATGTCTGATATGGTAGCACTCCATGTGCGTATAACATGAAGGTGTGTAAAAAGGGGCAGTGGATGCATGCCACTGAAGATGCATAACTCTTTGGCCCTACCCCAATGCATGGATGTCTGCACAGATGAAGCCTATGTATGAATTCTTCCACATGAGCTGGAGTGCTGTGCAATTAGATACAACTTCTGGGAAAGCCTATGCACATGAGTTTCACCTAAGAAGAGTCTGCACTCAATGAATAGCCATGCAATATGTTGCCCCTTTGAATATTTAGAGCCCCTTCACAGTTGGTAATAATTAGGAACAGCATTTAGGAATAATTCTTTTTTAAAAAAAGTTTGACTGTACTAACAACACTTCTAGGGGTTTTTAATGTCCATGCAGAGAACAGTAATATAATTACTGTTGTTGTTGTTTAAAAACAACAACCGGCAGAAGCCCTTTAGGTCCAGTAGGGGGGAAAGCAAAGTCCAGTTTCAGGAAATGCCTTTATTTGTATTTTCATTGTTGGATTATTATTTCTATATTAAAAGGCTTAGCAAATACATTTCTATACTGCTTTTTAAGAATAAAATTCTTCCCAAGGTGGTTCAGATAATGTATCAAAGTACTGTACAATGGACAGAGCCTAGGGCTTGCCAATCGGAAGGTCGGCGGTTTCAATCCCCGCGACAGGGTGGCCTCCCGTTGCTCGGTCCCTGCTCCTGCCAACCTACCAGTTCGAAAGCGCGTCAAAGTGCAAGTACGGTAGATAAATAGGTATCGCTCCGGCGGGAAGGTAAACAGCATTTCCGTGCGCTGCTCTGGTTCGCCACATGACCCAGAAGCTGTACAACAGTAAAATACAGTAAACATAATTTAAAAGTGTCTTGTCATTTTAATACAGTATAACATAATCCTGCCGTATATTGTTTAAAGTATTGACTAACATCTGTTCAGTGGTAAAAATGCAACATAGTTCAGTCACCAATATCAGATTCCAAACCATAATTTGTTACATTAAGCGAAGATAAAAGATCCAGTGACAGGGCCTTCCTAATATCATTCAGGTGGACTTCTATTTGAGAATTGTGAGACCACTGCTGAAAAACCCCTCACCTGCATGTCTGCCAGCTTAACTTATTTTGCTGGCAGGCATTTCAGCAGGGTTTGAGATGCAGATCTGCTTTGCTTTGAGCAGTGCCTTTGGAGGGGAAAATTAGGGTATAAGTTTTAAAAATAAATAAGAATGTACCAAAATTGTAAGCAGTCTTCCAAGTTCTGTTGTAACTTAGTTTTCAAAATTTTGGGTGCCTTAGTGTTATGTGGAACCAGTCAGGGATTATGAACCTGTGGCACTTAACTCCCATCAGTTTCAACTAATGTGGTTTGGGATGATGTAATTGGTGATTCAACAAAGGCTGCAAGTTTCCCATCGTTGTTTTAAATTGTTATAATCAGCATCTAAGTCAGTGTTTCTCAAATTTGGGCCCCCAGCTGTTGTTGGACTACAACTCCTATCTCCCCTATCAAGTTAATTTATTCCAAATAATAAAGGAAGGTAGTTGTGATAGGACAGTGAAGATGAGTTTCAGCTTCAAAGGAAGGGTTTATCTTTTCCTTTGCCACTGGATTTGCTGATAGCACCAAAGGGTGAGTACAGTAGTACGGAAGTATCTTATTCTGGTATTACTTCATCTTATCTTGCAGTGGTATGTATCCTGAGCCCTTGGGATGGGGACGGTTAAAATGTAATAAAATAAATTTATTCAATTCCTGTTCTTCATGTTCCTGTTTCTTCTTCTGACCATCCATAGTTGGCTGAAAGATCATCTGAATCAATTTCCTTTAGCATCAGAAGGGGAAATGCTACTTTCTTCACCCCTTTTGAAATGTTTACTTCAGAGGGGAAGTGAATCACTTGACAATATATTTTAGACAGAATAGAACTTTTTTATGCTATGATGTTTAGTTCTCTCTTGCATCCTGATGTGGAAAAGCTTTTTTTTAACAAAAGTCATTTTAAACGTTTTTTTCCAATTCATTATAAATCATTTCCCAATATTTTTTAACTTCTCTACATTCCCACCACAGATATAGTGAATATAGAGTGATATGGATGATAAGTCTTTAGAGTAATATTCAGATTAGGTTTGTTGATATTCTTTGACTGTTACAGTGTTAATAAGTAAGACTGTTACATTGTTAATAAGTAATTTAATACAGTGTTACTAAATAATCTAAAATTTTAAACAAGTTGATATGTGTTAAATAACCTAGCTGTCCACACAGTTATACCTGCTTGCTGAATTGATCTTCTTGACCTTATTTTGATGGCCCCTTTCTCAGTTTTGAAATTCACCATAGCTGAATTGAACTCTAGCCTTATGGAGTTCTTAGAATGTCAACAAGCATGTGAATAGGAACGAAGTGGTAGGGAATTGTATACTTGGCCTTTCAAAAAGCTTTTGACAGTCTATCACATAATGCTTCAGAGTAAACTTCACAGTCATGGCTCATCTTACTGATTCGTAACTGGTTAAAGAAAAAGAAGTAGGGTAGGAAGAAATGTACTGTTATCGGATGGAAGCAGTAAGAAGTGGGGTATTTCCAGACTAGCTGAATGGCATTAAAGTGGGCAGTGTGTTCATTGTTTGCAAGATTAAAGTGATACACACTGAGGCAAAAAAAGAAAAAAGAAAAGAAAAAGCCTAACTGCACATATACAGTAATGAGAAACCGAACAGGAAAGGAATCTTAGGGTTGTGATGTATAGTTGAATGAAAACACCAACTCGGCGTCAGATTCAACTAAACAGTTGTGCCAGTGGGACCAGGTCAATGAGTGTCACAAGCGCATCAAGGATTTCCCTCCCCACCCCACCCCACTCCACATGCCCCCTCTACATTGGCTGTGCACTGACAGAATGATCATCTTAACACAACTTTCAATTCCACCCTTGGTGTGTGCCAGCTGTGATGAGGGCAAATCCAATGCTAGGAATCATTAAGCAATGCACTGAAAACAAAACTGTCAGCATTGTGATGTCCTTATATAAATGTACGGCACAGTCACACTTGGAATACTGTTTATAGTTCTGTCTATAGTACCCATGTCTCCAGCAGTAAAAAAAAGTTTTAAAATAATAAATTTCAATAGGACTGGTCTAGGGAGACTAGGGGATCCTTTTGAACCCCCCTTTTGATTTTATTTTCCTTCGAATAAACTCAAACTAATCAGGAGTATCTCAGAAATGCATTGAAAATTTTATAACACTAGGACAGGACTATGAAGATCCTTACTTGCTATGTGTGTTTAAACAAGATTGAGAGAGAATTACTGAATGAGAAGCAGAAGAGGAGTTTGGATTTGATATCCCACTTTATCACTCCCCAAAGGAGTCTCAAAGCGGCTAACATTCTCCTTTCCTTCTTCCCCCACAACAAAAACTGTGAGGTGAGTGGGGCTGAGAGACTTCAAAGCAGTGTGACTAGCCCAAGGTCACCCAGCAGCTGCATGTGGAGGAGCGGAGACGTGAACCCGGTTCACCAGATTACGAGTCTACTGCTCTTAACCACTACACCACACTGGCTTTCAGTGTTCCTGTTCACTGCTGAGGAAGTGTGACTTAACTGTGTGACACTCAGGAAAGCGAGCATACAACTAAAACTCTGTTGGGTGCTAAGTATTAATAAAACAGCAAGGTTTGAGTGTTCACTGTTTCTTTGCTAAAAGAGGAGGATATGGAAAGAGCCAGAACAGGTGGAGGCCATGCAACCTTTCTCATAACAGAAAACTGTGACAGCTGTAAAATACTTTTCAGTTAAATGCTATTTGCAAGGGAGCAAGTTGTGGAGAAAACTGGAAGTTGGCCATACACCCTGTGACATCTTCCCAGGTCTAGTGGGCACCAACTGCCACTGTTCCAAACTCTTACCTTGCTTTCTTTACTGGAGCAGGTAGGGGAAGGAACAAGTTCCACAACCAGTAGTGCTAATGGACAACTCCTTACTTTAGCCTGCAAGGAGTGGGAAGGAAGATGGCTGTATTTTCATCCTCCAAGGATGTAGAAGGATGAACCCTTCTTCAAGGGTTAAAAACATTGGCCTAGAGGTAGAAGGCACGTGAAACCTGGTCACTAATGCTTTATGTCTGTGATCTATTGCCCCAACTACTTTCCTGAAAGAGAATTAGCTAGCTTCAGGTCAGGAACACGTGTTTTTATTGATATTTTCTTGGGTAACAATAGAACATACAAAGCCTCTGTTTTCAAGTCATAGAATCATTCAAACAAATCAGTCATATTCAGGGTGAGACTGGCAATATGGGGTTGTGGGAAATAAGTTTTAGAGAGCATTCCCTTCTTTTGGCTGAGATAGTTTTAAAGGGTAGCTTGGTTGATGACCTCCACTGAATGTGGTAGCTTGCAGTGTTGGAGAACCTTCATAGTTTCCCTTCCCACTTAAAAAAAAAAGATTCTTGGACTTCCGGCGAGGGCGCCATTGCCAGCGGTCGAGGGTTGCTTCGGCAGCGAGGCGACCCTGGCTTTCCCGGGGGTTAGGAGCTCCGCTACCGTGCAGCGGGCTCCGTTAAGCAGCGGGAAGAGCGTCTCGCTGTGTGGGCTCTCCAGCTGGCCCCTTTGCGCAGACCCTTTCTCCCGTTCCCCTTGTAAAAGGGGCGCTGGAGTGAAAGGGCAACGGCGTGGGGCTGTGGAGACTATGCCCCAACCGGGAAAGTTAAGTGGCGGCTGCCGCTGGCGAGGAACGCATCGTTCTTACCTGATTTGAAGGGGGGGGGGAAAACCCGTAAGCTATAAGTACGGAGTTCAATTGGACCCTAAATCTTTTTAATCTGGCTTTGGGGAAGGAATGTTAAAAGGAAGTCCGTTCCTCTCCCTGCCGAATCAAGAAGTAACAATGTTTCTTGCTGCTGCTGCTGCTGCAATTGGCTGTTACAATGTATCTATTGGAGTACTGCTGACAAGTAGGGGAGAACTGAGACTTTTAAAGCATTTCTTCTTAAAGTTGGTGGAATATAATTTTTACACTCTGACCAGGGGAAAAATGGCGGCTGAAATTTGAGCTTAAAGATGGAAAAGTACTGAACTTTGTTATTTCCTGCCTGCTTCTGCCATTTTTGGTTTCGCTTTTAAAATGACTTTAGATCCGGGAATGACCCAAGGACAAAGGATAATCCTTTTGAAACTAGAACTCTTGAATCGAAAATTAGAACGGCTGAATCGAGATGTTGATGAAAAGTTTTTTGGAATTAAGACTTCTGAGAACTTTGCTAATGAACCTGAGGAGAACCTTGCTAAAGAACTTGAGGAAATTTTGGAAGAACAAGACACTGAGACTACGCAACTCCAAGAAGAAGGAAAACCCGGCTGGTGTGAGAAGCCTAGGGTTGAATACAGACATATTATATCCGATTTTTGGGTGGGAGCCCAGAAATGAAGGGACAATCTTGGGAATTACAATTAAAAGTTGAATGGAAGTTCGAAATGGAGATGCTGGATGGTGACGCATTATATTTCCTGAAGAGCTTGGCAAGGATGTTTTTGGACAAGGTTTTGGTCATTAGATTTACTCTTGACATTCTGGATATTGGTTTTGGAAAGGGATGGGGAGAGGTCTGGTGGGCGATTCCGAGGTGGGGAGAAAAAATGGTAAGAAGAGGGGTGGGGTGAAAGATTTAAGATGTGTAATTAGGAAGGCTTTCCATGGTGCCCCGAAGTTAGAGTGTTAAAAAGAAAATTGGATTTGGTATAGAGAAGAGATGCTTGGATTGTTTTTTAAAAGAAGAATAGTTTTATATTATATAAGATGTAATTTAGAAACACTAGCAGCAGTTTTAGTGTAATAAGAGATAGATAAGGGCATGAGAAGTTAAGATTTGTATTAAGAAGTTATATTTTGAAATTATTTTGGTATTTTGATACTTTGATGTTGAACAAGAGTTATAAGACTATAAGAAGTTAAGGTTGGTATTATGAAGTAAAAAGTTTTGTATGAAGAAGTAAAATAATTTTGTTATTTTGATGTTAAATGAAATAAGATTTTATGGAAATTAAGAATTTAAGTGAGGGAATTTAAGACAGATAGAAAGTTACTAAAGTAGATTAGAATTGAAAGCAGAGGAGAGAACGGGGGAAGTCCCCCTAATTAGATTGAAACAAGATTATAACTAAATTAAAGAAGTATTGGTGTGTTCCAGTGTAGGTGTTAGGTATGTATGTAGGTATGTATTTTTTTCTTTTATTTTTGTTTTGCTTTAGTCTTTGTATTTGTTTTTCTTTTTTATGATGTGGTATATTTGTTTATGTTTGTTCTGGAAAACCAATAAATTTTTGTAAAATAATAATAATAATAAAAAGATTCTTATTACTTCCAATCATTCACCATTGTGTGGACCAAATGCTGTCTCCTCTAGTCAGTATATTATAAAGATGATAATATAAAAAATGCTCTCCATATGTGCAAACCAAACAAATATGTAAAGCAATCAAGGGAGCAAGTGCTTTTAGGTCACCATAGATTTGAATTTATCTTTAGTAGTGATACTGTTTTTCAAGCTCTGCTCTTCTGGATTAGCATTTTAACATGACACTTTTTGCAGGATATCAGACTGATGCTGTCATACATGACTGTAGGTGATGGAAGCATGATTTCAGTCTGAACTCTACCCTCAGGAAGGTTTGCAACATAAAACACAAAAATCATCTTCAGAGGGAGCCCTATGTATAACATGTTGCAGTAATCTACCCTAGAAGTTACCAGAGCATAGACAACAGTAGTTAGGCTATCCCTGTCCAGCTAGGGGTGCAGCTGGGCCACCAGCCAAAGCTGATGGAAGGCGCTTCATGCCACTGAGTCCATCTGAGCCTTAAGACAACAGCAAAGGATATAGAAGTACAGTGGTACCTCTGGTTACGTACTTAATTTGTTCCGGAGGTCCGTTCTTAACCTGAAACTGTTCTTAACCTGAAGCACCACTTTAGCTAATGGGACCTCCCGCTGCCGCTGTGCCGCCAGAGCATGATTTCTGTTCTTATCCTGAAGCAAAGTTCTTAACTTTAAGCGTTATTTCTGGGTTAGCGGAGTATGTAACCTGAAGCGTATGTAACCTGAGGTACCACTGTACCCCTTAGCTGCAAACCTGTTCCTTTAGAGCAGCCTTCGTTCCTTTAGGCAAACTCAGCCCTCCAGATGTTTTGTGACTGGTGATGGGAGTTGTAGTCTCAAAACATCTGAAGGGCCGAGTTTGCCTATGCCTGCTTTAGAGGGAGTGTAACCGCATCAAAAGCAGGCTATCTCCCAGCCATCTGATATAGGGAACCACCCACTAACAGTGCCTCAATCTTATCTGGATTGAGCTTCAGATTGTTAGCTTTTATCCAGTCCATTACTGAGGCAAAACAATGATCCAGCACAGAAACTGCCACACCTGCAGATGTAATGGAGAAGTAGAGCTGTGTGTCATCAGCATATTGCTGACAATGTACCCCCCCCAAACTCTGGAGGATCCCACTCAACGTTTCATGTAGATATTAAACAGCATGTGGGTTAAAATCGAACCGCGAGAAACCCTGCATTGAAGGCTCCATGGAACTGAGCAACACTCTCCAAGCATCACTCTCTGAAAACGACCATCCAAGTAGGACTGGAACCACCACAAAGCAGTGCCACCCCCCAAAAAGCCTCAGACAGCCACTACAGAATGTTATCCTGGTTGACTGAGAGTTCAAGGACAATTAACAGGAACACATACTCCCTGTCTCTCTCCCAACACAGGTCATTGTGCAGGGTGACCAAAGCAGCTCTTGTGCCAAAACTAG
The DNA here is from genome assembly GCF_009819535.1 of Lacerta agilis. NCBI lineage: Eukaryota > Metazoa > Chordata > Lepidosauria > Squamata > Lacertidae > Lacerta > Lacerta agilis. The sequence goes on along the minus strand of NC_046312.1, from coordinate 47,442,020 downwards.
GCCTAAACTCTGATGGAAGTGGATCTAGAAAATCCTGCTTCTCTCATCTGAGAGTAAGGAATTTCTTTTGCAATTGGGATGTCTTTCTCTCCTAATCTCTGATACAGTGATACTTTGGTTCTCAAATTTAATCCGTTCCGGAAGTCTATTCCAAAACCAAAGTGTTCCAAAACCAGGACGCACTTTCCCATAGAAAGTAATGCAAAACGGATTAATCCGTTCCAGACTTTTAAAAACAACACCTAAAACAGCAATTTAACATGAATTTTGCTATCTAAAAAGACCATTGATCCATAAAATGAAAGCAATAATCAATTTTCTGTACTATAAAATAAATAAGACAGTATTGTAGATGATAAAAATTTTTCCTCTTACCCATACTGATGATAGTCATTGTTTCAATGGGGGGCTTTTATCCATTTCTGCAGTCACAAAATCAGTCAATCATAAAATGAAATACAAGCCACAGTCACAAAAATGCAAAAGCCACAAAAACAAAAATGCAAAAAATAGCAAAAACAAAAGCACCAAATATCACCTCAGAACACTGCAACCAGAAACAGAAGGTTTTAATTACAATGGGGGGGGGGACCTCAGATGAGTGGTGCAAGGGCAGAAGCGGGAAGAAAATAGGCTTAATTACGATTGGGGGGCCTGAAATTTGCTGTGCAACAGTAAAAACGGAAGCTCAGGAGCACGTTCAGCTTCCGGGGCAAAGTTTGAAAACTGAAACACCTACTTCTGGGTTTGCAGCATTCGGGTTCCTAGTTGTTAGGGAACTAAGTTGTCTGAAAACCTAGGTACCACTGTACATGAATTTGTATCCTCCTATCATTCACATATGCCATCTCTCTATACAGAACTTTAAAAATGACCCATCACCGTACTTTGGATTGTCCCGAATACCACCATATGGTAGAACCATAAGTCTAATTTGGATGCGTTTTGGCTTGCTGAAACTGACCATGAGGTGATTGGTAATATCATCATTTATCAGTTTTAGACCCTTAAGTAGTAGCATTGTCTTGTTTGCCTCTGTGTATTTCCTTCCTTATTTAAGATACTGTGATATAACAATATATCGCTATATTTAGCTGGTGATATATCGCAATATTGAAAACTTGTTATCGCCCAGCCATACTGCCTATCTGCAACCCTTCTTTCAAAGCTTAATTTCAGCAGGTAGCATGGTGAGGGGAGGCAGATTCCAGGGGAGGCTTCTTCTTCAGGTGCATATGTGCATATCTGTTGGTGATCCTGTTGTAGGCTATTGCTGATTCAGGATCAGGACCATGATCCAGTATATCATTTATGGAACATTGCACAGAACATGTCACAACATAACTTTACAATCAATCAGGAGAAACTGAATTGTACTCTTTAAAGCAGACTGTGTGTTGCGACACGTTAGTAGGTCAGCTGCAGTGGGTAGGTGTGTCTCACAAACATCATCCATGCTCCTTCCAGGTCTGGAAAGCTGTTAGTTTGCTAGTAAGACTGAATTAATATGTCGCAAAATAATGCATGTCTTAAAATGTGTGTCACCAACATGAAAAGTTTGGAAAGCTCTGCTTTAGAAAATGACTTTGGGCTGATAACTGGGTGAAGTGTTAGTAGATGAAAACATATTTCCCAAATGGTAATGGTTAGTTATGGAAAGAGCTTTGAAAGTAGATTAAAGTTTCGACTTCCTGAATATTGGCTGTGGACACCCCTGTACTAATTTCTTTTCCAGTGATGCAAGATCTGTTGAAAGCATAATGTAGACTTGGGAGTAAGACTGCATCTTGCTGCCCTTCACTCAGGACTCAACTTAAAAAACAAAAACAGATTAGCAAAATTTGCTGGTGTTTATGCGTTATAGGGAGAGCTATATTGAAGTGCTAGTTTGAGAATCCTCCTATTGGTCTCTGTAGGCCAATATAATAGACTGTTGTATCTTCTTTAATGCTTTTCAGAAGATTCTTCTCCATTTCTTGCTTTGATATGTGTGACTGCAGAAAGAAACACTGGAAGAACACCAAGAAGTAAACAACTCTGTTTTTCTTCTACATGCCTCCATAGGGAATTCTGAATAGATGGTAGCTTTGAAAAGCTTATAACTTATCAGGTAGCTACAAGTTCCTTTCCCAAGGGATGGGAGAGGACTTAGAGAGCTGGTATCAAGCTAATTCTTGGCCCCTTTGCAGTTTTTCCCACCACCAGCCAGGGAATACTTCCTTCACAGACTGAAGTTGGATTCTCTTTTTCTTTTTGACACTTAGATAGATACAGTGGTACCCCGGGTTACAAATGCTTCATGTTACATATGTTTGGGTTATGACCCACTTTAACCCGGAAGTGAGTTCACTGAGCTCTCGGAGGCCTCACCGCTGCCTGGGGCAAAGCCCGGCCATCCACTTGGTCTGCGGAGGCCTCTGCAATCGCTCTACAGTACACGGGAAGGAGGGGTAGAGTGTGGAGTGATCGCAGGGAGAGCCGGTAAAACGCTGTGCGCAGCTCTTGCTTTGCTTGAGCGAGAGCTGCGCACAATGTCAGGCTCTCCCTGCGATCGATCTACATGGAGCCGGGAAGCAGGGGCAGACCCCTCCTTCTCGGCTCTGTGTAGAGCGTTCGCAGGGAGAGCCGGTAAAATGCTGTGCGCAGCTCTTGCTTTGCTCACAGCTTCCCCCCACAATGCACGCCGGGCCTGTGCTTGCTCACCCTGCTCCTTCGGCGTGTGCCCCTCTCCCAGCCTCTCCCTCCCTGACCCCACACCTAGTCTTCCCTCCGTGGAGGCAGCAATCTCCCTCCCTGACCCCACACCCCAGTCTTTCCTCCGTGAAAGTACAGAAGCATTTATTACTACTCGGGAGGAGGAGGTGACAGCAACTAGATGAACATTTGGGGGCGCCCCACACAAGACCCTCCCTTCACCACTGATCTTGCTGGGACAGTAGTGCCTTCCTTTGCAGAAGTGTGAAATTTGAAGAGCAGCTGTGGTTTGATCCTTGTGTTGTATAGGTTTGACTTTAAATGGGAATTGAACCAGATTTCTCCCTCATTCTTCCCTCATATGAAAGCCCCCAGAGCTCTCAATGAGCAAAAAAAGAAGAAAGCCCCACTTTTTTGGCTTTATTAAAATAATTGTGTAGGTCCAAACCATAGTCCTTAGATCTAAGGGACTCAATGGGGGAAGCTCATATATTTCCTTTGCCTGCCTCCCTTACTAGGGGATAAAGTCTCTCCTCATTTGTTAATGACAGTGATGGTGGTTCTTAATGCCACCATTGACTGCTGTTCACTTTACATTGTTGAAATATTATTCTGATATACAGTACATTGATTATTGCCTTCATTTTATGCATCAATTGTCTCTTTAGACAGTAAAATTCTTGTTAAATTGCTGTTTTAGGGGGTGTTTTTCATTGTCTGGAAGGGATCAATCCACTTTCCATTACTTTCAATGGGAAAGTTTGCTTCAGGCTAAGTACGCTTCAGGTTAAGAACGGACCTCCGGAACCAATTAAGTACTTAAGCTGAGGTGCCACTGTAGATACCGTATATTCTGGCGTACAAGGCGACTGGGTGTATAAGACGACCCCCAACTTTTCATGTTAAAAAACAGAGTTTGGGGTAGACTGGGCGTATAAGACCACCCCCAACTTTTCATGTTAAAAAACAGAGTTTGGGGTATACTCATCCAGCCCGGGCTCCATGGTGGCTGAGGTGGCAGTGGCGGCTGGAGCGGCGGGGAGAGCCGCCCCTCTCGCCGCACAGGAGCCCGTTGCGCTCGCCGCCCACGCCCACCCTGGGCTGCAGGGCGGCTGAGGTGCAAGAAGAGCCGGGTGAGAGCCTCCCTGTGTGTTGGTGTGAGTTGCGTTTTTTCCCCTCCCCGCCGGCTGAACGCCCAAGCGGCTCAGCCTTTTTTGTAGACCAGCAGGAGCATGTTTGTGGGGCTTTTCTGCTGTTTTTTCCCTCCCCTAAAAAACACTGCTTAGGTCCGGCCCATTTCCATAGGCCAAACATTCATCCTTTCCTTAATTTCATTATCAATTGACTTCCTCAAGTCCCCCCCCCCTATTGAATTCATTGTCTATCCTCTTTCTAGTTTTCCAAATTCATAAACAAGTCTATTTTACACACCTGTTATATATTTTTCCTTATCCTTTTACACAAAATCGTATAATATCAAACTTAACTCCTTATATTTTACAAAACCTCGGCTCCTATATACTTCTGAAACTTTCCTAAGGCCTTATCAATTTTCCCCTACTCAGGCTAAAATTATACATCTAAATTTCTGCACCCTTCCCTCCCTCCGGTCTCAAAATTTTTAGCTAATAATTCTTAACATTTTCACGATTACGCCAGTATCCAGATCCATCCGTCTTAACCAATATAGAGAGAAAAATAACAAAAACATATCCTTTTAAACCCACTCCAACCCTCACAAATTCCCGAGCCCAAAAGCCAGTCCAATCTGTCTTCCGCTCTTTTCTCTTCTTTTGCAATGTACTGATCCATGTTCCCTTATCATATCATATCATATCAATGTGCAAGCCAAACTGGTTGGACCTCTCTTCTCTTCTTTTGCAATATAAAGTTTTTCTTGTGCTCTCCTTTGTAGATCCCAACATCTATATCTTCATCTTTACAATACAGTCCTTTTATATTAAATCCCACACTGCTCGTTCCTTTTCTATTTAACAACAAGTCTTTGGCTGAATTTATCTCTTCCACTTTTTCCTCCTGAATTTCCACTGGAACCGGTACTATCATTCCCATTCTTATTATATTTACTTTCTTTCTTTTTTTTAAAAAATAATATTTATTAAGAGTTTTTCCAATTAAATCCAAATTACAATACATGATTAAATTTTAAAATAGATTCGTTATGCTGCGACATTCATTATCAAAATAGATTCGTTATGCTGCGACACCAGCAGCCATATTGCCTTTGTTCCTTGCTAAACCTTTCAAGACCTCTGGAAAAAAGGGTAATTCCTTTTCCAATTCAAAATTCACTCCAAATAAATCCAAAATTTATCCCCCCCCCTTTATTGAGGAAACAGTTGCAGAAGTTTTTCTCCCCCCCCCATCAGTTTGACAGCAGCCTTGGATACATTATTACACTGTTCCTTCTACTTCAACGGTAAGGGACCGACCTCCGTGATTTTAAATCCCTTACTTTCACTAATTAGTTCCAATTGCCTTTTTTTACTCACGATTCCAAGGAATCCAGTCCAAATTCAGTCCATATTTAAAGAAGGAATTGGGTGCAGCCAGCAGTCGCAGCCAGCAGTCACAGCTTCCAGCAGCAAGGGTTGCATTCGATCCACAGTACTCCGTCTCCTCATCCACTCGCGCTCGGCAGCCCTTATTAGGGCTTACCGGGGAGCAGGGGGGGCGTAAAAAGCACCCGCGGGATCACCATGCCCCCAGGACGCTATACCTGGTGTTCTCTGGGGTCCGCAGCGCAGTTGCGGGTTCCCCTCCCCCGACTGATCGCTATGGCGCCCAACTGGAAGTCTCCAATCTCAGTTTTTTTAAGATATTTGAATTTCATGACTTGAGAAATCGAATTTCAACATTTTTTTTTAATTCATCCTTTCATTAGACTTTGTATGTGTGTCCCTCAGGAATAAGTATTTTACAAAATTATTTCCTAAGGGCAAAATTAGAATGATCAAGTGCTAGTGTAGTAATCAGTACAGAAAATATCAAATCCTGCCGTTTAGAATCCATTATATAAGTATGTACAGTGATGGGGAGCAAAAAGTCACCTATTGAGTGCTTGGCAGTTTTCTACCCCAATGTTAAAGAATTGCAAAGTTAGAGATGGTATGACCTTCTTCAGCAGTATTTGAGCACAAGTGCAGGGGATATTCAGCATGAAAACATGATTATAATTCACTATTGTGTTTATCAGTCTCTGATTTCTGGCATTTAAAAAAGTGATCGTTGTTTTTGGCCACTTCCCCTCCTTAAGAAGATTGTTCTGCATAAGCAAATCAAAATTTCATTTTCATCATGAGTAGAACTGGAAGAACTCTTTTGACTCTATTCATGGGTAAACTTTAAGTCTTCATATTGATGGAAATAAGTAGTCAGCAGAGGTAGAACAACTTGAGGGCATCCACTTTCAATTGTGCGTGTCTTGAATTGCACATCGTTTCCAGTGAGATTGTTTCTTTGTGTAAACTAATAATACACCTAGAGTTCTCTGCAATGATGTGGGGGACTGTTACTAAATGTTAACCTTAATGCAATATCCTTGCCTGTCCTGTGTAGCACACTAAAAAAAACTATCAGCCAGCCATGCATGTAGAGCTAGAGTCTAGGGGCTTATGTAGTTACTTGTACTCAAGTGTCAGTGCCATAGTACACATAAATGTGTATCACATTGGATATGAATGAACACATGTATAAATTAAAACAAAATAAAACAAAAAATTCCTTCCAGTAGCACCTTAGAGACCAACTAAGTTTGTTCTTTGTACGAGCTTTCGTGTGCATGGACACTTTGTTTCATTTTCAAATGAAAGCAAGCAGGAGCCAGATCTTTTTTAGGGCTGTGGATGGACACCCTGTTACAATTTGCAGCTCCAATTTGTGAATCTAGATTGGGCAATCTGGTTTTAATCATTCTAGGACCATTCTGAATCTGAATTTTGTAAATTGCCATAAATCTCATTGACCTGTATTGTGAAAGGAAAATAACCATACCTTTGTTTTTGACATAGGGGCATGAAATTTGGGGACATGGTAGCTCTTATAGAGGAGATTAACCCTGTCAAAATTTTGGATCAATCGCGCTAGGATTTTATCAGAGCCCCCTTAAAATTTTGCTTTTTCCTAAAAATATTTTTAAAAAGAATGCACTACGAGTGCTCAGTCACATCATTTCCCGTGGATGTGTATTTGTCCCATTGCAGAGCTCTGAGGTTTTTGTTTTAAAATAGGTTTGAGATACGAGGCACGGGTGTAAGGATCTGACTATCATAAGCAAGCAGCAGCATAGAAATAATAATATACATAGGGACATGGAATTTGAAGATATCATAGCCCCTATAGAAATGATTAACATGTTCAATTGCAGGTGGGTAGTTCCAGGGATCTTCATGTTTGCCGTCTTTACAGTTTATCACCACTGCCTTTTCTTAAAAAAGATCCTGCCATATTGAGGGCAGATTGCAAGCAGTAGCTATGAGTGAAGGGAAAATCAAAATACTATTTAATAATAATATTCACTGTGGTTAGCAATTGGAATAGTAGTAGTTATTCTGAAGTCAGAATGCTGGCTAACATGCACATTAATTTTGGCTGACTGGTTAATAATACAAAAGTTTTGTGTAAACCCACTAAGTTACACCACCCAAGCTGCTTAGCAATTGCTCCCCTACCCCTTACTCCTCTCCTCACTCTAGCATTCTCCTTGTATGGTGTTGGAGAGAAACTGTCAGGCTTTCTGAAATATTCCTTTGAGCTATAAATCCATACAAATCTGTATGAACCTGTTTGGGAAAAACTGGATCCACACTCTAATTTTACCTGCTTTTACCCAATCCAAACAGGATATAAATCTGCTTGGACAGGCCTGATTTGGTTCAGAATTTAGACAAATCGGTGCACAGGCCTAATCTTGTTACAGTTGATGTTTATCATTACAACAACAACATATCAGTTTATTGTGAGGACCATGCCTTTACACAAATATCTACACAACAATGTTAAAATTCAACAAGAACAAGTACAACAAGAATGAGTTAAGAAGACGATAAAGGGGTCTTTTCTTTGTCATCCAGAAATCTTTCCCTGGCTTTCATGGCCTTCATCACAAAGACTGCTACCACATGGGAAATCCGTGGGTTAGCATCAACTAACAAAAATTTTACTCGATCTTCAGGATTATTTATTGAGTTGGGTATGATTTGCAAAATCGCACCTCTAAAGTAAATGGGACAATGAAAAAGATAATGTATGAGATCCTCTTTAGTTCTCATGGGGCAAGGGCACAAGCAGTGCTCTACTGGGCTTCTTGCAAATCTGCCAGTCAGGTATGCAGTAGGTAATGTTTGAAACAGGGCCATAGTAAAAGCTCTCAGAAGGGTGGGATCAGTGGATGTCCGCCAGGTCGTTGGCACAAATTTTGACTGTTTTTACTCAGGGAAACCAGTAGGAAAACCCAGAATTTTGATGTTTATCAGTACTTTAGAGAGGAAAGTAGTGATGTATGTATGTATGTGCACTCTTTGTATCTACTCTGATTTTATTTTTTTGCACCTCGGGAATATGTGCTCTGCCTAACTTGGTTGGCAAGATGGGCACAACTAGTTTAGTTCTGGATGTGATTGCAAACTATGGGTTACCACAAACTAGGACATATTCAGAGCATGTGAGGGGAGGAAGGAGTGGAAGGATGAAATAAATGTGTAGAGACTGGAGTGTTTGAGCATGAAATACTTATCCATGATTTGGTTTTAAATTGTAACTGATACAAACTGAAGAAATCTTTTTTAAATGTATGCAAAAATGGAGGGTGACCAGAATTTTTGACTTCTGCTTAGTGCATGAAAATAGCACAATCTGACTGAATATTGAAAGCACAGATTTTTATTTTATTTCACAATGGCAACACGAATAACCTGTTACCAGGAATTGCAGGCAGGAAAACTAGACCATTGCTGTTTGATGCTTCTTTTAATACTGACTATTAGAAGGAAAAAAGAATGTGTCAGTTTGGGTGGGATCATCACTTGTTGACTGCAAATTCAGTGTGCTCCTTATTGGAGCCTTGTTATTTTTTTGAATTTTGAATTTTATTGTTGTTCATGCTTTTATACTGTATTTTATGCTGCTTTTATGTTGTATTACAATTAAGTGGTTTCAATTTGTTGTTAGCCGCCCTGAGCCCGGGTTTCTGAACTGGGAAGGGCGGGGTATAAATAAAAAATTATTATTTATTATTATTATTTTCCTGATTATGCCGGATGCTGCTGCTAGGTTCAAGTGGACCATACATGCCTGGCTGAGCAAAGCAAGGCCTTTGGTTACACTTGCCTTTTTGACATTCTTATATGGCATTCTATTTATTTTGTAATATGATAACTCCCTTGGAGAATGAGATCTGTATGACATTTAGTTCACAAATTGAAAATGCTTAATGTGCGTTCTTTGGGGGTGGCAGTCCCGGAACGGCAAAATTTACAATATCCAGACCCCGAGGTGGGAGCTCGGGGGCAAGGGACAAGGAATTAAGATATTTACAAGAAGAAGAAGTATGGTACAAAGAAGCGGAGGAGCCCAGAAAAGAGATGATGTGTATCCTGAAGCTCGATGCAAAGTTTGTTGTGAATGCTGCCTGGATCTGTGGACATCTGGGAAAAGAAGATAACTGGAAGATTGGTCCCAGCGAAAGACAGAGAAAGACAATGGACAGAGGGGGTGTGGGGTGAAGTATTTAATGTAAAATTTAAATGGTCTGTTATGGTACCTGAAATCGGAGGGTGAAGGTTGTTAATTGTAAGTTTATCTTGAATAAGTAAGGAGATATTGAGATTTTATGTTAATAGCAGCATGATAAAGGACAGAAGAAATAAGTTTAGATTTTATAAGAATATTTTGTTAAGATTTATGATTGAATATGATGATTAAGATAATTGTGTTATCTTTAATTGAAGTTAAATTCTTTTTTCAGAGAAAAGTTGTTAAGAAAGTAGATTATGGATTTAAAACCGAAGGTGAAAAGGCAGGGGAAGTCAACCGTCAAGATTCGGAAATAGAAATTTTTTTTAATGTATATAAACAAGAAGAAGAATCCTGGCAATATATGTATTTGTATTTGTTTTATATTTGTAGGTGTGGGTTTGGGTGTGTGTTGTGTTATGAAAATGCCAATAAATTCTTCTTAAAAAAGAAAAGAAAATGCTTAATGTGCAATTAGGAGATGCGGGTGGCGCTGTGGTCTAAACCACTAAGCCTAGGGCTTGCTGATCAGAAGGTCGGCAGTTTGAATCCCCGCAATGGGGTGAGCTCCCATTGTTCGGTCCCATCTCCTGTCCACCTAGCAGTTCAAAAGCACGTCAAGTGCAAGTAGATAAATAGGGACCGCACTGGCGGGAAGGTAAACGGTGTTTCCGTGCGCTGCTCTGGTTCACAAGAAGCGGCTTAGTCATGCTGGCCACATGACCCGAAAGCTGTCTGTGGACAAACGCCGGCTCCCTTGGCCTATAGAGCGAGATGAGCGCTGCAACCCCAGAATCATCCGCGACTGGACCTAATGGTCAGGGGTACCTTTAATGTCCAGTTAAGGTTTCAAACTGATTTTAACTCTTGGGGAAAAAAATGTGTAAACTGCTTTTAAAGATGAATTCTAATGCAGTGAATTTCATTTTGCACTCAGTGCCATCATCTTGTTATAACCAGAAGCTTTTGTTTGTTTCATTTTGCCTTATCAGCAGCTAGGTTTTTTTTTTCTTTTAAAAAAAGCTTGATGGTGTAATTCAGCATATGCACAGTTTATATGAACTGTAATAGCACACGCAGTGCTGTGCTGCTTTCTGGCTGCTGACATGAGCTCATTTTGCAGTTTGCTATTTTCTTAAAAGAAATCTGAAGTGCCTTTCTGTAACAATGCTAAGTTAATAACTATAGTATCCATTAGAACCATTTTCAGGGGTCCCCCCCCAAGCAATTTACTAAACACTAGTTTTAAGTAGAGCATAAACTTGATCAAGTAAACATATCCTTTGTTGGCATTGCCTTCTGAAACTCAAACTCTTAACAGATTAGTTAAAAATATATAAAACTTATGGGATAGGTTGTATTTATTAGCCAATTTTTGTTTGTAGAAATTGCTCTGGATTATGTTCTGTCACAACTTCTTTATATGATAGTGAACAAGGATGTATGCATTGGATTAAAGAAGCAACCTGCTTTTGCTCTAAACATATAGCTGGTTTGGATTGTTTGCTTTCCCCTGGAGGGATTTGCTCTTTGAAAGGCTGTACACACTTTGGCTTTGTAAAACAAAGTGTGCATGATCTTGCTGGTGGTGGGGATGTGATACTGAGTTTATGCAACAGCCTCTATGTGGGCCAAAATGGATGAGAGATCCGTGAAGGGATCCCTTAATGTTTCTATTTTTTGCTAAGAGTAGCTGTTGCATCCCACACCCCTATTAGATTATGGCTGCAATATTGTGAGAGGTGGAGTTAACAATTTCTAAGTCTCTCCCAGAGATTGCTATTTACCTCAGTGGGGAAAGCCTACAAGCACTTGTGTTTCCTGTGTCTTCATCAATTTTGCCTCTGTTTTGCAAAGGGAATTATAAACTGACCCTCTAAAAGAGAACATTATGTTGAGAGCAAAGTAACTGTTCCTGATAACAGTTAAGTGTGTCAAATACAGTGGAACCTTGTGTTACGGATGGGATTCGTTCCGAAGCGCCATGTCTGTGCACACACGCGGCACGATTTAGCGCTTCTGCGCATCCGCGAGCAGTGAAACCCGGAAGTAACCCGTTCCGGTACTTCCAGGTTGCCGCAGGACGCGACACGAAAATACGTAACCTGAAGTGGACGCAACATGAGGTATGACTGTATCTGAAATGATTAAACTAATATGAAGCATTATCTTGAACATAATACAATACTACAAACAGGGTGAAATTTCAAACTGAATACTTGCAGAATCATCCAATTATACAAGTGGGGGGGGAAGTACTTTTTTGTGAGAACAAACAAAACAAAAACCAACACCTGGAGAGAGAGGACCTAACTAGGGTTGTTGTCTTCCTTGGTAGGTAAAATGAGGGCCATTCTTAAAATTCTATTGAGTATAGTTGCACTGGCTGCCTGGTGAAAATCTAAGGCAGTATATATTAGCAGGCCCCTCTACCCAACTGGTGATAGTGTATATAAAAGGCTTTTGGGTATTGAACTGCTGGAATGCATTGTTGTTATTGTTTATTAGATTTGCTAGTCACTTGGTTCCCAGAGATAACCTTTACAATTTAGATTTGCACATTGTCTTTATATTCAGCAGAAGAGAGATTGTTCCAGCTGTGGACAGCAGCTGCTCTAAGGACTGAACTCTGCAGTGTGGCAGTCAGGCTTCACATATGTTGCTTCAACACTCTTGGACTCTGCCACTATGGGGGTGTCCTTGCATTAAGATTCTTATATTCCAGGGTCCTTTGTGCATTAGAGTAGAAAGCTTGGCAGTCTTGTTCAGAGCTCCAACATAGACTTTGAATCAATACAGATTTCCTTTAAATAATGGTGGTTACCACTTTACTTGACTGAGTTTCTGTTTTGGTACATATTGTCCCTGGGAAAGCTGCTACCCATCCTTCACTTGTTGACTGATTTGTACAGAACTGTCAAAGGTTAAGTAGAAGAAAACAAGAAAAACACTATTAGATCAGCCCAAAGGCCCATCCAGTCCAACATTCAGTCACCACAGCAGCCAACCAGTTGCCACTGGGAAGCCCACAAGAGCACATTAACCCAGCAAGTAGTATATCCCCATAACAACTGGTAATCAGTGTTATACTGATGCTGATATTGAAGAAAATATATATGCTATCATGACTCATAGCCACTGATAGCATTGGTTATTAAAATTCTATTTTTCCATAAGAAAATGAATTTGATTTCTTTTCATTAAAAGGATTTTCAAATGCTATTTGAATATTGGGCAAGAACTACAAAAGAAGAAGAAGTTGTATTATAGGTTTGATATGCTGTGCTTACATTGAAGCCTGTTTTTAATAGAGCCATTCAATAGAGCTTATATGTATGTTCATATATCACATTTTCCCATGGATATGCATACTAGATCCTATACAGTAAAATGCTGAAGCTAGAAGTGTTTGCTGAATATTTCACACACAGTAGTGTTGGCCTGGACATTTTTTAAATACCTGATATTGTAGACTTGATTCAGAGCTATTTTGAGCCAGCACTGCGGCTTGGGTGATGGAAAACTGGTCACAGTGTGCCCACATAATGGCCCAAGTTGCAAATCATGGTACCATCATTATTAGTTAGTCACTTTTCATAAAAAGTAATCCAAAGTGACTCAACTTAAAACCATTGAGAACAAAAGTAAAATACAACAATACAAATTAAGAGGCTAAAAATACAGCTAAACAAAAGGCAGGGCAAAAAGTCCAGCCCCACTAAAAGAGGCCACAGTACCACCTTCATAAGGGCCAGAATACCAGGTAAAGAGAAAGTTATTTTCCTGGTACCTAAAACTTGATAGAGATATCACCAGATGGCACCTGGGGAGAACATTCAACATTAAACAATAACTTAAGACAATTTCGTACACACAGACGTTCCTGTGGCACTCCTATTTTATTCCTGCTGCTGCTGTGCTGCAAATGCCTCATGCCAGAGTCTGACTTGTCATGTTTAAATCTGAGTTCATGACTTGCTTCTCCCAAACAAATTATGAGTGGTAAGCCAAGAACAAACTAGGGAGTAAGTTCTAGACTTTATTGACAAATTGAAAATGACAAATCACCAAGTCCAGATGGTGCCCATCTGACAATTCTTAAAGAAATCAAATGTGAAATTGCTGATCTTCTAACAAAAATGCATAACATGCCATTGAGAATGGTCTCCTTTCCAGAGAACTGCAGCTAATATGCCACCATTTTTTTAAAAGGTCCCAGATCCCCATGTTGGGCAAAAAGATTATTGCATTGCAGGGGTTTGGACTGCATGACCCTTGTGGTCCCTTCCTATTTTACAATTCTTTATCGCCTCCCCCCTTTAAAAGCCAATTATGTGAGCCTCTGTTCCTGGTAACTTGGTGGGACACATTATAAAAAGATAAAATTGATGAGTATATAGAAGAACAAGTCTTGCTGGGAAAGAATTAACAGGGCAAAGTTAAATTCTGTCTCACTAAGCTTGTTTTTTTTGAGGGTGTGAACAAGCACATGTATATTTATCTGGAGTTTCAAAAAGTTCTTACAACTTTTCAACAAAGGTTGCTGAGCAAACTTAGCAGTCATGGAATAAGATGAGACTTCCTTTTATGAGTTGGTAAAGAACAAACAAGAAGGTGTAAGGAGGAATAAACAGACAGTTTTTCTAATGGAGGAATGTAACCAGTGTCAGAAACTCAAATATATAAGCCAGGCATCAAATGGCTCCTTAAACCTAGGTTACGGTCACCACAACAGAATGTCTAGACACTTGTCAGGGATTTGGGCTAAATGATCCCCAGGGTTCCTTCCAATGTTACAATCCTATGATTCTATTAGCTCAACTACATTACTTGACTGTATCTTGCTCTAACAACAGTTCATTTGTCCCAATATGCAAGAAGGAGAAGTATACAAAGTAGAAATGGTATTAACTATGGACTAAGACAGAGGTTTTTAAACTGTGCTTTATGAGTTCCATTTGGGTGGCATGTGGAAAGGCTGCAGCACAGTCAACTATATGTGCTTACTTTCCATGATGTGATGATGGAGCATTGCATGCGAGTCAGCTGGCTTGATGGAGATGTCAGTCGCCAATCTGGCGCCCAGAAACCGTATAGTCGCAATTGGACCCACACCAATAGCAGAATGTGCTTGGCGTATGGGGAATTTTGAACACTGCGTAACATGTGGGATTTTCCTAGGGCTTGTATTAGAGCCAATTCTTTTTAACTAGCATAAATGGTCTAGAGTAAGGGGTAAGCAATGAGGTGGCCAGATTTGCTGATCTCAGAGTGATTTTGAGTGGTTAAAACAAAAAGTGTTAGTGAATTGCTCTGAAAGAATCTCTCTAAACTAGATGACGGGACACAAGAATAAAGATGTTAAATCAAATCATTCCCTGGGACATTTTATTGGACATCAGTTAAATTTCTGATGCAAACTTAAATTGTCCAAAGCAGATTACTCTTATTTGCATAGAAGATGGACATGAAATAAATGCTTAAGTAATGTTTTTTTGGAAAATGTATCCCTTAACCCATGAAATATTAAATTTCCACCAAATTTGTGCCGATTCAATATATGGGTTCCACTAGGAAAGGGTTTAGTTGTTGCTGTTCACAGAATTGACTCAAATTATCACATTTTTAAGCTGTTAAATTCACAGCTGCATCAAAGAGAAGTACCGGGTCCTTGCCCCACACATAGTTTCAGTTTCCTGTTTTCAAGAAGTAAGTGAGAGAATTTTAAAGTGCACTGATTTAGTTTTAATTTCAGCAGAATTAATTATAACCTTGTGATTATTACCTGTACAAAATGCTTATTAAATCTAATGATTGACGGATCCTTCTATCATATGTGGTGGGTATGCCCAGAAATCGTAAAATATTGGAACATGGTGCACAAAGAATTGAAAAAAATATTTAAGATTAACATTAGTAAGACCCCAGAGGCATATTTATTAGGGATCTTAAACGAGGAGATACCAAAAGATAAAACCACAGTTTATTTATACGCCACGGCCGTTGCAAAAATAGTGCTGGCAAGATACTGGAAAGAGAAACATGTACCCTCCTGAGAAGAATGGCTCTGCAAGGTATGTGAATATTTAGAATTAGCAAAATTAACAGATATAATAAGAAGTAAATCCAGAAGAAGAAGAAGAAGAAGAGGAGTTTGGAATTGATATCCCGCTTTTCACTACCTGAAGGAGTCTCAAAGCGGCTAACATTCTCCTTTCCCTTCCTCCCCCACAACAAACACTCTGTGAGGTGAGTGGGGCTGAGAGACTTCAGAGAAGTGTGACTAGCCCAAGGTCACCCAGCAGCTGCATGTGGAGGAGTGGAGACGCGAACCCGGTTCCCCAGATTATGAGTCTACCACTCTTAACCACTGTGGGAATGTCTGAATGAATATTTTAAAAAACAAGGTCCAAAATTGATAATCTGGTTAAGTTTAGAGTGAAAGAAATTTGTGAAGACGGGAAAGAAAGTAAGAGGATTTATATTGAATTAAAATTAAGAAAGATAAAGGACAGGAAAATGATATAAAACAGACGGAAGGATGAGTTTGAAGTGGAGTACTGTCTGGAAGGTGGAAGTCACTGTATAGACTATTTGTATGGAACTGTAGCAATGAAAGGAGGAATATAGGAAAGATAAATAAGTTGAATAATAGGTAACTAGAATTAATTATTGCTTTTTGTTTCTTTTGTTTGTATCTCCTTTGCATTGGAAGAAGTTATGCGAGTATACACTTAGTCCTACCCTTTTTTTCTTTTTTTGTGGTTTTTTTTAACCTTTTGTGGTTGTGGTTATTCCTTTGTATTTGTTTCTGCGAAATGTTTTTAAATTTGTTGTGAAATTGTTAAATCTAAATCTAAATAAAGTTTTAAAACAAAAACAAAAAACCTAATGAGTAATGATTGACAAGACTTTCTATATTTATGAAGTTTAGAATATTGCTCACCTGGTCATCTAAAATTTTTGCAGAGTAAATATTATTTGTACTAGGCTATGCTTGGCTGTACCCTTTTTCTTGTTATTTCTATCTCCTGCCCTGTATACCTGAAGGAGCACCTCCACCCACATCTTTTAGCCCAGACACTGAGGTCTATCACGAGGGTCTTCTGGCAGTTCCCTCATTGTGAGAAGTGAGGTTATAGGGAACCAGGCAGAAGGCCTTCTCAGTAGTGGAAATATGATAAAATGGTTTTCTTGGGCTTTTTTGTAATTACTTTCATGGCGTCTTGAATCCATGTCTTGGATTTCAACAGTACTAAATGTTGCTCTGGAAAGTTTGCCTAGTTCAGAGAGAACAAGAAAACTTTAGCAGGCCATTGTTCTGTTCTTTGCATGGCTTGAATTGTTCGGTGCTGGCTATTAAGTAAACTTCATGGACATACAGGTGAAACTTGAAAAATTAGAATATCGTGGAACAGTCCATTTATGTAAGCAATTGTTTTCATTAGCTACTGGAGTTTAATATATGAGATAGACTCATGAGATGCAAAGTGAGATATGTCAAGCCTTTGCTTGTTATAATTGTGATGATTATGGCGCACAGCTGATGAAAACCCCAAAGTTGAAATTGTTAATTTGGGGTTCTCATCAGCTGTACGTCATAATCATCACAATTATAACAAATAAAGGCGTGACATATCTCGCTTTGCATGTCATGAGTCTATCTCATAAATTAGTTTCATCTTTTAAGTTGAATTACTGAAAGAAACGAACCTTTCCACAATATTATAATTTTTCGAGTTTCACCTGTAAGTTTTAAGTGAATGGTTAAAATGCTGCATTTTCATATTCTTCTTGCCCCCGCCACCTGTAGTAGGAGCACGCAGGATTATAGATGAGACCTGTGGGTATACGGTGGTATATAAATGTAATAAATAACTAACAAAAACAATAACAATAATATGAAAGCAAATGAAGTGGATCATTTTTGAGTATTTCTGTCAGTACCTTGGATATTGCAATCAATTGCTTTCTTAACAGTTATATAGATGAACATAGACAAAGAGAATCCTTGATTGTGAGCCGCTGTGGAGAGGGGTTAGCAATTAGAAAAATTGACATAACCCCTCTGAGCCCATGGGATACAATGGAAATATATAAATTAAATTAAATAAATAAATAAATAATAAAGCCATATGTATACATGCTCTCTGAGGAAAGTATTTTTTGCATATAGAAAGCCCGCAAGTTTGAGATAAGGGTTATAGGCTAGCTTTCTTAGTTGTATATGCATGCAGGGAGTAGTTTCTCTCCCCCTTGCCTCCTATAAGCATTCAGACATTCAGACTAGTCCAAGTGGCATAATCCAAGAAAATCCACACTGCTTGATCTGTATTAGCTTTTACTCCTCCTTGCATTTATTAACAAGAACTTTTCTCCCCCCTCCAAGGAGCTCAGAGCAGGTTGTGAGACACGTGAGAACTTTATAAAATATTCCATTTGTGTCTGGGCGGACCTCTGTGGAAGGGATTACAAAACAAAGGTATAGAGGCAGATAACACCACTCTGTTAATTCTGCCTTGAAGGAGCATGTTAGGGCTTTGCTTGGTTGCCTGTAGAGATAATGCTGATATGTATGAAGAGTTGGTCTCCTAAGAGCCCAAATTATTTAGCTTGTATTGTGCCTAAGAAGTAAAAGGGTGGGTAGGTTGCCATCTCAGGAATAGTAACTACAGAAATTAATGAATTGCCTTGTAGGGAGTAGGGAGTCTGGTTACAGGCTTTGGCTGGATGATGAAGTAAAACACTGGCATGAAAGCTTTGAATAAATAAGTACGTGACATCATTCAGTTGCTGCATCTTATGCTAGGATGGGTGGTGATGGGGGAGGCACCCAGCTGAATGTGTGGTATCACAGTGTCCCCAAGTGGCCAAGCAGGAAAACTGCAAACTGAATCTGACATTGTAGGTTGGTTTGACATACTGATATAGGTAGTAGCTATTGTTGCTTTGTCCAGTATGTCATCACTATTGTAAGGGTTTTCTGTCAACTATTTTTATGATTTTATACAAGTGTGTGTAATATCTTTTTAATTATAAAATTAAAAATTTTAATTATAAAATTGTAACACGATACTTAATGCTTACTGCTGGAATGAATACATTTTATGTTCTAGATTTTTCCTTGTTTAAATTACTACAAATTGGAAGTGGAAAGTTTTATGCTTTGCTTCAATTTTAAAGCAACAAATAATTTTGCAATAGGATATCATGGATACAATATTAATTTTTTATCATAGAATTTTGAATTCTAAGAGAACATTCACCAACTGTTTTCCAAAGCAACTATATATTTATGTCCTAATAAGAACTTGTGCTTTTAGTAAGAAAATAGATCTCAAAATAAAAAACACAGGAGTTTTGACTTACTTGGTGTGTGTTCTGAGCCCCAAGTCATAAAAAATTGCACTGTGATGGCCACTTTGGAGGCAGCAAATGTTTTGGCTGTAGTTGCTTGACACATGGATTAGTTCTGGCTACATCTTTTTTAAAATTTTGCAAAGTTGTTACTGAAAACAAGTATAATGCTTTCATTTACTGTACTTTTAAACTTATTATTAATGTTGTTAATTATTATAATTATTATTTATCAAATTAAATTTGTATCTGTCCTTCATCTGTAGATTTCAAGGCAGTTGATAGCATAAAAATGTGAGATAATAACAGTAGTGGTGGGCTTTCAGAACTAAAGAAAGATTAACTGTAATTCTGAAATGCTGTGTTTTTAGTCGATTAACATTTTATTGTATCAAGAAAAAATGGCTTTCTCCTTTTTAGTGTGATCTGTTGCTTACATCTGTTTTCTGGGATTATAGCCAGTTTAGTGACCTAAGTACGTCTTGCTAAGTATTAACCATCTTCCTTTATTTATTTAGACTTACATTCCAAAAATGGTAAGTACAGTGGTACCTCGACTTATGAATTTAATCTGTTCCGAATGCACATTCATAGGTCGAATGCATTGGAAATGAAAAATTCGGAAAAATTCGTAAGTCGAGAAAACCCCATCTAAAATCGCCAACGGATGTCCATTCGTAAGTCGAAAAATTCGTATGTCTAGTAATTCATAAGTCGAGGTACCACTGTAGAAGGAAAAATAGCTGCTGCCATTCCATGATTGTCTGTGTAAGGGGCTAGTGAAAACGCACACAATGCCACAAAATATTGGGAGTTAAACTACAGAAGGTGAAATATAAGGTAGACAAATAAGTTGGAAGTTACTACATTCTTAACACATCTAGACTCATCAAACATTGTGTATGGGTGTATGACTAGAGTGAGGCTGCGAAGTACATAGTGCAGATTGTCTATTTTAAGATTCTGGCTGATGCAGTGGCCTCTCAACAGAGGATGTAATGGAACATAGAGGCCATTATTGTCCTGCATGTGAATTATATATGGATAGTGCTGCAGAAAAACAATGAAGGATAGTTAATCAGAATTAGAACACAGACTACTGCTGTAATGCCACAGCGCTAGGCCTTTGAATGCAGGGCTTTTAACAGAGAACTCCTGCAAATGATTGTGCATACTGGTTCAAAGTTGCATGATACTGCGTCTAGAGGGTCCTTCTTTTTCAGGCCCTGTTAATTGATTATCCTTGGTTTTGTTTTTTGCAGGGGGGTGGGTACCGTATTTTTCGCTGCACAAGACACACTTTTTCCCACCTGAAAAGTAAGGGGAAATGTTGGTGCGTCTTATGGAGCAAAGGCTCCCTGTCAAGCGAGAGGCGGGGGGCAGCAGAGGAGATGCTGCTCGTTCCTCCCCGCCGCCTCCGTTCGCAAAATCAAACTTGGCAAAGCAGATCTGATGGGGAGATGCCACTTCCATCGCCTGAGCTGCACAGAGGGGTGGGAACACCGGGAAGCGGCATCTCAGGACGCCGCAATTCCTATGTTGGGGTCACAGCCGGAAAAAGGCACTTCCGGATTCTTCAAGCGACTAGGCTCCACTTCTACATAGCTCCACTTCTACATAGCTTGGCACAATAAATTAGTTTGTAGACAAGACTGACTTTGTCATTACTCGTGAGCAACCGCTACGTGGATCTGACATTACGCCTTTGTGAATCACAGCTCTTGTGGAAGTGGAAGAAAATCTTTGGATTTGATGTCACCTTTATCTTGTGCTCTACCCTGATTTTTACAAGGGCTCTTCTGCAATAAGATGATGATATTGACTTGGTTTATTGTTAAAATAAACTATGGTTTAATGTGAATGAGGACAAGCTGTGGCTTCTGTTTATGAATGATTTGGAGTGAAGCAAGCCACTAGCCTCAGTTCAAATGCCTCAAAAAGCCAAGGCGTGGCTTCTTTTGTTAGCAGCATGGCAGAAGCAAGGCATCAAGACCAGTATAAGAGAACTAAAACTTCTGAAGTTGCTCGTAAGTTTGCTCAAAGAGAAGAAAATACATTATGTGTTATAAGTAGTATCCATTCCACTTACAAGTTTATTGTCTTGCAAGAAAGAATAAATCCAAATCTGCTGCATAAGGTCTCTTATGATTTAGTTGCAGTTTTCTAAAGTTCAAAACAGCACTGTGTAAACAAATGTGCCACTTTTTAGGTTTTTTTTGTCATTTCTATACGCGCAGTTGCTGAGACACTTGTTATTCCTTTGCAAGTTGCTGAAATGCTATAATGCTATTAACTGACTTGAAATTCAACACCAACTCATTTAAGCTTTACATCAATATATGTTACTAGCTTTAAATCACAAAATGTAACTTCATTTTGTTTCTTTCCCCACAGACTATAAAACCAAAACATCTGTGACATTAGAACTTGGATTGCGCATCTTCAGTGATAATTGTTTTAAAGTTTTACTGTTGGAGAAATGCTGTGAGAAGCACAATGTGGTGAATCAAAGACACAGAAACCTTGGAATCTTTGTACTGATTGAGGAGTTACAATGTTTGCTTTGTGAACAAAAACTATTTGGTAGTGGATAGAACTTCTGAAAATGCGGCCATGGACTGGCTCCTGGCGTTGGATTATGCTCATCCTTTTTGCTTGGGGGACCTTGCTGTTTTACATAGGTGGACACTTAGTACGAGACAATGAACACCCAGACCATTCTAGTCGTGAACTATCAAAGATATTAGCAAAACTTGAAAGGTTAAAACAGCAAAATGAAGACTTACGACGAATGGCAGAGTCTCTCAGGTAAGTTGATAAAAACTTTCTCAGTGCGGGTATACTGAAATTGCATATTATCTGTGTTAATGTAAAGGACAAAATACTTTTTTTTCCTGGCATGTGTCTTTTCTGAGTTTGAAGGAGACATATGGGTGCTATGTGTGGTGGTATAGTAGTTGGCTATTTGTACTATATTTGTGGAAGCTGATGGTGAAAGTTTGGGGGATAGTGCAAATTTAATGTTCCTTTTAAGATCCAGTAATCTCAGGTAAAAACTGTAATCCATAATTCTAACTTTCACCAGTATTTAGGGCCAGGCCCGTGGAGAGGAGGGGCACTTGTCCTGGGCCTTGGAGGGCTAAGCCTGCCAGGCACTGGCTGCTTTTTTGCTTGAGTTTATAACTTCATTCTAACAAGACTCCTGCCCTGGGCCTCAGATAAGCTCTGCATAGGCCTCCTTGGGGCTTTATCTCCCTCTAATCAACAATTTATGATAGACAGTCTGTTTTCCCCAGCATACTTGCTTACCTTCCTTTCACTTGAAGAAATAGTTCTGTTAGATTATCTTCAAGTTTCCATGGCTTGGAGACTCAGTACAGGTTTTTGCCCCCACCCCAGTTTAGCGTCTGAATCATCCTGAGCGAAACTGATTTTTCAGTACCAAGGCCCTTTCCTTAAGCCAGTACAGGAGGGTAAGAGACTGGGATATAAGAGACACCTGGTTTTATTCCCCATACCTGCTAGATACAAATGTTGAGCTCTTTAGAAGTGGGAAATGCCATGTTTGATAGTCATTGTCTCATGGTCATATACCTGGCTAACGTATGGAACAGAAAGGGTAGTAGTAATAAATAACTTTTTTACTCTGCCTACTTGGTCCATCAGGACCTGTAAAAGAATCTGAACATGTTAATAAATGGAATTGAAATATATATAGTGAGGTAGCCCAACATGCAATAAACAATGATTTTTTCATGTTTTGTAAAATACTCAGCAGGTTGTGAAGAACTTCAAATGTCCACTCCAAAATGGATATCCATAGAAATGGGATCTATTGTAAGGATTTGTAAATGTGTAGACACTTGGGTTTTATAAGTAAAAAGGGAATGGTAGGTTTTCTGAGGGTCCCCAAAGACATTTAGTGTCCTGGCAAGAAAAACAACCCTGCGGCATGAAAGTGTTGCATTATTGCTTTTCTCAAATGAGGATGATTCCTGTCAGTTGAAGGTTGCACACAGATGATAGTATTCTGCTGGGGGCTGAATTGTGTTGCAAAAGAAGACTGAACAGTCTGATACTTCTCTCACTTTCTAGTTAAATATTATATTTTTAGCTCAGTTTTGAGGGTAGGGCTCATCTTCAGCTGAACCCAGCTGTGGACTGAGTTTCAGAGTGTATCTGTGGAAAGGAGAAAATTTTCCCTAGAATTTTCAGTGAGTGGTGGCTTGCTTTAGATTTAAAAAAAAAGTGTTGGGGAGAGGGGACTGCATTTTTTTAAAGCAGCACAGCTGTCCTCAGGACCCTGCTATGCAGGAGTTGGATTGGATCACCTTTAAAATGAAATGACTAGGAGTTGCAGCAGTAGTCTCCAAGTGGCTATGATTCTACTATATGCTGCTTTCCTGCTGCTTCTGGGTACTCTGCCCCTCACACAGGCATCTTAGAGATTAGAGCACCTCGTTGGTCAAAACTACTCAACTCTTGCATTTACCGGTAGCTATCCAGGCACTGCCACTTACTACTGTTCAGTTCAGCCACAAACTCAGCTGGCAATATTCAGTATTCAGTTTCCATGAGACAATTTTTTGTTACTTGATGTCACATATGACATACCTCACTGCCCAAAGCAGGGTTTAAAACATGAATTTCCCAACAGAAGAGGTGGTTTTGGGGATAGCACTGCTTAAAATATATTGCCACACACCCCGTCAGCCCTGATGGTTTATAACTACAGTACTATGAGTCTGAGTAAGAGCAGGACTAGATTTGTAGTTCATGGTTCTTGTCCCCAAGGGCAGTGTCTTGGGGAAAATAGCTGCAGGTGTCTTAAATGAGCAGAGGAATGGGGAGGGGAGGAGGGGCTACTCCATGCCATCTTTTCCATCCATTAGTCTGTTCAAAGTCCTTCCCTGTTTGTCTGCAGCTGCCTCCACTGATAACGGAAAAGCCATAGAGCTGTATGTAACATGTATCTCAGCCTTAATATCTTACATGTGATGGGGGACAGGAATAGAGATGTAGTGTGTGTGTGTGTGTGTGTGTGTGTGTTTGTAGTTTCTGTTTCCCCCCAATAATGCTTTTAATTTGGAGCATCACTGAAGGAAATTTGAAAAATGTTTTGTAATTAGTGGGTTGTTTTTTTTTTAAAAAGGAAAGCTATTCTTCACTCCATATGTGGTGCAAATACTTTATGTAAGACAATGCCATATAGCATTAGAGAATGACGGTTCCTCTGTATATAGACATAATGCACCACTCAGATCTAAGATTCATTTCTGCAGAGGGTACTGCTATCTTCATGAGAGTGCCAAACTAGGTGTTCATTGCTTGGGGTTAGGGCAACATTTGATTTAATTTGGAACTGCTTAAAAGGAAGTAGCTCTGTACATTTTATAAATATGTAAAATATTAGTTTTATATGGTTATAAATGATGCTTTTATGAATCTAAAGCAATAATGTTAGTTTAGCTTTGATAAGAAATTCAAATCTAAAATGTTTCCCCCCCCCCATAAAAAGTGAAAAATGATATACAGTGGTACCCCAGGTTACGCACCCCCCATGTTGCGGACGTTCGAGTTGTGAACGCTCGCAACCCGGAAGTGTTTCCAGAGCGCGTGCGACCCCTGGATGCACAGAAGCATTCTGCGCACTTCGTGCATGCGCAGAAGCGCCCAAATCACGCTTCTTCCGGGTTTTATTTGTTTTTTTCCTTGTGCGTTCGTGATACACCCGCCCACGTTGCGTACCCGGAATGGATCGCGTACGTAACCCGGGTTACTACTGTATTTTCATGGCTTTAAAATTTCTGGAAATCTTGTATCTCTATGCAGAGGGAATAAAGTTTTTCTTCAAGTGCTTACAAAAGACACAAATTACTTTAACATTTCTGTACTGGCCACTACCCAGTGATACTTTTCCACATGAAGAAACACTCTTTAATTCAAGAGTAGCGTTCTGCATAACACATATAATCTGTACAAGATTTTAGAAAATCAGGATAATTATAGAGAAAGTTCTGCATGCAAATGTTTCATGCCACTAATTTGGCATATAGCTTTTACATGACTAGCATGCACAAGCAGTATTTTTTCCTCTGCCATTTAGCTTTCTGCATTGTGCCCATTATATGTTATATCTAGTGTTTCGTTTAGATATTTTTACAATATGATCGAAAAGACCATGCTTTTAAATAAAATAAGTATTCTCTTGATTTTAATGCTTGTTGTCAAGGCTGGTCTCTTTTTCTAACTCTACCCTGACACTTGTGGCTTCATTTTATTGCATTTTATCCTGTCCTTTCTCCAAGGAGTTCAGAGCAGTATTCTTCCCCTCCTTCAGTTTATCTTTAAACAATACTATGAGCTGGTTTTCCTGAGCATCAAGCATATCAACCCAAGACGCACTAATACCAAAGGAACGTAGAGATATTGCCTGTTTATACATTCAAATGCTTTGACTGTGTTCAGCATCAGGAGAACAGTAGGTTCTGGATGTGATTGACTCCAAAAATTGTATTGAGAACCCTTCTATAATAGGGAAGGCTGTGGATCTTTGCCTTATGAATCCAACTTGATCATGGTAGACATAGTTGGGTAAAATATTTGAAAGCCTACTGGCCAATATGCCTGTAAATAATTAAGCACCCACATTAATCAATGAAATAGTTTAAGGAATTTGGCCTCTATTTTGTATGTCAATAAACAATTTCAGAAGAGAAGGCTAATGAATCTGCTGGTACCAGAAGCATTGTGGAGCTTCATATTTTTGATCCCATTTTTGATTTCTGCTAGAGTAAAAGATTGATCTAATGATTCCTGCTGAGTCTGGTTAAATCTTGGAATTATATTTTTTTCCTAGGAGTTTTGTGAAGATTTGGGAGTCCAATGGTTCAGTGTCATAGAGTTTTGTATATATATATTTAAAATTCCTCCAAAATTTATTTTGGTCTATAGGTTTTTTCACCTTTTGCATTTTAAATAATTTTACTTGCTATATGTACTTGTTTCACTAGGAGGGCAGAATTTTTGTTGCTGAATTCATAATAATATTGCTTTATCTTCTGAAGTGAATAAGTACCTGTGGGATTTCTAGAGATCTAGGTTCTGCTCTTTTTTAAAAAAGTTTTCTGTACACTCTTCGGTTTGTGTGTGGTTATGTCTAGTTATAATACCTTGTATTTTCTGAATTATATTGATAATTGCCTTTTGTTTATGTTTTAAAATTCTGTTTTTTTTCACTTAACAAGTATGCCACAGATCCCAGCTTTAAATATGTCCCAAACCATGGAAGTTGTCCATTCTCCTATACCATTAAACTTTAAAA
The DNA here is from genome assembly GCF_009819535.1 of Lacerta agilis. Taxonomy (NCBI): domain Eukaryota; kingdom Metazoa; phylum Chordata; class Lepidosauria; order Squamata; family Lacertidae; genus Lacerta; species Lacerta agilis. Next base: position 47,415,892 of record NC_046312.1, on the reverse strand, counting down.
ATTCAGGAATCTCTTTAAGGCAGATGTTTTCAACCTTTTTTGAGTCCACAGATGGACTGGATGGCCCTTGTGGTCTCTTCCAACTCTATGATTCTATAGGAATGCTTTGATGGTGTTTCCTGCTTGGCAGGGGGTTAGACTGCCAATAGCCCTTGTGGTCTATTCCAACTCTATGATTCTATGTCACTCCTTGCCTGCAGAGCCAGCAACCCCTCAACCCCTTTCAAACACCCCTCCCTTGTGAAGTGTTTCCTTTCTTCTCTCCTCCGGACAGCAGCTGCACCTCCCTCCCCAAAGAGAGGTGCCTTCTTACACTGCTCCACAGGGGCCTGGGAACAGCATACCCCCAGCCTTAGTGGCCCAATGGAGAATGGCCAAGGGTGAACGTGTGGCAGCAGTGGGTGCTGTCAGGCCTGCATGGCAGAAAAGCTCCCTTTCAGCATTGGTCACTTAGCTCCCAGGGTGGCATTGCACACAGCAAGCACAAGAAAGGCCAGTGTGGCACCTGCCTGCCTGCCCGCTCGGCCTCTCACTTGTCCATCCATTCTGAACAGCAAGGGCTGATGGACTGGCTGACTAGGCTCCCTCACAACCTGCATGCTTACTCTGAGGCTGCATCCTGGCAACCAGCACCTCCTGTTCAGCCCCAGAGGCACCATTCACCTGGGGAGTTTGTAGCCAGAGCTGCTGCAACAAACAACCATGCAAGCCTTTGGGAGGGCATCAGAGGAGGGAAGGAAGGAAGGAAAGAGGGATGGAGGCCAGTTTTGCTTGCAGCAGCCTTGACAATTATTCAAGGCACCCCAGGGTGCCACGGCACACTGGTTGATAATCTCTGCTTCTCTCTAGTAAATAATAATAATAATAATAATAATAATAATAATAATAATAATAATAATAATATCCAGGGGTCTAATTTATGACAGAAAGTTTTATGTCTGTGCACTCCCCATTGAATTCTGGTGATAACAGGGGTATGGTCCGAGATATTAAGAAGACCAATCTCTTGAGTTATGAACCTGAGAGACAAGGCCTTCTGTGATTAATAAATAATCCAATCTGGCATAATTTTTGTATCTTGCTGACATATGTGTATAGTTTCTTAGTTCTGGATTGGCTATGTGCAAAGCATCAAAGGAATTATGTTTATGTAATATGTAGGATATTTTTTTAAAAAAGACTGTTTACATGTGTTTTGTTACAGGTGAGATGTTCTGCTTTTATCAAAATAATCATTGAGTACAAGATTTAAGTCACCAACTACCACCACCTCACCTTGTGTAAATGAGTGCAGTAATGTAATATGTTTCATCCAGAAATTGTTCTTGTTGGGTATTAGGCACATAAATAAAGCATAATGTCAACCAAGAGTTAGTTAACAGACCTTTGAGGAAGATAAATCTTCCATTAGGGTCACTTAGTATATCTTTTAATTGAAAATCAAGTATGGGAGAAATCCAGATTGCTGACCCCCTACTTTTGGAAGTACTGTGGTACCTCTGGATGCGAACGGAATCCGTTCCGGATCTGTTCTCTGCATGTGCGAACAACCGCCGAACCTGGAAGTAACCCGCTCCAGTACTTCCGGGTTCGGCGCATTCGTAACCCATGCCGTTTGCAACCCGCAGCGAATGCAACACAAGGTACAATTGTACCTTGTGAAATGTACAATGTCCACCTCTACTTTTGAGGAAAGATTATACATCAGTACAGTATTGTATTTCTTTTTTTAAAAAATGAATAACTTGTAAAAAAAACAACAACAAGGTCTGGGGTATCTCGCTTTAAAGCAGACTGTACCAATATTCTTCTTTTGCTTGGTGTACCCAGGCAATTCCAAGTTACTGCAGTTAACTATGGTACTATAAGGTTAATTTATACCAGGCAACGGATCTACAGTCATGGGAAAAAGAAGTGTGCATGCACACGAAAGCTCATACCAATAACAAACTTAGTTGGTCTCTAAGGTGCTACTGGAAGGATTTTTTATTTTATTTTGTCTGGGAAAAAGAAAGTGCATCCTCTTTGAATTCGGTGGTTTCACATATGAAGACATAATAGCAATCACCTGTTCCTTAGCAGGTCTTAAAATTAGGTAAATACAACCTCAGATGAACAACAACACATGACATACTATACTGTGTCATGATTTATTTAACAGCCAACTTTCCCAACAGAATAATCTCTACACCTATGATTGAGAGCAGAATAGTCCATCTCTTCCTTCATGAGCCAAATTCTCATAAGCTAAGGTGAAACAGAGATTGTTACTCAACTAAGTTTCACTCAGAGTAGACTGACTGAAATTAATAAACATGACTAAGTTAGACCCATTAATTTCAGTGGGTTTATTCTGAGTATAACATAGTTTTTTATATTTTTGTTTAAGTTTATAACAAAAGACAAAGCCACTCACAACACAAAACTACACATTTTTTCTAGTCCATTATCAAGGATATCCTTTCAAAAAGCATGTAATACTAATCAAACTTATTTGATGCATTCTTTCAATTTTGCTATAGGATACCAGAAGGTCCTATTGATCAGGGCCCTGCTGCAGGAAGAGTTCATGCTTTAGAAGAACAGCTAATAAAGGCCAAAGAACAGATAGAAAATTATAAGCAACAAACAGGAGATGGTTTGTATATGACAATTTTGTTCTTCTACAGATGCATTTTCTGTCTAGAGGAAAACTAACGTTGATAATTTTACACCTTTTCCTTTTTTTTTAGTGGGCTTAGGAAAAGATCATGAAATATTGAGGAGGCGGATTGAAAATGGAGCCAAGGAGCTTTGGTTTTTTCTCCAGAGCGAATTGAAGAAACTTAAAATATTAGAAGGAAGTGAACTCCAAAGGCATATTGATGAACTTGTATCTGACTTGGGTAATCATGAAAGGTACTAATAACACCTATTGCTGAGTATTTGCTGTGCTGTTATTTTTAATTTGTATACCACCTTCATCCATAAATCTCAGGAATCTGAAGAGAGCAGGAGGTGCCAGACCGACTGGTCTCCCTTGGAGCTGGTTCCCTCTGGTTGGCTGTCTGTCTTCCCTTTTGGCTCCCTTTTTTCTCTTCATTCCTGCTGATGGCCTTTGCGCCTTGCAATAACTGTGATGTACCCTCTCTCTCTGTTCTGGCTGCTTTGCATGATTCACCTCAGGCAGCTGTCAGGCACTTAACTGCCCGGCACCTTCTTTACCTCCTTGTGCCCCACTTTCCTTGCTTAGTTGACCAGCTGCTTTTTCACCTTGGCTGCCCCTACTCCTTTGACGGTATGCCCATCTGCACCCCTATCCGTGAGATCTCCAAGGCTGCCTGCTCCTTTGCCCACAAGCCCATCTCCACCGCACCACCCCCAAGATCTCCAAGGCTGCCTGCTCCTTCTCTCATTTGCCCCATCTCTACCCTGGACCTGCGGATTTCCATGGCTGTTCTTCTCTCCCTCCACGGGCAATCTTAATGTCCACCCTTCATGTTTTAGACATCATGATATATCACTATATTGCAATGTTTAGCTGGTGATATATCACGATGTTGAAAATCACATATCGCCCAGCCATAGTGGCTAACATTGTCCTTCACAGGCAACATGGAAATTGACTGTAGACACTCAGTTGGTTTCATCGTAGAAGCAGGTTGGCTCAAGGGTACTAGCTGTGAATTATACCCCAGGGATGTAGATGGGTCCTTGAACGATGAAATCAGATTTTTGGGAGGTACAGGGAGCTTCAGTGGGAAGGAGAAGGCAAGTGTCCTGTGTGATTGTCTGGAGGCAGTTGGAGGATGGATGGCAGCTAACTGAGGTTGAATACTCACAAAACAGAAGTACTGTTTCTGAGAGTGGGCTGGTGTGGGGGAATACCGGGTCCTGAATGAAGTAACTGTGCCCCTGAAGGACTAGGTGCATAGCCTGGGGAGTCATCTTGGATTCACAGCTGTCCATAAAGGTGCAGGTTAATTCTGTGTCCAGGGTGACTGTGTACCAGCTCCATCTGGTACGCCAGCTGAGACCCTACCAGCCTGCTCAGTCTTCCCAGAGTGGTACATGCCCTAGTTATGTCTTGCTTGGACTACTGCAATGTGCTCAGTGTGGGGCTACCTTTGATGGTGACTTGGAAACTACAGCTAATCAACAAGACTGGTGACTGGGAGCAGCCGCCAGGACCATATAAAATCAGTCCTGAAATACCTACATTGGCTCCCATGAAGAGCACAATACAAAGTGTTGGTGCTGACCTTTAAAGACCTATATAGCCTTGGCCCTGTATACCTGAAGGAGCATGTCCACCCCCATCATTCAGCTCAGACACTGAGATCCAGCACCAATGGCCTTCACTGCGAGAAGTGAGGTTACAGAGAACCAGGCAGAGGGCCTTCTTGATAGCGGTGCCCACCTCAGATATCAATGAGATAAGTAACTATACAACCTTTAGGAGACACCTGAAGGCAGCCCTGTATAGGAAAGTTTTTAAAAAAATGTTTTATTGCATTTTTATATATGCTGGAAGTTGCCCAGAGTGGCTAGGGCAACCCAGTCATATGGGTGGGGTACAAATAATAATATTATTATTAATTATTATTATTAAGTGTCCTCTGCAAGCAGGACACTGCTTGCTGTTAGGATTCAAGTGATTGTTTCAGACCTTTTGTTGACAGCACCCAGGTTTTTCTGTATGTGTGACACAAAACTTTCTCAAACCCTTTCCTCAAAAGTCATACTATAAACACCATATTGCCAGCCATGAATGCAGAAACTCTGAATGTAAAAAATAGAGAGAAACTAGAGCATAAAGTTGTGATTGTGTTTCTTCTTTGTTTCAGCATCTATTTTTAAAAGTATTGCCCCATGTAGTGTCTTCCTTACTTATTATTACCCGCCCTTCACCAGTAAGCCCTAGGGCAAATGTTTGTAATCAGAAGCGTCCAAACCATTCCATTAGCTGATTTTAAGAACCAAGGTATGGGATTAAATAGAGCTAAACTCTGAATTAAGGGAGCAATTCTAAACTGTTTGAGAGGGCATCTGGGGCATTGTTGGTCATTTGTGACTTTCTCTCTCAGCCTGTGGGAGGGATGCCCCCCCCCCCGACCCCTGTGTGGTGATGAAAAGCTCTGTTGCCATTGCTCCTTCACTGTTGGTGTTTCCAGGTAGGACAAGAAAAGTGGCATATTGGAAGGCTGTTACGGGGGACACTGGATCCTTGGGATCTAAAGTCCTCTTATTCCCTCAGCATACCCCTGACAAGCAAGGAAAACCTCACAGCCCTGGAGCTGGTATAGTTTTGCAATGGGAGGTAGAAAAATTTAAAAGCAAAATGGAGGAGAAAATAGATACTCTTCCACCTTCTGCCCTTGCCAGTGCAAGTCTTGCAAATATGTGATTTTGTCTTTAGGTGCGATCCATGGGATGTAACTGCCACATAAGTTACAGGCTTACTATATTGGGTGTTTTAAGATTGTGTTTTAGCAAACCATTTTGTAGGCTACTGCAAAGTTCAGTAAAGGTCTATTGAGGACCATTGTCACCCCTCCAAGCAGTGTGCCTCCATAGACAATGGGGAGATACGTTTTCATTGTGAGCTCCTCGACTGAGGCAATGTCCAACAGACCTGTTTTGTTGCTGTTGTGAAGGGGTTACTGTAGGGATGCTTTTATTTTTTGAATGTATGGGTTTTGCTTAGAATCTTGCATATTATAGATGTCTTAATCAGCCATGACTCTGAAGGTCATACACTTTTTTTGGAACCACATGTTCCTCAACTTTGTATGTTTCCTCTAATATTGGTGGCTTGCGCACCTGTATTTTCATTTAGCACTCTTTATATATACAACTTGTTTTGGAACATAGAGAGAATAATAGAAAATGATATTTGCAATCAAACTTGAGAACTTAATTCCACATAACAAAAAGTTTGGTGGCCTCATGAGACTACACTAAGGAATTTCCTCTTTGGCCTGTTAAAAGTTATACAAAATGAAGCTATATAATTTGTTGCCTTATACTAAATTGATTTCTTTGGATATGTTTACTGCTAAAGAGGTGGTCTGTCTGGGTGTATATTTCATCATGAGAATAACTGCCAAGGTGCAAAAATCTCATAAGCTATAAAACCAAATCTAAGTCGGCTGTAATACTGAATGATATATTTTTTGCCAGTCTTGCGTTCTAACTGGATTAATTTGTTTGCCTCAATGTTCAGTAACTGTACACTTACCTTGACAACAAGAACATATTAAATTTGCCTGATCTAGATCTGGCATTAAAGTTAATAGCATGTGGATCATTATTTATAACCCTGGTCATTTCTGTAAAGCTCATACTTGTATGATGTTTTGCAGATGTATGTGATTGGCTCCAGATGCAGATTGGATTTTTGAGTTGGTGAAAATACTTGCTACCAATGTTGATGACCTTAATGTTATATATTAAACACAATAATTCCTGTTTTTACTAAAGATTTATTTGTTTCATTCAGCATAAATTGAAAGCAAGTACAGCTGAAAGCTTATCTGCAGTGCAAATGTTTAGATGGCAAACCTGTTCTAAGTTTTGTAGACTAAGGTGCAATTTATACCCACTTACTTCCACTTACACACTAACACATATTTAACACCCCCTGGGCATATCTAAATAATGCCCTGGCACATTGAGAGCATTGAAAACTGTCTCATACCATGTCAGACCATGTCCATCTATCCCAGTTTTATCTTAACTTCTGGTCGTTGCCCAGTATTTCTGGCAGAGTACATTCCCATCACTCCTACCCATCACTTACTACAAGCACCCCCAAACTTGGCCCTCCAGATGTTTTGGGACTACAACTCCCATCATCCCTAGCTAACATGACCAGTGGTCAGGGATGATGGGAATTGTAGTCCCAAAACATCTGGAGGGCCGAGTTTGGGGATGCCTGACTTACTATCTGATTCTTTTAATTGGTGGTGCCAGGCATTGAATATGAGACCTTTTGAATACAAAGTATGTGTGCTACCATTGAACGTTCCATCTCCTGAGGTCTGCATTTACTAAGGCAACCAGAGCCCTAAGCCCAGTGCCATTCTCTTTGCATGCAAAAGGCTTGATGAACCTGAGATGGATCATGCATTAAGATTATAGCAGACAAATTTTGGGGGTGCAGGTACTATTTAGTCCTAAAATAACCAGAGATTTTCTAATAATTGAACAGACCAATTGCATCTAATTTGTTTACCTAATGTGATTTTAAAAATACTTGTTTTAAAGGTAGCACTACCCAATAATGAAGATTATGCAGCTGCTTGAGCAGATTATGTAACTCCATGGATGCCTATTCAGTTGCACTCAGGGTCTTATGGTTTATTGAGCCTTTGACATGCTGATTTTACCTTAGAACTGTATTTATTGGGCAATTATTGATCCTCCACTTAAAGAGTGATAGGGAACATTGTGCCCTGTTCTTATTTTGGATTTGATACAATATACTATGAGATGTTGGGAATGCAGTTGCAGGATATGGCAAAGATTTGTGGGAGTCCTCTTGAGTAATTCTGGATATTGTTGGCCAGGAAATTTTAGAGAGCATTGTTGCTGCCATCCCCATAGGACCTTTGTGTGTCACTTTAAGCTTTGATTCTGTTTTTCCTTCCTCTGCCATTTTCCTTCAGGATGTATTCTTTGCATTCTGGAATTTGGCAATACAGTCATACCTCAGGTTACAGCCGCTTCAGGTTGCGCACCGCACCGAACCTGGAAGTACCGGAACGGGTTTCGGTGCTTGAATCACAACCTGCGCATGCGCAGACACGGTGCTGTGGGTTATGGATGCTGTGGGTTGCAAACACGCCTCCCGCACGGATTGCGTTTGCAACCCGAGCATCCACTGTATTAGTCTGTTGATAATTCACAGATATCTATTGAATCCCAGGCAGCTGCCCTGCTGAGTTATCATGCAAGCCTAGTTGAATCATGCCATAACCCATTGAGAGTGTTTGTCCTGGGCTTAGCTCAGGTGAAGTTCACATCAGGCATTACTGGTTGGCTAAGGTCTAGCACAGGTGTGAGGAACATGTGGCCTTTTAGGTGTTGCTGAACTACACTTCCTATACTCCCTAACAATTGGCCTTGCTTGCTAGGGCAGAATGGAGTTGTACTTCAACATCTGGAGGGCCAAAGGTTCCCAGTCCCATCTTAGCCCCAATAGTAAGAACTTTCAGCACTTCTAAAATGTGTTCAGAATTTGTAAGCCTGCTGAGAAGGAACTTTCATAACTGTGGAGCAGCCATTCTAACTGTTCATTTGTCATACAGATTGTATGCATCTGCAATGTTTTTTTGGTTGTTCTTGAAACAAATGTATGGATACTAGTCAGGGTGTGATTTCTTCTGTGACATTCAAGCTATATATGTAGTTTTTAACTATGCTGTGAACTCTGGGTATAATTATACACATTCATAGTTTTTGGTCTGTCACCTCTCCCCCAAAATGGAGTGGTTTGAGTTTGTTATTGCTCAGAACTAAATTTATTAGTATGTACTGATGGTTTGTGTCTTTTTCAACAATATTAAGTTAGCCTGCTGATTACCTAACTGCCTATAATTTCCACCATGAACCCTTCTCTTTTGCCAACACCTCTCCTTGATATTCTCAATGGATCAGGGTACCAGTTTTTAGTCCACCTCTCTGCCTGCTATCTGTAAACTGAAAACTTTTCACAATACTTTGAACAGCAGGGAGATTGTGTATTAAACCTATATGCATATTTTCTTAATGTTTGATGGTAGCAACTCATTTTGGCTTTCAAGAGAGATTATTATGTTGCTCTTCCTGCACCAGAAGATTTGTTGTATTATGAATATTGTTTTTGGTGCTATGGGGAAATCAATTCCAATTCTGTCTGTGCAGTGTGAGCTTGGTTTTCTCATCCCTAAACTGTTCAAATATTTTGCTTAAATCAGTTTGAGATTGCTAAATTTATTGAAGGTGAATGGCATGTGCACATACAGATATTTGGCCCTGGAAGTGGAGGGAAATCAATTTTTTAAAATTCCTATTTTAAGATCTTATAATCAGCATTTAGTCTTCATTTTGTCAGTGATTCTTCTGATTAGTTAAGTTAGCCACTAAGGTTGTTTGTTTCCTTTTTAAAAAAACAGGTCAATAATGACAGATTTGTACTACCTCAGTCAAATAGATGGAGCAGGTGATTGGCGAGAAAAAGAAGCCAAAGATTTGACAGAGCTGGTACAGAGGAGAATAACTTATCTTCAGGTAAGAATTATGGAGAAAGTGTCCTTGAATAGAAAGAAATTAAAGTAGGATTTACTGAAAGAACGGTTAATTCACGCTAATATAGAGCAGTTGGGAGTACATAAGGCACCAGAAAAATATGTGTATTTATCAGGGTTAAAGCAACCAGTGATTAAAATAATGAAATTAGTTTATTTAATAAGTGTTTCGACATTAAATAAGAGAGTATTTGGTAAGTTTTATAGATCAAATTTATTTGCTGTTTGTGTTCAATTTCTGTCGAAGTGCATTTTCAGTCACTTAGCTATGAAAAATTGCTTTCATCAATATACTTTCTGGTTTTATCATTGTTTTATTAAATTAATTTAAAAAAGAAAATCTCTTTGGCTGTTCAGTATTTTATCTAGATAACATTTTTTTCTCAGGCTTTGAGGGAAATTTGTAAGGTATGTTCTTTTGGATTGAATCACATATGCAAATTCCATAAGTCCATGGCCCATCAGCCACTATCTTTATGGGTAAAGGACATAGTGACCATAGTATCCAGGATGTTATGCTTGGTTGTCCCATGGCAAATACTTTTCTGGTGACATCTTTAAAAATCATGATACTACTGCCAGAGAGAAGGAAGTGCCCATTCAAACACGACCTTAGAGACACTTCATGTAGTGCTTTTTCTGACATAGAGATTAGTTCTAATCAGAAAAAGTATGTATAATTATTTTAAAAAGAGGTATATTTGTGTGTATGTATGTGTGCCTTGGTACACATATTGAGAAGCAAATTAATGTAGAGGTGCAGAACCCATGGCCTTCTAGATGTAGTTGGACTCCCAAATCCCCACCAGCACCAGCCATCATAGCCAATGGCCAGGTATGATGGGAGTTGTACTCCAGCAACATCTGGAGGACCTTAGGTTCTCTACTGCTGAATTAATGCAATGGCGTTTGAAAGCAAAATGAAAGGTTGAACAATCCTTTACTTACTATGCAATATTGAAAACTCATTTCTGAAAATAATGTAGGAAGCAGCTATTAGTCTTCAGTGGGATATTGTGGTAGTTAAGCATGTTACCCCATCTGCCTTCATAGCTCCTAGATCAGTGCTTGGTTTTAGAGACCCTTTTAAATAGGCCATAATACATTATTGCAGGTAGAGATTGTTTTAAGACCGTACAATTTTAAGGAAGATGACCTGAAAACAAAATAGGAACATATAGGTGGCAGCCATGTCTGCAGACTGGTATTTTTGAAGTATATTGGTATTAATATAATGTACCGTATATACCCGAGTATAAGTCGACCCAAATATAAGCCGAGGCACCTAATTTCCCTACAAAAACCTGGGAAAGCTTATTGACTCAAGTATAAGCCGGTTCACCTTTGCCGCTGTGGTAGAGGAGGAGGAACGAGCAGCCCGAAAGCAGCCCTTTAGGCTGCTCCTTCCTCTTCCTCCTTTGCTGCTGTGGAGCTCACCCCGTCGCAGGGTTTCGAACCGCCATTCTTCTGATCAGCAAGCCCTAGGACTCTGTGGTTTAACCCACAGCGCAATGTTCCCTTGTGTTATACAGAGGAGGCTGGGACCGCCTGCCTCACTTGAGTATAAGCCGAGGGCAGCTTTTTCAGCACAAAAAATGTGCTGAAAAACTAGGCTTATACTCAAGTATATATGGTAAATACTGACATTTTTGTGGGATCAGAATGCTTTCACATTCTTTTGCATTGTGTAAATTTTGCACTGCCTTATTTCAGGGAGTAGATAGAAACTCCAAGGCACTACCGTATCTTCCCCATTCTGCCTTACTGAGTAATAAGAAAACAAGAGTTAGAATAAATGGCAGAAAAGAAACAAGATGTTACATTCAGCAGATTAGATGGTTGTGCTCATAAAAAGGATGTGTGGCATATGTATAGTGCCTTTTGTATTGATTTAATATAACTAGAAACAACTTACTGCAGTTTCTGATGGGTCTTCTCATCCATAGTGTGTTTAATGAAAAACTGTACCCACAGTTTCCAGAAGGGTAACAGTATTTGTCTGTTGCAACAAAGACAACAAAATCTTATTGGTTAGAGTGTTCTTCCAATGAAATGGGGTAAAATGAACCCTAGCTGCACTTTTTATTGCAGAATTTACATAGAAGTAGACCCACGGCATAGTCCTTGGGCTAGGCTATTGTCAACACAGTAGTAAATGGTGTCACTACATTTAACCACTTAACAACCTTTCATCTGTACACATAAAGTGTCCAGGGGAGGAAAATCCCAGAAGTCTATTGATTCTTTCTGGGGGAGTCTGCCCCAAGATACACTGGAATTTGGTTTGGAGTAATAATATGTCCCCAAGGAATTGTTAGTTTTTTCATGTAGAAGAACGTTTTAAGGAAGGCTTTTAGGTTCAAGACCATGGATAGGCAAACTAAGGCCCAGGGGCCAGATCCGGCCCAATCGCCTTCTAAATCTGGTCCGCAGACGGTCTGGGAATCAGTGTGTTTTTACATGAGTAGAATGTGTCCTTTTATTTAAAATGCATCTCTGGGTTATCTGTGGCGCATAGGAATTTGTTCATTTTTAATTTTTTTTTTCAAAATATAGTCTGTCCCTCCACAAGGTCTGAGGGACAGTGGACCGGCCCCCTGCTGAAAAAGTTTGCTGACCCCTGTTCAAGACTAAAACAATGGGCAAAATGATCTCCTGGGGGAGCATGACTTTCCAAATGAGGCTGATCTTTACATGTGCATATTTAAACAATTCTGGAATGATATAGCTAAAGTGGCAAACTTATATCCACTAACCTCAGAGTGAACTTAATGGATCTTCTGAGTAATTGCATTTTTAGGAAACTTGCTTTAGGACTAAAGTGGGAGCAGCCACGGTCCAGAGGACTGAGAAGCTGTGGGTCCAGTGAGGTAGGCTGGGGTGTGGAGGTCTTTACACAGGACTTGTCAACGTGAGAGACTGTCTGTTGTTAATGCTTAAGTCATAAAAAATCAGTAATGCTAAGAATTTGCCAAATTGTTGTTGTTTAGTCGTTTAGTCATGTCCAAATCTTTGTGACCCCATGGACCAGAGCACGCCAGGCACTCCTGTCTTCCACTGCCTCCTGCAGTTTGGTCAGACTCATGTTGGTAGCTTCGAGAACACTGTCCAACCATCTCAACCTCTGTCGTCCCCTTCTCCTTGTGCCTTCAATCTTTCCCAACATCAGGGTCTTTTCCAGGGAGTCTTCTCTTCTCATGAGGTGGCCAAAGTATTGGAGCCTCAGCTTCAGGATCAGTCCTTCCAGTGAGCACTCAGGGCTGATTTCCGTAAGAATGGATAGGTTTGATCTTCTTGCAGTCCATGGGACTCTCAAGAGTCTCCTCCAGCACCATAATTCAAAAGCATGGTCCAGCTTTCACTTCCATACATCACTACTGGGAAAACCATGGCTTTAACTATACGGACCTTTGTCGGCAAGGTGATGTCTCTGCTTTTTAAGATGCTCTCTAGGTTTGTCATCGCTTTTCTCCCAAGAAGCAGGCATCTTTTAATTTCGTGACTGCTGTCACCATCTGCAGTAATCATGGAACCCAAAAAGTAAAATCTCTCACTGCCTCCATTTCTTCCCCTTCTATTTGCCAGGAGGTGATGGGACCAGTGGCCGTGATCTTAGTTTTTTTGATGTTGAGCATCAGACCATATTTTGTGCTCTCCTCTTTCACCCTCATTAAAAGGTTCTTTAATTCCTCCTCACTTTCTGCCATCAAGGTTGTGTCATCAGCATATCTGAGGTTGTTGATATTTCTTCCGGCAATCTTAATTCCGGTTTGGGATGCATCCAGTCCTGCCTTTCGCATGATGAATTCTGCATATAAGTTAAATTTGCCAAATAATTGTCCATAAATCATTAGTAAATGTATGCTTTAATAGACTTGTAGCTGCTTTATATTAACATGTTGTACATTTGGCACCTCATTTTAAAATTTAAAGTAAACAATTGAAAAAAGAGAACTTTATCACATTCTTGGGAATATTTTGCATATTTCTTAAGGCAGTTTGTTGGAAGTTGTAGTACCATTTCAGTTTGCATCTTGATAGAAATGTTTACAAATCAGCAGACAGTTAAGCTGTATAATATGCAAGCAATTTGAACTTGGTTTTGCCACATCTGTGGTAATTTAAATTTTATCTCTAAAATTCTGCCTCATGATTCTAATCAAAGCAGTCAGTTCTATTGAATTGTGACCATGTAAAAAATTGAAGTGCATTAGTTTTCAAAAGACACTAGACAACTCATGTAATACATTTTCCTTAAAGTACTTAGATAAGATAAAAGCAATTGAAAAATGCTAACATTCCAGTTTTAATAGAGCAGTGCTTTCTAGGGATGATCGCTTGAAAAAAAAATGGAAATCATACTGTGAATTCTTGTTTCTGGATTGGGCTAAAGGACATTCCTCTGTTAGGGGTGACATCTCCTGGTGGTGGTATCCAAGAAAGTCTACTGCTTCCTCTCCAGGGTGTGGGGTCATTCCTGTGAACCGCCCTGAGATCTATGAATGAAGGACAATATAAAAAATTAATCAATAACAATCCCACTCACCAGAGCGATTCTGTCTGTTGCCACTGCTGGTTGGGTCTGACTTGCTGTCTTCAGAGGCTTGTTTTCCTGACTTGTTTTTTGGTTAAATATATTGCCAGCCTGAGCTGGCATAAAAGTTAATTACAACTTGATTTCATATTTTGCTAAGATTGTGACCATTCCAGTTGCTCAATTTTACTTCAATATCAATTCATTATGGATAGAATCCATTTGGTATCCTTGTGCACATGGAAGGGCTCGGACCAAAGCAATCAAACAATGCAAGTGCTCCATCTGAGGCATCAGGTAATGGAAGAGGATTTTTTTTTTTTGCCATTTCCTTCTGCTGTCTCTCTCCAGTGCCCCTGAAAATCAGCTCCAGAGAGTCAGGGGACCTTCTTGAACAGAGTACAGGGAGGCATGGAATTTCCTCCTCTTCCCTTCCATTAGCAGATGCCACCCCTGGTTCACTTATATTGTTTGTATGGCACGAGCAGTGTCAGATACAATTTAAAAGTCTTCTTTTTCTCTTCATTAAGCTGAGTTCCTGCAAAACTGAAGTACCGTAATGTACATTCTCTGCAGAATTTTGAATTTGTAAAGTTTCCAGTGCCTTAAACAAATGGTTATCAGAGTGTGTTTGTTTCATTTGTATTCAGTAAATAAAATTGAACCTATACATGTTAATTTCTGTGTTGTATAAAGATCTGAAAAGTAGCATTTGAGCAGAAAATTTTGATTAGAAAATATTAGAAAAATGTTCAAGTCTGCTTACTTGAACTGCTTTCATATAATCTAAAAGCTTTACTTGAGGTTTTTTTTATTAGAATACCTTAAAACACGTTGAAAACTAGATACAGTCAGTGAGCTGGATCATGGGTTCCCCCAATCCTGGTGTACTACTTCAGCAGCTGGCCAGAGCCTGCCCAGCTGTCAGTCACCTGATGTTACTATGACAAAAGGCAACCCAGTTTTCCTTTGTAGCACAGCAAATTATGCAGCAAAAGAAAAGCCAAGGCTTGAAGTAACCATGGGGAACTTGGTAGCGAAGCTGATCCCAACAGGCTTTCTCTCACTGCTGATCTGCTGATCAGCTCATCAGCGCTGACAGCAAGCCTGCCTTGCAAATGCACAGTTTGGAATGTTTTTTAATGCTCCTGATTGTGCATTGGCAGCTGTGTCTTCACCTGCGCCCCCCACCTCATATCACATCTGATGTCAGGTGTGGAACAGGTAGACATGCATTGAGGGAAACAGCCTTGTGAACAAAATTGGCATCTTTGCCAGGCTTAATTAGGTCTGTAGGCCAGAGCTTTCCTGTTGCTGTTGTAATACATGATCATTCAAAAACATGCATTTCTCTTAAATTGTTTAAAGGGGGAGAAAGCATTCTGTATAAACTTAGCATTTCAATGAGTAGTGTTAGATATCTGATACCTGAAAAAAGAAGTTAACCTGAAAAAGAAGTTAACTTTGAAGTGATGCAGTTGGTATTTAATTTTATTATACAGTAATCATATCTCATTTATTCACCACTCAGGGCAGCTAGTGACATTTAAAATCAGTAAGAAATAGAATAAAATTTTAGAAATAATAATAAAAAAGTTGAATCCAGCATCGCACAAATGGAGATCTGCTTGGATAATGGGACTTCTTCCTCTCCTCTCCCCCTACAGCACCACGTGCTTCCCCAGAATTGCTGTGGAGGGTCCCCCACCCTCTAAAATATGTGGGAGGCTGCAGGGAGGAGGACAGGAAGTGGAAGTCCTATTGTCAAAGTGGAACTCAGTTTGGATGCAAACCATAGACAAGCAGCAGCAGCTAAAACATAGCTATTGAATACATGCTAATTACTGGCAGAGCCCATAGTGTTGATGACCAACACCAACCTCATACTTCACTGAACTACAAGACCACCTACAGGGTAACATCAAGGTCAGTAGTGAACACTATTTCCTGGGATATGACTTCTGGACATAGCTCAGCACCTGGTAGTCAAGCCTTATGAAGGCATAGGGAGCTGGGCTTTGCAGTGCCCCCCCCCCCATTCAAAGCCTGATCTAAATCTGGTCCTGATTTGCTTTGGAGTGATCTAGTAATCCAAATATTGTACTCCAGTTCACTTGCATTGGGAAACCAAACCAGACAGAACTATTACTATTTTTCGCTCCATAAGACACACTTTTTTCCTCCTAAAAAGTAAGGGGAAATACCTGTGCATCCTATGGAGCAAATGGTGGTCCCTGGAGCTGAATTGCCCAGGGGCCAAAAGCAGATTATGCTTTTTATTTTACAAAGAGAAAAGGGAGTGTTGAAAGGACCCCGCTCAGCAGCTGATCAGCAAGAGATCGGGAGAGAGATAAGAGTCCCGGCTCCCTTTCAGCCCCGCCCTCCTTTGTTGAATGTGCTGCAGAAGGATGTTGTTTGTTTCCCAGGACATGTGACTGGCTGATTAGATTATCTGTCTGGAAACTGTAGAAAGGGCTCTCTTTCCTTAAGATTTTTCAGAAATGTGAGTTAAACCCCATAAAAATGGGGCTTTTCCTCTTTGCTTTTCCCCCTTTGCAAAAGGAGCTTTGCTTTTCCCCCTTTGCAAAAAAAGCTGCAAAACCTTTAGCTGATCCTCAAAAAAAAAACAACCCCCCAAAACCCAGGGCTTTTCCCTTTGCAAAAAAAGCTGCAAAACTTTTAGCTGAAGTTTAAGCAAAACTTTTCTATTGCCCTTCCCCAGAAAACTGTTATTCAATTTTATTCTCATAGCAGTGTTTTAGACTAGGTTAGGCTGAAAGATGGTAATGTGCTCAAGGTCAAGCAGTGAGCCTTATATTTGCATGGTAATGCCAACCCATTCACAAATGGTGGATTTGGGCAATTGCAGGGGGGGTGTCTTCAAAATTTCAGGGAGCACATAACTTGTGGCAAGAGTGGTACTTCCCCTCATTTTCGCTGGTGGTCACTTAACTCCCCACTCCCCGATGCTTTCAAATGATGCAGTTTCCAAGCATTCTGGGTAAAATAATGGCACCAGTGGCTGCTGAGAAGATCTATGTTTCCATAAATAACAGCACTAAAATAATGGGGGAAGGGAGAGATAACAAAATGACCTCAGTTCAGGAGTTTTGCACTGTCAAGTTTAAGTCAAAAGTTCTTTTCAGAGAACTTTGATCTCAGCATTGTTGGATTGGGATTTTGAGCATCGGTCTCCTTGATCAAACTTCATCTTTGATTAAACCAATTCTCACTTCATGTTGTACCACAAACTCAAGCAATCCCCTCCAATATACAACAGATTCTTAAAATCCCTTTTGAAAACTGTGATGTGCCTGTGTGTGTGTGTGTGTGTGTGTGAGCGCATGCACATGTGCGCATCTGCATTTGTGCATGTGTGAGAGAGAATGTTAGTATGTGCATGTATGTTTTACTACTCTCCTGGACTTTCCATTGTAATAGTCTCCAGAGAGGGTATTATCCAGGTCTGTATCTGTTGAACAGATTCTTGAGACTCCTTAAGGACTAACAAATTTCAAGCTTATGCCACAATAAATGTGTTAGTCTTTAAGCCACAAAGCTCTTTGTTCTCCTGGACTTGTCTTTTTATTCATACATCTGTTTCTTTGTCCTTGATATACAAAAATTAACATACAAACAATTAACATTTGTTTAGTGTTAACAATACAGGCAGAATTGCAGTAGGATGGGTGGGTGGTTATGCATGTTCACTGAAGCAAGCTAAGAAATTTGGAAAGTAGCCATCTGCAATGGAGAACATTCCACTGTGAAAGCAATACTGGTGGCACGTGAGCATTGAGACCAAAAGTTATAATTCTGATGAATTCAGAAATAAAACAGTAATTTAAAATCATAAATTCATTTTATTTTATATTAGCTTAGTGAAGAATGTGCATAAAATTTTGACAGAGCAGAAGTCTATTCCTGTATCTGCATATGAATTATGATAATTGCTATATAATTTATGATAGTTCTCATTGGCTCTGAAAAAAATATTTCTTTTGTGTCTATAATGTCTTCATGTCTACTTTCTCATTTGTAGAACCCTAAGGATTGTAGCAAAGCCAAGAAACTAGTTTGTAATATCAACAAAGGCTGTGGTTATGGTTGCCAACTTCATCATGTAGTCTACTGCTTCATGATTGCATATGGTACTCAAAGGACACTAATTTTGGAGTCTCAGAACTGGCGATATGCTACTGGAGGCTGGGAGACTGTTTTTAGGCCAGTGAGTGAGACATGCACAGACAGATCAGGAAGTACTACTGGGCACTGGTCAGGTAAGTCCCATTTCATTGCAGCTATTTTTCTTTCTTGCATAAGGGGCATGTTAAGAGAAATCTGATAACATTTCAGTCCCAATTATCATTTGGGACCCAGTCTGCCTTTCCATTGTAGAGGAAAGATAATTTATGTTAGGAAATAAAGAAAAACAATGGAGGGAAGAAAAATGAATATTATCAGGTGGTTCAAGAATTTCTTCAGATCGCCGCCCCAGGCTTAATTGGCTGTTCCAATGTTTTTATCAATTGCTCAGACACAGAAAGTTGTATTCAACAGTGTGTGAATGGACTTCTCTGCCTGCGAAACAAATCTTCTTTTCTTCTCCCTACACACCCCAAATCTGTTTCAGAGGTTTGAGGAGTCCCTTCAGTCAGATTTGGAGGGCACAGAGGAGGAGAGGAAGGGGGATGTTCCATTTAACAAGCAAAAGTCTGCTTATTTAGCATTTGACCTTCTACTCTGGGTAGTATCATTCTTCTCATAGCAATTCAGATAATCTACTGGTCAAAAGGGTAGAGAATGGAGAGATTTTTTTTAATGATCTAAGGTACTGTTTCATGAAGCTAACCCTGGTAAGATAAGACTGAAGTCCAATGCTCTAACTCAGGTTCATCAGATAAACTTGGGAAGCTCACAGATGAGCATATAAGAGATATCCCTTGTTTTGGTCACATCATTTGAAAAGAAGATGTGTACCATCAGTGAATGTTGTGTCATTGGGTTTTTAAAAATAAAAATAAAAATAACTTTGGCTGGTAGCCAGTCATGTTATCAACAGTATCTAGGCTAGCCTTCAACCCTTATTCTCTTTCTAACTGAATAGCTATATTAGGCATGTTGGCTGGAATCCAAAAGGCAATGGCGAGAGCCTTTCTGTATTCATTTGTATCAAAACAAGGGTCACTTATTGCACCAAAGAAATACATTGCTGAGAGCTGTTTATATATAAACAGTTTAAGAGGTATGGGTAGGAATCTCAGCCTGGTATGGCATAGTAAATATTTATAAGCATATTAGATATACCAGGCATAAACATCTTGGTTGTCTGATCTTTGTTTGGATCTGATTTTATTGTGCTTTCTCCATACTTTATAGTTTTACTTCTGCAGAGATTGATCTTGTTGATAAAAAGCTGTGATGAAATTTCTCCTCCTCTTGGAATTTTTGTTCAAAAAGTAGCTCTGGGTTATCATCTGAACTACCAGGTGTTTGGCTGAAAATCAGTTACACTGAATACTTTATCTGGCGTATATAAGAGTTCCAATTTGATCTATGTTTTAGTTACCCGGTAGATGACTTGTAGCTTTTCGTTTCTCCTTAACAAATGTTGCAGTCCTAGAATCCTGACTTGTTCCTTCTTTCTTATTTAGGGCCACACTTCAAAGTGATATTAGCTACATAGTTCCATCCATAATTGAAGGGAGTCTTTTTGTTTTTGTTTTGACCAGTAGCCAGAGTGGAGGCTTAAATCAAATTGGGAAACCTGGGGAAACCTGCATTTTACTACTGAATTGGTACAAATAGCAATCTGAGGAAAAAGTCATTTGCTGTTTGCTCCAATTCAGTGGTAAAATGTGGGGTTTCCTGGGGAAAGTGCTGGGACAAAAAATAAATAAATCAGACAGACTTGGAACCTTTTGCCTAGACACACGGCACAAAAGGAAGTGTGGATGAGCCTGAACATTGCGTGTAATTTGGCCCAAAGTTGCAGGAAGTCTCTCAGAAACACCTTTTTACACTACTTGAGTACTTGATAAGGAACTACTTACTTTGAGCCATTTACTG
This sequence comes from Lacerta agilis, assembly GCF_009819535.1. NCBI lineage: Eukaryota > Metazoa > Chordata > Lepidosauria > Squamata > Lacertidae > Lacerta > Lacerta agilis. The sequence goes on along the minus strand of NC_046312.1, from coordinate 47,396,020 downwards.
GTTTGTTTCGAGAAGTTCAATATGAGTCAAGGAATCTGAGATACTTTTGAGTTGGATTTAGCTGCTTCTCTGAAACAACGCTCTCTGAACCGGTTTCCAGGTTTGGTTTCAGGTTCGATCCGACTCTCTGAATTAGACTGCAGGATCCTCCAACTGCGAAACATCAGTACATGTAAGGTTATAAACACGTGTGTGTGTGTGTGTGTGTGTGAGAGAGAGAGAGAGAGAGAGAGAGAATGAGATTCATTTTAAAGATGATTTGGAGTGAGTGATCAACATGCAACTTGTATTGAATTCATAATTTCAGACTGATAACATTTCGCTCTTGTTTGTGATTTGCTTGTTAGTGATTTGGGTTAGTGCCTGTTGGAAAGAGGCTTCTGTTCTCACCAGGGCTAATGGAGAGCAAATGGTGGCTTGAGCTTGTGTTGGCACCAAAAACATCAGGGACAGAGAAGCTTAGGTGTTCTCCCTCTGACAAGAGTAGAACTTAGCAGTTACCGTAGTTCAGTTTTGTATTCTTCAATCCCTGTGATGCAACCTGAGCAACATTTTATTTTTTGCACCAAAAATGGCCTAACAGTAACCCAGTGTTTTTCAACCACTGTTCCGCGGCACACTAGTGTGCCGCGAGATGTTGCCTGGTGTTCCGTGGGAAAAATTGAAAAAATTCGAAAGATTTTTTTTTTTTATGTCAAATTTCCACGGCGAGCGGGTTCCGTCGGGGCGCCATTTAGCCTCTCTGGGGCATCGCCCTCCTCCGGCCAGCAGCGCGCCCGTCCGTCCAGAGGGCCGAATGGCTTCTCTCTGCCTCGCCGGCCAGCGCGCCCGCCCGCCGGGAGACTCTTTCTTCTTCACCCCCCTCCCCGCTTCGGGCTGCGCAGGGACACAGTGTGCAAAGACACACAAAAGGGAGGAGGGGGCTGCAGCTGCGGCCAGGGTCCGGCAGGACAGGCGAGGGGGAGGAGGCGGGGGCGCGAGGGGCTACCCGGTCCTACTTTCGGTGCCTCTTCATTGGCCTTTGGCTGGACCCGGGCGGCGGGAGGAGCCAGCCCTCCGTCCCCTCTCCCGCGCAAGCACCTGAGGTCAGCCTCGCCAAGCGCCCGCCTGAGAGGAGGAGGAGGAGGAGGGGGCGCGGGGGAGGAGGCAGCCGGCGGGTTCTCCCGGGGGATCACCTCGCTGCCTCTACACCGGCGTGGCTGTGGGGAGGACGGGGGCCCGGTGGGAACAGGCAGCGCTCCTTGATGCGCGCCCTCCTGAACGGGCTTCTCGCCCTGAGGATTCTGTGCAGCGCTGCCCGGCCCGACAGGGATGCATAGAAGAGCTTCCAGCGCCAGGAGCAGCTGGGCGGAGGGGCTTCCCGCCAGCCATGGCGAAGCGCCTCGCAGCCCGTGCAATAAGGGAACAAGATCCCCCAAGAGCCAGCGGCCTGTTGCAACCTGAGCGCAGGGAGAAGGCCTGTCTCTCCCGGGGCTGCGGACACCCCCCCCCCCAACATCTCGCTCGCTGCGCTGCTCCTGCCCGAAGTAGACCGTCAAATGCGGGGGGGGGGTGGGGATTGCTGAGGGACCCCAAGGAGAGCTGCCGGGGTCCCAGAGTAGAAGAAAGGCGGCAGATAAAGGGCAAAACATGCCCCTCCAAGCACTATTAACCCGTTGTTGCCTTCCTATTTGTCGTCTATTAAAATGATGGCTTGGGGCAGGGCAATATGTATTTGAAGAGCCTGCCAAACTCAGCTTTCTTTTCTACTTATCTATTTATGGCTGTCCTCCTAGCTCTGATTTTGGTGAATTGCTGCTATAACTGGAGACCTTGTTGAAGCTATGCAAGGTATGACACGCAGCACTTAGGGCTGATAAAGATCTCTCAGCATCAGTGCTGTGTGTGGCCAGCATAAAACTCATTGGCATTCTTTCGTAGCAAATATTCGACTCTTTCATTTCCTCTTGTTTAATTCCATAAGAAAACTGGGCTGCTGGATCAGACCAAAGGTCTGCCCCCCTCCTGCATCCTGTTCTCACAGTAGCCCAATGGAAATAAGCTTGAAAGCAGGGCATGTGCTCCCAACATGCTGCCTCCTATGTGAGGTAGATTTGTGTTTATTTGATTCCTATTCAAGAGAATTACTATATATATAGTCAATATAGGCACAGAGTTAAATTTTTTAACATTTTCTAATGGTGGTGTGCCTCGTGATTTTTTCCATGAAACAAGTGTGCCTTTGCCCCAAAAAGGTTGAAAAACACTGCAGTAACCTAACCTTATAAGGACACATAGTTGAAGATCTTACTTTGCACAACTAAGAAAGTCTAGCATGAATTAATGGTGACAGGAAGATGCCCCAGTTATGTTGAGTACTTGTGTTTGGAGTTCTGAAGCAGGGTACCTTGAAACGTTTTAGTATGAGAAATGTTTTCAGTGTGCTCAAGTTCCTCTGTGTTCTGAGGCAAGACTTTTGTGGGAAATGCCAAAGCTTCCACCACCAGAGCTTCAAGTATACCCAACTTGAATCCAGAAAGTGATAGTCTTCTGCTGTGTGCACTGTCATTTGAAATTTCCTGTCTGGAGTTGATGTGATTGAGTTTAGGTGTAACGTTAGGGTCACCCCCAATCTCTTATTCTACAATGTGCCCGGCAGTGCAGGGGGCATTTTTAAAGTGTGTTTTTCATCTCCATTGAATTGAGTGGGAGATATTTTCCTCCCGTCAGCTCTTGTCGCCCAAAATCTATTCTGCAAGGAAAACCTCAAAATGTGGGGGTGGGTGGGATTGCGTTTTGCTGCTCTCTGAAAGCAAAGTGTTCATATTCAAATATATTAACTTCTTTCTTCCTGTTTCTTTGAAGTAATAAAACTTTTCAACTTAATTTGTGCACATAATAAATAGCTATAACGTTCTATGCCAATGCACATTCCATTAGTTTTCCTTTTGCTGTTTCTATGTAGACAAGTGCATTGTGAGTTCAGAGGCAGTGAGCCCGGCTTCACTGGGGGCCAACAATGTGCAATTACCAACAGTTGGTAACAGTTTGGGATTAAAATGGCCACAACCTTATTGATTACAAGATGTAAGAAGGCTTTTGGCAATAGGCACTTGATATGTATCCTGAATCAGCCTAACCTGATTGCTTACTGATTGCCCATTATGGTCGATCCTGGGTTAAAGGATCCCCCCATGATGCAGATCAAATGGGGAAGACCTGCTAGGCTGCCATTTGGGAAGTTTTATGGCCTGTTAGTCCATGTCTGGGCCTCCGGACAAAACTTTTCCCATGGTCTGTTGCAGAGTATATTGCCCACTCACAGTACAGCAGGCTCCCCCAGGTCTTCCTCCAAACCCATTCCCCCTAGACTAACCACAATTGGCCAATTTGAATTTAAGTTTTGGTGGAACGTCCCAGAGCACTATGCAATTGGCTGAGATTGTTAACGGTGCTGGCGGTCGCATGGGTAAGGACACCCAGCTCCCCTGAGTCTGTGCCAGGCTTCAATCACTGCCATTGATGATATGGTATTAAGTGGTCCTTCTACTAAGTATGCAAAGTAGAAAAATTCAGAACTCCTTTAAAATACGTTTTAGTATTTATATTCCTTATGCAGTGCTCTTTCATTGTGATAACTTGCAGTCAGTGACATTAAATAGCAGTTACTAAATTGTTTGTTCCTATCAAGCAGAGTGTAGTGCATTTATCTTCATACTAATGAACTGAACTGTCCCTGTTGGAAATTTTTAATTAATTTTGATTAGTAATTATTTAAATATCTTCAAAGCCTGGAATGGATGAAACAATTCATATAGTTACCTAGTGTGAAAATAATTAAGCGGTTTATCTGTGTATTAAGAGGATTTTTATTTTTAAGTGCCATTGTTGATGTCTTTTCTATTTATGTACACTAGTCATTGTGTGTATTTCAGAGGCTAATTAAATCACTTCTAGTATTAAGGGAAATAGCATGAATTCTAATAGGGTATTTGACAGTAATCCTTCAGCATTTAATGAGGTAGCACCCCCACCCCACTTTGTATTCTTCTGGCAAAGAATCTTGGGATTTTTCCTATGAAGTTCAAGCTGGGTATTTCTAGAGAGTTGAAAAGACAACAGTTATGGTTAGATGAGTCTGTTGATCAACTTTAAGTGATAAAACAGCCAGAAAGACAAGTATATTTATATGGGAGTCCATCAACAATTCTAAGTCTTTAAGGTCTCTAAGCTATTGTAGTGTGCTGTGAGTTTGGTGGTACTTTGTTTTTCAATTTGTGTGGCATGCTGCACTGATATCCTTGGGGAGGAAGAACAGGATATATTGTAAATTATTTGAAATAATCAAACTGGTAGGTTAGAATCTGATTGCTAGAGTAAAAGGATTGTATAGATGGAGGTGCTGAACCCTCCTTATACCTGCAGCTTACCTCCCAGCAGACTCTTCCCACATTCTGTTCCTCTGCATCTGAATTCAAATACATTACTGGATATTAGCTCAATTCAGAGATTTTGGGAATTTTGCCCTCTTCTGCTTTAGTTTTTCAGATTTCAGATTTTCCTTTTGTCTTACATTTGCTGGTTTTAAATGTTGCTTGGGTTGTGCAAATGAGTTTTGTTCACATCACACAGGAATCTTTTTATAAATAGTGGTTAAAATATTGTAAATAAAAGGGAATGTATAGAGTAAAATCTTGACTGTCTGCTAATAGAATGAGACATGAAGGAGGAACAGATGTTATCAGCCCCATGGAGCAGAAAACAGAAAAATATAAGAATATTCCTATACAAATTAATGCATCTTCACCCCTAACTGTGGTGGGGTCCAGATGGGCATGGCACATCTTATTTAAAAAAATATGCTGTAAAGGTTTATGATGAAATGCAGCAAGAAAGTTCAGGGATTTTGAACTTACCCATTCAAGTAAAAGGGGTAAAGGTTCCAGTTGTCTATAGGGTCAGCTAATTTTGAATAGTGATGTACAAGATATATTAAGTCACATGATCTAGGTGATTTGAAAAGCTAATTTAAAAGCTAATTTCAGAATGTTGACCTTCCAAGCTCTTGTCACAGAAATAAAGGTCTTATTCTAATATGGAATGCCTGTTAACCTACAATGTGAAGTAATACATGCTGTGATCACCCACAACCCTCCAATTTTCCCAACCTGTATGCTAGAAACAAACCAAAATGACTTACGGCTTTATCTCTGATCTTTTCACTGATGTCATTATGTGTTGGACTGAACTTTTTGGACATGAAATGTCAGGTAGACTTAACTGTATCTGGTACTAGATGTCAAGTACTCTTTACATTGATAATAATTACAGGAAACACTTCATGAATATCAAAGCTCTTGAAGTGTTTCATGTAGATCAATTGTAGGGAATATAGCCAACAAGTCTAATTGGGCCCACCAAGCCTCTTAATGTGTCCTGCTAGGTCATTTTGGACAATCCACATCTTACAGCCCTCAGTTCTCTTGTGACATGATATCAGATCTGTTATCGCCAATCTAAGCATTATGATCAGGGGCAAATAATTGATTATCTCTAATCTTAATGCTATGTGATTAGTTCTAAAATTGGAGAGAAGGCTCTGTCTCCTCTTTAAAAGGCAGCAGGCACAGACTTTTCTCAGATCTTAGCTCTGTGGTCCCATAGTGCTAAAAGCAGATATAACAGAAATGCTGCCTGTTTTTTGACAATAAAAAGAAATTCATTCTTTGTATTCCTGGCTTGAGTTCAAGCTGCAGTTTGAACTTTGAAGCACCTGACATAGTATGAATGGCATCAGGTGATTGACTCATCTGTCAAAGTTGCCCATGGATCTTCCCCTTATGTGTGTTGATACAGTGGTACACTTTGGATTATTTTCTTTTGACATTCTAATAGCAATGGAGAAGGGGGGACTTGCAGTGTTGGTTTTGGAGCTCCTATGCTTTCTGGTCAGACCTCACCTGGAATACTGTGTCCAGTTCTGGGCACCACAGTTCAAGATGGATACTGACAAGCTGGAACGTGTCCAGAAGAGGGCAACCAAAATGGTCAAAGGCCTGGAAACGATGCCTTATGAGGAACGGCTTAGGGAGCTAGGTATGTTTAGCCTGGAGAAGAGAAGGTTAAGGGGTGATATGATAGCCATGTTCAAATATATCAAAGGATGTCATATAGAGGAGGGTGAAAGGTTGTTTTCTGCTGCTCCAGAAAAGCGGACATGGGGCAATGGATTCAAACTACAAGAAAGAAGATTCCACCTAAACATTAGGAAGAACTTCCTGACAGTGAGAGCTGTTCGGCAGTGGAATTTGCTACCAAGGAGTGTGGTGGAGTCTCCTTCTTTGGAGGTCTTTAAGCAGAGGCTTGACAGCCATCTGTCAGGAATGCTTTGATGGTGTTTCCTGCTTGGCAGGGGGTTGGACTGGATGGCCCTTGTGGTCTCTTCCAACTCTATGATTCTATGATTCTCCCCCCCCCCCCAGCTTTTCATTATGTGAATCATGCTATTCACATAATGGGACTCTCCAATTGAATAGGTTAACAAGAGGGAAGCATCTCATAATTTGACTGAAGTTCTGTGCTCTGCAGTGATAATTCTTAGCATGAAGGTTGTGTCTGCAATTCCTGTTCTTCTTATGTAAGTGTGGCAAGCAGTAGAAGAGTTCTCACTGTCCTACATAAAGTATAAATCAGGTATAGTATGTATAAAGATCTTGTGCAGATAGACAGCAGCACACACTTGCAATGCTGCCATTGTTTTAAAGATCAATCAGAAAATCAGCATTGGAACACTTTAAATCATAATCCTATACACAGATTTCCTGGGAGCAAGCTCCAGTAACCATTATGAAGCTTGCTTCTGAGTCAACATATATAGGATTGTGCTGTGAACCTGTAAGCATACAGTCACGATTTGATTAAATCTCCAATAGGCTTGTATATACTAAAAATTCATGAGAAGAAGTATACATCATGACTGAATAGCATTAAGAAAGAAGATTTAAGCTTCATACTCCTAGCAGTAGGAAGTGCATTAATGTTCTTGTTAAAATATTCCAAAGAGAATTTACAGCAATAGTAAGATGTGATAATTACAATTAAGTTTGAAGAGGAATGAAACACTTTTCCATTAGTGCTCAATAATAGTGGTCTAATTGTTCCATGGAAAAACTAAAACTTGTTCCATGACAATTAATGGATATTAATTCAGTGGATAATTGACTAGATTGTATTTTTCAGCTACTGCTCAGGATGCATGTAACTTTTTTAAAAAAATTTTTTTACTGCAGAAGCATGTACTCCCAACCTGATTATCTGAACCCTCAAAGGATTTCTTAAAATCCAGATTTCTTAAAATATCCTAAATTTTGTTTGTTTGTTTGTTTGTTTGTTTGTTTACCTGAATGCAATTGCATGCATGTTTTATCAGGACTATGTGGGGCTTCAGCTACTGCCAAGCCCAAAGCCAACCCTGTGTAATAGTTTCGCCACCAGCTCATAGGTCCTTGCACTGCAGCATGAGCTGAGAGAAGGCTCCTAGCTCAAGGCCTCCAGCTGCACTTTATTTAATGGGCAGCCAGGCCCAAAACAGGCAGAGGGGGAAATTGGACAGTTCTAAAAGATTTGTGTACTTACACTTTGTTAGGTGATGTAAAAGTGACTGTCAGTATGAAAAGTAAATGAACCCCAGACCCTGACCAAACAAATTTATTTCTCCTCTTTCTCCCAAATACTCTGTGCAGACTCCACTGCTACTCTCCACAGGGTATTCACCAATATTTATAATATGAAGGATAATTCTAGAACATGGAGACACCTTTCCTGACAAGTCACATGAAGTTGTCAATGTCATAATAAGGATAGTGAGGCCAGAAATATCTAATATGACATTCTTAACAGGGACCTTATTAGGGGAAAGCTACATGAAATGTCTGTGTCTGATATCATCATAGCACAAATTGCTGAATTTGAGCTTCAGAAAGAAAGAAATCTATCTAGATTTATCACTATAATGAGAGCCAACCACATTTTCACCCCAGAGAGGCACTTGGGAAATATGAGTTCTCCACTCTCTGAATATCCCTCTTCACTCTAAATGGAAACAAGCTCTTCTTACCAGTCGAGCATCAGCCGTGTCTTAACACAACCACCACCACCACCACCACCACCACACACATTCCAAGTTCTGAGGATTTTCTCCCACTGTGTGTAGGCTATTAAATGTCATGGAATGTGCCCCTGAGCAAGAAAAACTTTATGTGTATATAAGGACAGGTGCTGAAGTGGTATGTGCTTTGCACACAAATTGTAATTGCATTCACTGGGCAGTTCTAAATTTTCCTGGCTTCCTGTAGCGCTCTGCCAGCCCAGGTGTTAATGTTAGGTTAGTTTGATTTGGAAGTTTAAATACTGTAGCTCAGGCATGTCCAACAGGTAGATCGTGATCTACCAGTAGATCACTGGACGTCTGTGGTAGATCACCGGTAGATCAGTGGCTGCCCCCAAAGAAGCTAAAAATACTTTGGGCCCCCTAAAAAAAGCTCAACATCTTTGTCCTGCACCCCTAAAATGACCTGAACCACCAAAAATAGGGCTTTCCCTCCTAAAAAGAAAAGCTCAATGTCGCTTTCCTCTTCCCCAAAGAAGCTCAACAACTTTTGCATGAACCCCCCAAAAAGGGGGTAGATCACTGCCAGTTTTTAATTCTGTGAGTAGATCACAGTCTCTTAGAAGTTGGCCACCCCTGCTGTAGCTTAATGTCAGTTTACTAATCAGGATCTCAAACCAAATTTGGATTTAATGGCAAGCTGCAGTTTAATTAAACCAGAATACTTATAAGAGTCAAAGAGGAAAAGAGGAGCATCTCACTTGTTCTCAACTCCCATCATCCCCTGACTGATGGATAGGTTGGCTGAGGTTGATAGAAGTTGTGGTTTAGTGTGATGGACAAATAAGATCAATTACCTGGATAACTTCATTCTGGAATTCATTTCTGTGATAGCAGATGCTATTTAGCTCCTAGTCCAAAGAAGTTTAAAAAATGTGAGGAATTTCACATTTAACACTTTTCAAAGTGGGAGAACATTGTGGATTCCTTGTTGTCCATAGTGTATGTGCATACACTTTTGCTATCCCACTGTAGCTTCTGGTTAAGTCTGCATTTAGGAAAACTAATTTGTCCTCCCTGGAGGAAGATGAACACTGGTTCTAAAAATGTGTGTGTGTGTGTGTGTGTGTGGGTGTGGGTGTGTGGCTGCTGCAGCTGTCTATTTGCCATTCTCAGTGGCATCACTTGTGCCAAGCAGTACATCTCTATTCTCCCGCATCAACCCATACCCACATACCTAGAACCATTTTGCAGTTGTTTGAAAAACAACTTTGTCAGTGCAAAATGGCTCAGGGGGACAGTGTTATTGAAAAAAAGAAGGGCAGCTGCCACTCAGCTGTCCTTCTTTTTTTCAATAACACTGTCCCCTTGAGCCATTTTGCACTGACAAAGTGTTGCACTGGAGCTAGGGTTTTATTTATTTTATTTTTAGAGCAAGCAAGTACATCTAATGTATTTCAGAATGAATGGATTTTACTTTGGTCTACTGCTGGGCTATAGATTGAGGTCTAGCCCATGCCTTTGCAGTGTGGTTCCCATGTTTTCTCTCATCTTGTCTTGGAGTTGATAGGGCTGGGAAGGAATTTCACTCTGCATTCACACAGTTAGAATCATAGAATCATGGAGTTGGAAGAGACCACAAGGGCCATCCAGTCCAACCCCCTGCCAAGCAGGAAACACCATCAAAGCATTCCTGACAACCAATACAGTTGGTGCTGCAGAATTTTTGCCTGTCCTATAGCAGTGTCTTTCTTGGTTATTTGGTTATGTTGTCTTATAATTTAGCAAGCTTTATACTCCATGTTGATGTTGATGTTGATGATGATGATGATGATTTTATTATTAAGGTACTACCTTATGGGATATTGGGTGTCAGTTCAAGAGCCGTCTCAGAGGGACTAGCATGCCTACCACATCCATGTTCTTAGTGATGGCATCATATGCCCTATTGCAGACCTGGACTTGCATTCCACCCATTTATGTTTTCCCCAGCAAGTGAATTGGTGTTTTTGTCAGTAAGCAGATTGGCTGTCAGTGATCCTTGCCCTATGCCATGTCAAACTATGTAAGTTGTAACCAATAAAGTTGTAGCTGTTTTAACCAATTTTCTGTCTTGATATAATTATTTCTCTTCCATTCCACCCTGCTTAATGTTGTGGAGCAATTATTTGCAAATACTTTTTGAGTTTTCTGTTTCTATCTTAATTATTTCCAACAGTAGGCATGGTGAGAAATATACTAAAGTTAAATTGTTTCTTTCACAACATCCAATTGGGAATGTGTCTCATTAGACCATTGCATCTCTGTATTATATCAATTATTTTGATATTTACAAAGTATGATAAATTATTTCTAGCATCTTCTTTTTAAGATTTAATTTTCCTTTTCATGTTAATGTGGTATAATGAATATGTGTTATTTCTGAAGGCCAGTGTTTTTTCATTTTCATTTTTCATTATCTGCCCAAGAATAAATGATTCTGGGAGTATGCTATTTTTCAGATAATCATTTACAGTGTCTGCTAAGAAATCTTAGTAATAGTTGTCAGGCAGTAAATCACCCCTTCAAATGAGTACTTTTATATTGGCATTTTTTAGGATGTGGTAATTTTATGTGTTTCCTTTGTGTAGTAGTCAGTTATTATTTTGGTGCTAGCAGAAGTTTCACATGCAGCTCTTTGGGGCTCCTAGTTAAGTATATTGTACTTCATCTCCATATAGAGCAGGGGTCAGCAACCTTTTTCAGCTGTGGGCCGGTCCACCGTCCCTCAGACTATGTGGTGGGCCGGACTATATTTTGGGGGGGGGAAATGAACAAATTCCTATGCCCCACAAATAACCCAGAGATACAGTACATTTTAAATAAAAGCACACATTCTACTAATGTAAAAACACCAGGCAGGCCCCACAAATAACCCATAGATGCATTTTAAATAAAAGGACACATTCTACTCATATAAAAACATGCTGATTCCCGGACCGTCTGCCGGCCAGATTGAGAAGGCGATTGGGCTGCATCTGGCCCATGGGCCTTAGGTTGCCTACCCCTGATATAGAGTAACAGTGAAGCAGCTCTGGCCTTCAGCATCCATAAGGATGTTGGACAGATCAGTTGAAAACAGCCTTTCAAATGGATTTCCTTCTCCCCCCCCCCCCCAGCTGATGCCCATCATGGTATGGATTCTTCTTAGGGGTGCTTTTAACCTTAGTTGTCTACAACAAAAATATTTTTTTAAAAAAAATATGCACACATTATGTGTATGCATATTGATTTGTCATGTACATTTAGATGCCCACTGATGCATAATAGCCACTGTCCCAATGGGTGCCTCATTGTTTTTCTTTTTTCTGAAGTATTTAATTGTGTAAGTTGTTTGTTCCTAGATACTACCTACTGGTATATGCACTAAGGCTGAAATCCTAACCATGTCTAATCAGAACTCAGTTGGACTTGTTTCTTTGGGGTTAGGATTGCAGCATTAATCTGCTTCCTACTGTGAATTTTAAAAACCAGTGGAATGCATTGTTCATTATTGTTTTCATATGGAAAGAAGTTACCTTTTTTGTTACCTGTAGACTTTATCTGTGTTCCTCAGTTAAAAGTCCAAGCCTCTTTGTCAAAGTGAGTGGAACCACCAAGATTTGACTGCTCATTTTGACCACCCACCTGCCCTTTAAACATTTGTTTTATTTTATTTTTTCATTTAATAGCATCCAAACTAATGGAACACATAATTCATTGTTGTTCTTTTTCACATGGCAAGAATACATTGGCACTAAAAAGGATTGAAAGCTGCCAAACGTGAATTAGCTCGAGCATTATGCTTCTGCTTACCCATACAGTGGTATCTTGGTTCTCAAACTTAATCCGTTCCGGAAGTCTGTTCCAAAACCAAAACGTTCCCAGGCACACTTTCTCATAGAAAGTAATGCAAAATGGAGTAATCCTTTCCTGACTTTAAAAAACAACCCCTAAAGCAGCAATTTAACATGAATTTTACTATCTAACAAGACCATTGATCAATAAAATGAAAGCAATAAATAATGTACTGCAGTCACACAATCAAACCATCAGTAGCTAAACTGGGTTCCACACAGTCACAAAAACAAGAGCCACAAAAACGCAAAAGAAATGGCAAAAACAGACAGACTTCAGTGTAACACTCAAAATGGAAGTGTGATACTCAAATTGGAAGTGTAACACTCAAAAATGGAGCACGGCTTCTGGAAAAAGTTCGCAAACTGGAACACTTAGTTCCAGGTTTGCAGTGTTTGGGTTCCAAGTTGTTTGAGTACCAAGGCGTTTGAAAACCAAGGTTCCACTGTATAGGACTGCTTTCTGTATAAAATACAAATTTATGAAATAAAATGTTGCAATAAATAGAACTTGTATGTACAAAAGAGACTGCAACTCTAACTCCACTTACCTGGGAGTAAGCCCCATTGAACTGAATGGTACTTCCTTCTTAATATACTTGGATAGAATTGCAGCCATAGGTGGCCTGGTGATTTGTCATTAGCCAGTTCATTAACTTTGCCTCCTTTCTGGCAAAATCCATTATTTTTGTGGCTCTTTAGCCACAAGAATAACTGATTTTGCTACAAAGGAGGGCTACCCCCTCTGGAAAGTCACTAACTTTGAAAGATAACACACAGGGAAAGTAATTGATTTGTAAATATATTTTGACTGCTGAGAGTTGCGTGTTTCCTGTGTGCTATGATATATATGAAAAAATATGTATATTTCTACACCAGAGGATGACAAAACAGAAGAAAGACTTGTGCAAAATAAACCAATTGCCATGGAATGGAAAATACCAGATCAAAGTGTGAATGAACGTTGGAATGGATTGAGGCATGTTCATACATCTCTGCTTGTACACCAAACTTAGCTTTATACTGTTGCTGAAAATATGGCATGATGTCCCCAGCTCTGCCTGCTGTCAAGCGTCCTCTGCTGCTGGTATGTCTTGTGTTTTTGTCCTCAAGACACTTGCGCATCCATGAAGTTCTCATACTGTGAGAAATTGAATCAATATTGTTTGGCTGCCTCGACGTTAAGTCCCTAAATAGCACTTAAGGACCCATGAAGCCAATTATTTCCATACTTCAGACCAAAGTCCAAAGAGACAGATGAAGACCGAGGAGTGCTCTGACTTTACAGTGATTCAGAAACCCTTTGGAGGATTGCAGTGTGTAGCAGTTATCCTACTGTATGCAAAATGTGGAAGGTTTTTGTTTTGATTACATCAAAAGAAGGCTTGAGAGGAAACCTTAATTGGGTAGATATAGCCTTCATCCATGGTGGGCTTTTTTGGTTTTTTTTTTTTTTGCAGAATAAGCAAGTTTATCTTACATTCAGAGAGTGGTAACATTTTTTTTTTTGAATTACCAGTTTTATTTTACTTTAAGAGAACCTTCCTTGGAAATCAGTTGTTGAGACCAGAGTTAAATAACCTTAATCTACTGAAATAACTGATCTTTTAGAATTAGATTTTTTACACACAGAGAGAGAGAGTGAGTGAGAGAGAGAGAGAATAATCAATCAAATGGAGTGTTAATGCATTGAATTTTGTGGTTAGGGAATGTTCAGTTCATTCTTTAAAATTTCTTCTTGCACACTACTATTAGCGTCACTTCTCTCATGTAATTATTTCCATTCTTCTTTTCATGTGAGAATTCCAAATCTAATTATTCTTCATTAAATTTAATTGTGTGTTTGTGTGTGTGTTAGGTGCAATATTCAGTTTTAAATTGTGTCTACAAACTACCAAATATACATGTGTCGGAATCAGATCCACCATCAAAATGTCTATAAAGTGTGTGTTGGGGGGGGGAGTTCAAAACATATTGGGGTGAGCTGGAGAAATGCCCAAACCTTTCCTGCCTGTGCTTTGTCTCCACTTACCTCCCACTTGCTTCTCTTTTGTGGACCCAAAGTAACTCTTGCAGAGAAGAAAACTGCTGGGGGTATGTTTTAGGGGGAGAAAACTTTGACACATAACAGAATCATAAAATTGTAGAGTTGGAAAGGATTCAAAGGGTCATCTAGTTCTTGCAGTGCAGAAATCCCAACTAAAGCTTCCATGACAGATGGTCGTCCAACCTCTGCTTAAAAACCTCCAATGAAGGACAGTCCAATGAAGGAGGGAGTTTGTTCTGCTGTTGAACAGCTCTTACAATCAGAATCCCCCCCCCCAATTTTTAGTTGGGATCTCCTTTCTTGTAGTTTGAAGCCATTGATTTTGGTCCTACCCTCCAGAGTAGGAGAAAGCAAGCTTTCCATGTGACACCCTTTAGATATTTAAAGATGGCTATTATATCTCCTTTCAGTCTCCTCTTATCCAGGCTAAACATGCACCATATATAATGCTATCTATTAAAAGTTCTAAGTTTTAGACTTGTGGGGTTTATCTGTATCCCAGCTCCCATTAGATATTATCATGTTGATCAGCAAGCTTTAAATGAATCTGCTAACCACCATTGCCAGATATATACAACATTTTACATAAGTTCTTGAACAATGGGCACAGATGAACTGGTCATTTAGTTTGCAACCAGAATATTTATTGTGTTCTAAAATATATCTGATGTTGCTGCTGAATCATTTGCCAGAACTCTGAAATATTGCAAGATATTAATTAGAATGGGTGCTTGGGAGTGGGTTTTCAGATGGGAACTCTGAGGGCAACAATAAGTTCTAAATTTTGTGTTCCAGCCTTTCTTCAGTAATATTTGATAGTGTGGTCAGGCAAGTCACTTGGAAATCTTCTGTTTTGTCATCTTCATTTTAGTATGCCCATACCAACATTCCATGTGGTCATAAACCTCAGACTTGTTCAGATACTGTAAATTGACTTATGGAACCTGCTATTTCTTTGGCACTTCTGACAGGCTTATGAAAGTTGTCTAAACTACAATGAACTTCTACCAGGGATGAGTCTGATTTTGTTCTGCAAAATAATATTGGTAGTGCTTTTCTGTCACCTTATTTTTGTGCGTATATATTCTTACATACTTTTTTATTTCTTTGATTCTTAATCTGGTGATTTATTAAACAAGAAAACATTGTATGTTAGGTATAAACGATCTCCTATTTTGTTGTATGGAAAGCTATGTATCTGTTTTTGAAGTATTAACTCATACTGTATCTTTTATAGGTGAGGCAAATGATAAAGAGGTTCAAGTAATAGAGCTACCCATAGTTGACAGTCTACATCCACGGCCTCCATATTTGCCATTGGCTATCCCAGAAGACTTGGCTGACAGGTTGATTCGTGTCCATGGGGATCCTGCCGTATGGTGGGTCTCACAGTTTGTCAAATACCTGATCCGTCCACAGCCTTGGTTAGAAAAGGAAATAGAAGAAGCTACAAGGAAACTTGGCTTTAAACATCCAGTTATTGGGTAAGGTATTTTATTATGTGCTACGACTACAATCTTAGCCATATCTAGAGATGTGAAGGCCCGGAACCCCCCCCCCCCCCCCGGAAAAATTCAGAAAAAAACAGTTTTTTCCCTGAAGCCTTTTTTGTTTTTTTCCGAAAAATTGAAAGACTAAAAAATAGATTATGGAATTTTTATTTTAACATGATGAATAAAACATTTTAAGATAAGGGGTTCAAATATTTTATAAATCATTTCTAAAAAAAATGTGTATGGTATCAGATTATTCTAATTTCTGTGAGGACAAGCAAGTCCTAGGTTACAAACTGAACTCTCCAATGCAAGAACAAGATACGGTACATTTCTTCCTTTAGGAGGTGGTGTTGTCACCAGAAAAGAAAAAGGTTTCAGTTTTGTTTTTGCATGCGTGTGGTATGCATTGGTTCTGTTCCTCTTCACTACATAGCTTTCAACTTTTCCCTTTTCTTGCGAGGAATCCTATTCGGAATAAGGGAATTTCCCTTAAAAAAGGGAAAAAGTTGACAGCTATGCTTCACTAGGCCTTAAAGCACTGAAAGAAAATATAGAGCAACAAAAAGGGCCTGAAAGTATATACTTAATTACAGCTCAGAAAATGATTCTGATTAAATTTCATGCCCATTCATTGATACTTAGTCCCACTTCCTTCTTCAGTTCTTTTAATGAGAATGTTTTTTTAAAAAATACTGTGGAGAGGAAATATAATTGTTACTTCTGGATTTTTAAAAATTGTTTTGTGGAGTTTTTTCTGTTCCACATAAACTAGTAAACAATTCAGGAGATTGTTGCTCCATTTGTTACAAATACAAATAAATATTATTTTAAAAGTAAATTCTGTTTGTAATAATTGTTTGGATACACTATATTTTTAATATGCTAGTTGGGATAATTTTATGCCCATTAAAATTGTCCATAGTTATATTTTATGTATCTAAAGTAACAGAATGACTTTCAATCTGGAAAAGAAAAAAGAAGTGCTAATGTAGCATTTTTTTCAATTTCCCCCAAAATTTCAGTTTCCCCCCGAAAAACCCCGGAAAAAACCGGGGGGTTTTCCAAGTTTCAAAATTTCCAGAAATTTTACATCTCTAGCCATATCCTTATTCTAAGGTTACCAGATTTTTTTCAATGAATCCAGGGACACTTTTCAACTTCAATGGATTTTGTATGGGGACTGATTTGTAAATCCGGGGACTGTCCCCGGGAAATAGGGACATCTGGTAACCTTACCCTATTCATGCTTACTCCTATATCGAAATTAGTAGGACTTCTGAGTAAACAAGAACATTTCACCTTCTTTAGCATTCTTTTTCACACAGAAGGCTGTGAAACACTTCTTGGAAAGTCATAACTCAAAATGCATTGAGAATAAAGGATGCTGTCCTAAACCTATTTTGCTACTTTATTATTTTAATGCATGAAGGCAGCAGCCCTCCTGTGTTGGTCATCAGAACCTAGATAAACTGCCTCTGAATGTGGGTGCTCTGTTTGCCCATTGATAGTCCTGTCCTTCATGAGTTTGTCTAATCCTTTTAAAGAACTTCCTAAGAGAGAGAACTTTTTTTCCTCACCATTTATAACAGTGGTGGAGATCTTCTGGCCTGCAGGCCTAATTAGGCCCACCAGTCCTCCTGATTTGACTGTTTTTGCCAAGTCATGGTCATCTACCCTACCCCTGACATTTTGGGCAGGGCAGGTAAAGCTGTGCTTGAGCTGAAAGGTTATATATTTGAAAATAACTTATTAATATACTAAAAATAAGACACTTCTAGTTTGAATCTATTCCTATCATTCATTCATCAGTTTTGTGGGGAAATGAACAAGATGTTAAAGAAAATTGAAGTTTAATAGGGGACCTTTCAGTAAACGTTTCTTCTTGTTTGTTTTTACCGGTATATCCCACCCTTCAATCTTGAGGTGGATGACAGCATCAGCTAGTTCAGTGGTGTCCAAACTTTTTTCAAAGAGGGCCAGGTTTGATAAAGTGAAGGGCCGTGGGTGCTAACCAAAGAGCCAACCAAAAGTGTTGAGGTTTTTTTAAGAGTTGGAGTTGTTGAGGGTTTTTTAAGGATTTTACCACAGGGGCCAGATTAAACTGACCGGCAAGCCAAATTAGGCCCCTTAAACAGACTTTCGACATGACTGAGCTAGTTAAAACAAGATAGGGCAGATTTAAAGCCGCCATTGAAACCACAGAATCACAATCAAATCAGCAGCAATAAGTAACTTTAGTACTACCCCAATAAAATACAGCTTCCTTTCTGGAAACCCTGGAGAAAATTAATTTTACTCCAGTGTTTTAGTTCAGCAGGCATGTTTTAGTATGGATGAAACTGTAGAGAAGTGATAAAAATCCCTTAAGAACCCTCCTGACAAATACACATTTACGATACATGCAATGTCTTTTCACACAAGGTTAAATTCTGTGAGCTGGTGACTATATTTAAACCTACTAGTTTTATGTGTAAAAGGAGGCCATGCTGACCGTGTGGAGCATTAGTACCTTGAAGGTATTTGCAAAATCATAATGCTGTGATTCTACTGTGACATGTGTAAAATATATTGGCATTTGGCCTCCAACCATCTTATTTGGTTTTCAAGGACTGAATAGTAATCTTTACTTCTCTCCACCCACCCTCAGCCATGTAACTAATCCAAGCCCTTCCTCTGTGGTTTTTGACAAATTTATTCCGAAAATAATACATACTCTAATGCCAATTTATTTTACAGTCCGTTCTAATGAAAGTAAAGGACAAACAAACAAAAAACAAACAAATCCTGATCAAGAGAAATGTGTGTTTGCTTTTCATTGCAGTATTCATGTGCGAAGAACAGACAAAGTGGGAACTGAAGCAGCATTTCATCCCATTGAAGAATATATGGTACATGTTGAAGAACGTTTCCAGCTTCTCTCCCGCAGAATGCATATTGACAAAAAACGAGTCTATTTGGCTACAGATGATCCTTCATTATTGCAAGAGGCAAAATCCAAGTAAGACCATCTTTGTACATAAGTGATTTTACATGAAGTGTGGCTATTTAAACAAACAGCATATTTACTTTTGATGTCTATATGAATACCTCTCTTTGAAACTGTTTGCAAATAACTATAACTTCTGAGCTTTATATACATACTTCCAAAACTGGTATGGTAGAAGAAGGCTCCACTAATATTAATTCTTATGAGATAAAGCTGAAAGCTTCCAATTTGTTCTTGAATTTGCAGGTCCATTATGACACACATGAGTCATGGGTTTCTGTTTACGAAAAGTGGATAAAAATCCTGGAAAATTTAATTTCCCATTAGGGCTACAAGCTATGAAGGCATAGCAAACTGCTAAGAGGTGAAAAAACCTGTTTAATTTAAAAGTGTGGTATCCAGTTAACAAGTCCTGTCAGTGCAAGAATTTCCACTTGTGCAGCAAGGCTCTCCCTCCCCCTCCCCTGCACCCACCCCTAGAACAGATTTAGAAGGTACTTGAGGGGAGGCAGAAGTTCCATTGCACAAGCAAAAATCCTTGCACTGATGGGATGTACTACTTTGGATGCAACCTCCAAAACTGAATGCTGATATTTGTGATGCATTTCCCCCCTGCAGGTATCCAAATTATGAGTTTATTAGTGACAACTCCATTTCGTGGTCAGCGGGTCTCCATAATCGGTACACAGAAAACTCTCTACGGGGTGTTATTCTGGATATACACTTTTTGTCTCAGGCAGACTTCCTTGTCTGCACATTTTCTTCACAGGTAAGGTGGTGCACATTATAAAGTTCTGTATATAAGTACTCCAGTAGCACAATATAAACCTGAATGGCTATAGTATCAGTGGTTTCCTATAACCAATAGTAGTACTATGAAATACTTGAAATATACAAGCATTAATAATTCCTTTAAAAATTATTCTCTTCCATAACATGCAGAAAATCAATGCAAAACTAACATCCCTAAAAACGAGCAAAACTACTATTTAAAAAAAAGGAAACAACAGCAACGTGTAGCTCTGCTTGTTACATCTCAGAAATAATGAGCTGCATTCAGACATGCCCTTTGACATACAGAAGGAGGAAGAGGAAGCAAATTTACCTGATCCCCAAGTCGCCTCCCACAATGTTCTGGAAAGTCCCCACCCTTCCAGAGCAGCTTGCGAGAACTGGAGGAAGAGTCAGCAAAAAATAATTTCCCCCCTCTTCCTGTAAATGTGTTACATTAGTGGAACTATTTTGCATAATGACTCTGGATCCAATCCATGGTATGTCTCATGAAAATATAGCAAGTTTAAAAGAAGTGATTGGAAGTTAAAACTCTGCCCCTTTGAAAAAGATGAACATGGGGAGCAATGGTAGAGAGATTAGTTGGCATCTGTCTGCCTTGAGAGACAACGGAGGAGTGTTTTTTTGGGGGGGGGGTGAAATCAAATTGTTGAAAGGTTGCAGCATCTGCTGTGGCTGTAGAGACCCATATGGGACATACATCAAAAGAAATTTTAATGATAAACAATGTGAAAAGTTGGTAGAAAAAAGCATTATGTCAGAACATTGGAACTCAGTGGATCTCTCTGCAATTGATTTTCTATTGGTTTAGGACAAACAAAAGGGAATACTGTATATTCTGGCGTATAAGACTACTTTTTAATCCAGGAAAATCTTCTCAAAAGTCGGGGGTCGTTTTATATGCCAGGTGGAGAATCTGTGGTCGAGTATATCTCAAACTATATATTTTAACTAGAAAAGTTGGGAGTCGTCTTATACTCCCAGTCGTCTTATACACCGGAAAATACGGTACTTTTTTCAAACAACTTGGTTACTAACTGCAAGACTACATTGCAGTGTATCTGAAGAAGTGTGCATGCACACGAAAGCTCATACCAAGAACAAACTCAGTTGGTCTCTAAGGTGCTACTGGAAAGAATTTCCTATTTTGTTTCAACTATGGCAGACCAACACGGCTACCCACCTGTAATTGCCAGATGTGGTGATGGCTGCTAAATAACCTTAAAGGGTTAATCACATTCATGAAGAGGATACTGTTGATTATTATTTGTGGATCATCTGTCTTCAGAGGTATATAGCCATTAGGAGATGTCTCTCTCAGTCACATAGTGTTTGAGAACTTGCTAGTGACATCTTAATGTCACTAATGGAGACCACTAACTAGCCTAAATGAATCAATCTAGCAGTTCTTTTCCTGTATTCTTCTAAGAAGTCTACCTTGAAGAGTGAACATCAAACCAAGTATTGTGCTCTTATCTTGAGCTGTTAAATACCAACGATAGATTGTTTTAAAACAGTTTACAAAGTCTCCCTTCAATATTTAAGAGTTTATATTTTAATTATTTTTTTATTTGCACATATAACAAGGGGGGAAGAGAAAGAGATGAAATAAAATTAAAGAACAAAATGAAGAAAAGAGAAGAGAAAAATAATGATAAATAATAATGGCCTATCACTACCGGTATTAGTATTATTTGTATAATATTATTGACCCAAATTTGAGAGTTTCTTTAATTAGGATTGCTCCATCAACAGGAGCATTATTGCCAATAAAAATATTTTCATAGCGGTCCTTGCTATCTTAAGCGCTTTTTGAGTTTTATTCCCCAGCTTTTCCCATTTCCTTAGTTCCTTGTTTCCAGGGCCACTTTTTATTTATTTATTTATTAGATCTATATAGATTTATATTCTTTCCTTAAGCTTTGTTTCCCTTTTACTTTCTTTCAGATTCTTCCTCACTCCGTTGCCAATTCTATATCCTCCCTTCAGCCTCTTTCCTGTGGCCGCCCCATGTTAGGTTTTTACTCTCTTCAAAAATGACAGTTTCCCTTTCTATCAGAAGGTGGACTGCAGACTATTTGATTTTTTCCATGCAACAGAATATTCTTTTTCACCATTTTAGTATCAGAGGATTAATTCCCATGACAGCAATGCAATGTATATTTTAAACTTCCTTAGTAGTTTTATGGTGTTTCCCATCTACTGCAGTACCTGGCACAATGTGGATTAGCTACCTGCATTGATGGTTTTTAAATTGCCCTTTTCTGCAGAGAATTTGCCTTGATGGTTAAGCATGATGGAAGAGATTATAGGATTATAAAAGATTACAAACCTTTTCAGGTATGCTGTTCAAGTATATGCTGAAGAGTTGTACTTTTTATAATCAAGAAGTAAACAATATGCACTACAAAGCATTAAATTGTTTTTAAAGACTGACATTTTGACAAACCATTTCTTAACTTCATTCAAGGCAAAAATGTAAGAAATGCTTCCTTCACTGTGAACATTTCATGGTTAGCCTTTTAATCATGAACTCAGTAAGTATTCTGTTGCACATAAATCATCTTTGCTACAGTATTCATTTCTTCAGGTTTGGAACTATAAAGTACTGTTACTTTACCATTCATATCTTTCATTTGTATATTTTATAACATTTCCATTAAGAGAAAAAAGTATCTGATCAATTCTTACGGTATTCAGAAATCCTCTTAAATGCTTTAACTTTTTATATTTTTCATTGTCTTGTATTATGTACTACCTTGGAGGTCAGAAGTTGGGATGTAATTTAAATTAAAATATTAGATTTTGGAAAGTAGAAATAGGTGGTTTTTAAAAACTATCTCCAGTTGCCTTTATTGCTGCAAAGTTTTTCCATACATAAGCTGAGGTCTGCAAATGCCAGTGGTGTGGGGATAGGTGGGGATAGCAGACCAGCATTTGGTGAAGTGCAACAATTTTACCAGTTTAGAACATGTGTCTAAAAATCTTGAACCTCACTTAACACTGTGCTTCATAATATAATAGGAGATATATATATAAATTTCCTTATGATCAAGGAATTTCCAGAAGTGAAATAAACAAATGAAGATTATACTTGATACTTCTACTTTCCACCTCAGTGTTGCCTTGCTTTTCAACTCAAATAGCAACTTAGTATGAGAACAGATAATCAAATATGAGGTGGCACCAGTTGTTGTGAACTGTAGTGACTCTATATTGGTGAAGAAACACCTACATTTATTCATAGCTGGGCGAACACTCAATTTTGTTAATAATTAAACCATTCCAATTTCGGTTTTGTTGCTTACTTTAGTACCAATTGTATTGTTTCTTCAGTTCATGATTGACCAGATTTGCTAATGCGGCAAGGCTTTTTAATGTTTATGGATTTGAAATAAACTTGATTAAAAAGAGAATAGTATGTTATAGAATCGTAGAATTGGAATCATCAATGAAAGTTGTAGTGGTCGAGAAAGTCAGCCAGCAATACCATTCTGTAATTGCATGCAAAAAATATAGTTGAACATCATAGAAATCTGCATATATGTGAGTCTTAAGGCTGTTTTCCACATGTCACTTTAGCAGCAGCATAACATGTGACTCAGGAAACTTAGAGTGTGGCTACAGCCCTTTCCCCAGTCATTAGAGTTTCAGACTGTTATCTAATAATTCATTCCCAGATACTTTGTGATTGGGTTAGAGGTGTAGAAGGTCAAATTATGGACAAGTCAGCCATTCTTCCTAGAGTATGACAGTGCCTCCCAACTTGGGCTGGGCGATATCTGGTTTTCAGCATCACAATATCAATCTGCGGTGGTGGGGGGCTTTGTTGGGCCTCCCTGTGGGGGCAGAGGCTTTGTCATGCCTCCCCACAGCAGCAGAAGGTCCATCCAGCCGTACCTCCCCATGGTGGTGGTGCACTGAGCTTCCCTGCAGCAGCCGAGGACTTTGATTAGGCTCCCTGCCTTAAAATGTAGTACATTTAATAAAAAATATTAAATAAGCTTCCATATATTATATTTAACATATTTTCAACTGATTTATGAGTGGTTTAAGTGATTACTAGTCAAGTTGCATCTGCTTCCCCACTCAGAGGTCTATGTGGAATCTGTGCATGCATAAGCCCCAATGAGTTCAACTAACCTTACTTCTACCTTTCTGGGAGTAAGTCCCATTGAATTCAGTAGGGCTTGCTTATGAATAGACACACATTTGATTTCACTGCTTACCAAAAAAATACCCTCGCCATCATTCTCTCATAGTACCCAACCTCCCATTTCAGCATAAGGCAGCCAGCTAAATCTTCTTCCCTCCATTCTCCCCCCACAGAAGCCCCCACCTTCAAGCCCTCATCCCACCAAACTCTTCCTTTTTATCAAAGGGAGGGCAAGCAAGCAGAAAGATAGTCTTCTTTAAATTAAAAAACACCCTCCCTTTTTAATATGGAGGAAAGCTATTTAGGGGGAACCAACAACATAAACACCCCAGAAAATAAAAAATTAAAACTCTTCCCCCTCTTTTTTTCACTGGTGAGGGAAGAAATAAGTGCTTTCCAGTTCTTTGTTTACTTTGCCTCTTTGTCTAGGCATGGGGGTCTCTCCTAGATTGTTAGAGCTGAGCTCTAAGTAGAAAGATACAGGTGAAGCTGAAAGAGTTTGCTGGTTTATGTGAGGGCTTATCTTCATTATTGTTAGGAGGGAGGAGGGAGAGAGCAAACAAAGCTGAAGACATGTGGCTACAAGTCATCTGCAAAGTACAGTGGAACCCCGGGTTACGCACGCAATCCATTCCAGGTTGGCGTGCGTAACGTGGGCGTGCGTATCCTGAACGCATTAAAAAACCCGAAAAACCGGAAGTAGCGTGATTTGAGCACTTCTGTGCATGCACGAAGTGCGCAGAAGCGTTCTGTGCATCTGGGGGGGGCGCAGGCCACACGCGCTCTGGAAACGCTTCCGGGTTGCGGGCATTCTTGTCCGCAACCCAGGGTGTGTGTAACCCGGGGTTCTACTGTACTGTATTGGGCAGCTGAGCTACTCCCTAGAAAGCTAATAGAGGTAGGTTGCCGTGTTGGTCTGCCATAGTCGAAACAAAATTTAAAAAGTCTTCCAGTAGCACCTTAGAGACCAACTAAGTTTGTTATTGGTATGAGCTTTCGTGTATCAGAAGAAGTGTGCATGCACACGAAAGCTCATACCAATAACAAACTTAGTTGGTCTCTAAGGTGCTACTGGAAGGTATCTTTTAATTTTGTTTTGTCCCTGGAAAGCTGTTAAGTCTCCACCTTTTGTTCACCAGTATATTGTCTTGTTGAAAAACTTATCACAATGTTATTTCAATACCGGTATTCAACAATATGGCAATTTATTGCACAGCCCTACTCCCAACCAGATTGGATAATACAAAACTTAAGCTATATTAATGTGTCTAGGTCTGTGTCCCTTGTCACTGAATATGTTATTTATTCTGTATAGAATTGGTCACAGACTATGCAAAAATTAGTTGAAGTGTGGAAAAGCATGCCTGCTTCCTTGTGCAATTCCTGTTTTTTTCAATGGGCCTTGTGTTCACAAGTGAATCATGCCCATATTTTTTGACTTTGAGGATGAGTTCTTCCATTTAAAATATATCTGAAAATAAACTGTGCTTTCAAAGGTCCTTTTCCTGTGTACAAGATTTTTTAAATTTATCAAATAGATGTTTTAAAAAGCTACCAGAAATTTAAATACCATTCATCTTAATATCAATGAGACCTAATAATATCAGGAAAGATAATGGGTTTGCTTCTGCCTTGTAAATAAAAATGAGCAGAAATGGCTTAAGTAATAGATAAGGCTGCAGTGTTTGTTTTTTAAGGGGGGGAAAGTTACCCACTTCTAATTTTAGAGTGTCAAACCTCTCTTGATTATAATGAGACACCTGTTATACCTAAAAGAGATACTGGCATTCAGCCTTAGTGGTAGCATATTTGGTAATTGTTGTGGACACAGAACTGTGGCTTCAGAGTGAAGCAGTCAGAAATAGTGTTTGGTAACTCATATATGCACTAAAGTATTATAAAATATTAACAGTTATTACTGTTTTTGTTAGGAATAGATGATGAGGGAATGTGTAAATCTGAGATTTTGATAAATGGCTGTGGTTCAAGTTTATTAAAAGGGATACATGTTTGATCACTCTAGATTTGAATTTATTTTGTTTACCTACTATCCATCTACCTCTTTTATTAAAACATTTATCACCACTCCTGACCACCTTCTGTAGCATACAGAGGAAATAAAAAATTGGTGATTGGCCCAATTTTTCTTTCTGTGTTCTCTGGCACTTGTATACTATTCATTTTTCATTTCGTTTTTCCTTCTGCTACTCTGCTTTGGACTTGATATTCATATTCCATTTAATCGATTTAGTGGCAACTCTGAAAACCAAGAGGGTTTCACATTGCTCTGAAGGTCATGAGATTATAAGTCATTCTAATATTCTCCAATTATCCAGAGCCTTGGGCCTGATGCCAAGACATTCCTATCTCCAGTTCTAAGAGGGCTTGTACTTAAGCCTGACAGCTTTGGAGTTGCTGAAGGATATCACTGCCAAGCAAGATCATAGTCAGAGGGTTGTCTAGATGCCTTGGGCCAATTTTAAGGAGGTTCCACAGAGTAATACTAAGAATTTGAATTTGATCCAGTGAAGACCCAATGTAGTAAATGTCCTTTGGGCTTCTAGTAGGTTCTGAAGTTTCTTAGAGGATGAGTCACTGTTTTTTATTTAATTGAAACTTTTTAAAGGTTCAGTAAGTCAGGCTTGGGGCTTATAATATAAACTGCTGTAGTGTGAGTTGCTCAGTGGTATAACTCATGCTTTGCGTGCAAAAAGTCCCAGGTTCAAGCCAACAAAGTAGGTGCTTCCAATTCAGTTATACTCAGAATAGGCCCATTGAGATTAGTCATGTCTACTAATTTCAGAGGGTCTGAGTATGATTAACGTTGGATACAACCCAAAATGCCTTTGTCTCATTCTCCAGATGTAAGCAAATTAAAATTACTTTAAATTGAATGTTTTAAAAGACTTCTGTAAAACATTATACAAGGATTAACATTGTTGCATTCTGTTGCTAATTGCTTAATGTTGAAGTAATATGTTTTATGAAAGATTGGAGAAGAAAGAAAGTTGGATAAGATAAACTTCTGTAAGGAATACTTAACTGATGTACTGCCATGCTGTTTGCTAATTAGTGCTTTTTGTTACTACTTTCCCTAGGTTTGTCGAGTTGCCTATGAAATCATGCAGACATTGCATCCAGATGCATCAGCCTTTTTTCACTCTTTAGATGATATCTATTATTTTGGGGGACAAAATGCTCATAACCAGATTGCCATTTATGCTCATCATCCCCGAACTGCTGATGAAATTCCTATGGAACCTGGAGATATAATTGGTGTTGCTGGAAACCACTGGGATGGTTACTCCAAAGGCATCAATAGAAAATTAGGAAAAACAGGCTTATACCCCTCCTACAAAGTAAAAGAGAAAATTGAGACAGTCAAGTACCCCACATATCAAGAGGCTGACAAATAAAGACAATCAGGACAGTTCGCAGTAACACTCACTTTGAAGCTATTTCAACCAACCATACTGTTGGCTTTTGTGGGATATGAATTTGCATTTTAACATACAGTTAAAATGAAAGCCTTTTATCATTCGGACTGGATATACAGCTTGGAACAATTCAATGGGCCATGGTTTGGACTTCTTTTGTTACATGCACTTGCACTCATGCACACTGATACACATTCAACAGGGAACCTGTTGTTTTATACTGTTCGTCTCTCTGAGGACATGTCCCTCCCATGAGTCATATATGAGCCTTGGGCTCAGTTCTTTGCCATTAATAGACTATAATAAGACTTTTAACACTGCTGCATTGTGTAATTTGAGTGACATGAGCATATTTTGTATGTGCAGAATTTAAAACATGGTGCCTCTCTTTGAAAGATCCAGTGACCTTTTAGAAGAGCCATGCCTAGTTCTGTTGATGGGTAAGAGTTGTACTTGCCTTTAACTGATGGTGTTGTTATGACCACTGAATATGCTCCAACCAACAGATTCAAAACTCAGTCTAGACCTTTCTTTATAGGAGTTTTGTTAGCAATTTCATTGATTAGTTCATCTCATCATTAATAAAGAGTACATCCAACAATAAAATAATTGTCTGATAGGAACTTTTGTAAAACAATGCCATGAACAGATTCTTTGGTACTGTTTCTGGACATTGTCTTTGATAACAAAAAATAAATTCAAAAAAGAAGTAGCCGGAGTTATACAAGTAATTTGATTTTAAAATTTGGAAGAACCAACAAGGGTATATCTTTCCAGATCCTTGATCTCTTTATTTGGAAAATTATCTGTGATGAAATTTGATAACATTTCGGATTTTTTTCTGGTGTTCTCAATCAGCAGGAAACTGCCAGTCAAGACTGTTTATTTATTTCTTGACCAAGTGACAAGACTGCAGCCTGTTGGCCTCTGAATAATAAAAATTTAAAAAAATTAAGTGAGTGCACATGCACACAAACACTCTCTCTTACCTCTCCTGTAGTATTTCTTTCCCATTTTTCTTTATGGCCACAACACAAAATCAGCCATGGGTGAAACTACTGTTGGTATAAATTTTTGTGAAATGCTTTTGCTGTTTATTAACTCTAGTGTCATTGTTTATATATATGTCAGCCCTGAGTGCTCACGGGAAGGGCAGATCCTGAAGTTGAGGCTCCAGTACTTTGGCCACCTCATGAGAAGAGAAGACTCCCTGGAAAAGACCCTGATGTTGGGAAAGATGGAGGGCACAAGGAGAAGGGGACAACAGAGGATGAGATGGTTGGACAGTGTTCTCGAAGCGACTGGCATGAGTTTGGCCAAACTGCGAGAGGCAGTGAAGGATAGGCGTGCCTGGCGTGCTCTGGTCCATGGGGTCACGAAGAGTCGGACACGACTGAACGACTGAACAACAACATGTGTGTGTGTGTGTGTGTGTGTGTGAGAGAGAGAGAGAGAGAGAGAGAGAGTTTGGCCAAACTGTGGGAGGCAGTGGAGGATAGGGGTGCCTGGCGTGCTCTGGTCCATGGGGTCATGAAGAGTCAGACACGACTGAACGACTGAAAAACAACATATATATGAGAAGCGGACACAGAGCAATGGATTCAAACTACAAGAAAGAAGATTCCACCTAAACATTAGGAAGAACTTCCTGACAGTGAGAGCTGTTCGGCAGTGGAATTTGCTACCAAGGAGTGTGGTGGAGTCTCCTTCGGAGGTCTTTAAGCAGAGGCTTGACAGCCATCTGTCAGGAATGCTTTGATGGTGTTTCCTGCTTGGCAGGGGGTTGGACTGGATGGCCCTTGTGGTCTCTTCCAACTGTGCGTGTGTGTGTGTGTGTGTGTGTGTGTGTGTGTGTATGTATTGAAATAGATAAATAGATCACTTGAGTTTGAGATAGCACAAAACAATATGACATAGTATTAATCTGAGCCTGCAAAGGAAGGGCTGTTGCTTAGGGTATAGAACACATTTTGCATACAAAATGTCTCAGGTTCAATCCTTGGTGCCTTCAAGTAGGTAAGACTCCTGCATAAAACCAATGTGAGCTGCTACCAGTCTATGCCAACAATACTGAATGAGGTGGGCCAATGGTCTGACTTGGTGTACGGAAACTTCCTGTGTTGCAGGACGTTGGACTAGATGATCCTCCAAGTTCCTTTCAATTCTTTGATTCTACAGTTTTCCTGCCCAGGAATTTGTTCTCTCAAGGGTTGTTATGTGTTTATATCACACTAGCCTTGTTTTTTAAATGTTTCTTGCTACAATTTTTTGTCATACTGAGCTGCTTGACACAATTTTTTTCCAATGAACTGATAACAGCTTCTAGCAGTTAATGAAATATAAAAACCTAAGCACATAAGCAAGCAATTCCTTTCTATGGGATGGTGGGAGTTGAAACACTTGACTACTAAAATGAACATATTTGTTATAAAAATACTTATTTGTTAATGGCCAGTAATCTGTTGACAGATACATGGTGTATCCGTAGCCATACCTCTTTTCTTTTCAAGCTGACATAGAACCAACCTTGAAAATTTTATAGTGCTGGTAATAGTTCAGTGTCATCTATATAACCTTGTTCTTTTCTCCCTTAAATCACAATGATGTCCAGAACCTGAATATATATTTTATGTTCTTTTAGGCTGAGCTACACAAGCTGCTACTTTTCTGTTCCAGGTTCTGGTTTGTGCAGTTGGCCACTGTGTAGCAACCTGCTCAACTTCATTCCTAATAATGTGAAATGGCACAATGGAATCCACGTCTTAACTCAAATAACTCAAGACAACTGTTGCATATGGTTAAAGCTTGGGCCAGACTTGAAATTTCTGTGCAAGCAGCAGAGCTAATGGAAAAGCAGAGCTAATGTTTTCATTCCAATATAAACTATTTGGCCAAGAGTATTATAGAAATATCCTGTCTTATCAGTCAGGATATTTATGAGATGTCCTTTGGTGTGACATATAGTATATAGTATCAGTGTAAAATCAGTTTGTTTGTGTAAATATTTCTTCTGAATGGTGGTAGAAGTCTATTTTGAATATTATCTGGATGATTTGACACTCTCCCCTGAGTTAACTGTTAGGCTTTTCTAATTACTTTTACCTTCTAAGACAAAGAAGTTGCTACATGACCATCAGTTCAAATATCCTGTGTTATATAGAGGCTACTCCTGAGATACTCTAACATAATATTTTAAGAGCAAATAGAAAGTGAATTCAGAAATGCTTGCTATTTAGTCTTAGGCCTATTCTATGTGCTGCAATTTAGTGAGAGTAGCTTATTTTAATGACTACTTCACAAGTATATGACAGGTATGTAGTACATACACTCTCCAGGGAACTGAGCCAGTTACATCACAAAATGTGGGGTGGGGAAAACTGTATCTCCCTTGGACATTACAGCATACATTTGCTGTGCTCTTTATCTCTGCAACAAGTGAAAGGGCCTCAAATCTCTTGATCAGTTCTGGTGGCAACCAGGGCAATCCTATGCATGCATGCTGAGAAGTAAACCACACACAGTCCAGTGTGCCTTATTTCTAGGTGAATGGGTATGCAATTGCAACCTGTGTCACTCCTTTCCCATTAGGATGGTGTATCTCATAAGAGCCGCTCTGGGGGATTTGATCAGAGGCCTAACTAGGCTAGCATCCTGTTTCCCCCAGTGGCCAGCAAGATGCTTTTGGGAAGCTCACAAGCAGGACATGAGTGTAAAACCCTTTCTGCTATTGTTCCCCAGCAATCTCAGCACTTCAGCATTGTGGGGTCACTGAAAAAGAAAAGTGGTTGACACTTTATTTTCTTCAGCTGGTGCAGTCTCTCTTAATGCACAAGTTTCAACTTCAGGTGTCCTCCAGTCACATCATGTTCACTTTGCTCTATTCCTCTACTTTAATTTTTATTTTATTTTATTTTATTTTATTTTATTTGCATAGCTTTCTCCATTAGCATATCTTGGCAGACGGTCAAATGTAACCCATTTTCCTACTCAAAAGGAAGAAATATTATCTATTCACCAGGCCAACAAGAAGAAAAATAAGACAGTCTTTGGTTATTCAATAGTAGTGAGAAATATTTCTTGGCTCCCCATAATACATGCTTTGGACCTTATTGCTACTCTCCTACTTGGATAAAGTGGCAACATTTTTATATATGAATTATTTAGCTCCACTCTACTGAAAAACAACATCTCTCTCAAAAGCTGGCAGAAAATGGATTCTGCTCAAATAATAATTAGCTGGTAGGGAACGCAGAGAAGCTTCTCTCTTCTGTCTTATAGTCCATTTCATTAAGCTCTTCCATTTAAACGTCTTGAAAAATTGTGATAAAAGGTATACATGTTTCTAAATGTAATCAGGCGTACCACTAAAATCTTAAATGAAAAACATACTCGTAAAGGTGATCTTGGGCTTTCATTTTGCTTCCACAGTTAAATTACTCAGATAAAGGAGATTGGGGAAACTAGTCCGCTCCCCCCGTTGTAACATTTATATCCTGCTTTTCCTCTTCTATTAAACCCAAAGTGCTGTGCATATCCAGCTAGGCATGGACCATCCAGACCTGCTTAGCTTCAGCAAGGTAGAAGGCTCATATCATAAAGCCAAACCCTGTGACTTTGTAATTACATATAAGTTTTATATACTTTGTATCTGTTTTATAAGGTTCTCTCAAATAGGGAAATATAGAATTGTGTGAGTTTGAATTTATTCAATTCTGTATAGTGTATGTGGCAACATAATGTTTAGAAAGGATGCAGCAAGAGTCAATGATCGCTGATCACCTTGGTGGATAAAGTCTATGTTTGTAGTTGCTATTTTGATCTGAGCTAAGAGGCTACATAAATTCTCATTACTACCACAAGATATACAAAAGAGACATTCAACATTTCTGCTTGTAGTGCAGTTGATAAGTTTTGGGTTTTATGTAGGACAACTCCTCTTAGCTATGAGACCCACTTAATTACCTTGGGTCTCTTTTTCAGCCAAACTTGTCATAACAAAGATGCTCTGTGAAGATAACAAGATGAGAGTTGTGAAATACTTTGGACACTATGAAGTAGTACAGTACGGTGGCTAAAAGCATGAGCTTTGAATTCACCACTTCAGATCTCACATCGCTGATTAACCTGCAGGGTTGTCTTACAAAATCAACTGTTCCTTACCTTCAGACAGACACTTGCAATACTGGAATAATAATTAGCGTTGAGTGGCTTTGCCCTGTCTTAATATAGAATGGGCTAGTAATTGCGAGCAAAAGTACAGCACACAAAGGGATTTTATTTGAATTCTCCTTCAACTGCCATCTCTCCGAGACCTCAGGGTCCTGTGCCCCCCCTTCCCCCCAAAATAGTTGATTAGACGAAGGTTCTCCCTACTCACCTATTTCTTCTGTGGTTGACTAGGAGGAATATTGCTTTTCTACCGTATTCTCCTCCTGCAGCTGGAATGATGCTACAGCACTGAGAGATGTACTTTTCCTGACACCTGGCAGCCATACTAACAGGTGCTCTTTGAAAATGACATACCTAATGGCTCCTGGATGCCATTTGCAAAGAAAGAGAAAACCAGGTAGAGAAAGAAAGAGAGCGTGGGATAGGTATCCCAATCACTGCCGCTACCTGGCTGTTGCTGTGTTGGTGAGAGGGAAGGAGAATTCCCGCCCCCTCCGATTCAGATTCAAACCTTTCTTACCTAGCTGTACTTGTGAGTTCTGAAGAGAAATGGTTCTGCACATTTTTAGCATAATTCATTTTGAACTGGGGAGAACAGCTATTGTGAGTGCCTTGAAAACTTATTTCCCCTTGAGTAGTGATTTGCAGGGGTGAGTCTCTGCTGTACCTCATTCTAAAGGAAACATGAACCTTGGGTAAGTGCCTGAAAGGCCTGGAATCTCATACCACTTGGAGATTGTGGTGGCGTACAATAATAACTTTGCTAGTTCAATGGAAAAATCATCATCTTACACTGACGATAAAAATGATGACTAAAGTATTCCTTTCAATGGCAGCATTAATGTAGTAATGGGATGGTGTTCACCATCACATTTTGTACCCTTGTGAAAGAAGCTTTGGTTATGTAACACTCAATGGCTCCATATCACTTATTTGTCCTGTTCCCATCTGTATCCAGCCATGCTATGTTTGTGCCTCTCAGCATTGTCAAAGGAAACATTAATAGGGAAAGTTGTGTGGAAGGACAGCCTGACCTGCAAATTCTGTTTGGCTTCTTAGTTTTTTATATTAAAAAACCAAAGAGAAATCTCAGATTTATTGAGAATTTTGAGTGGTGTGTGTGTGTGTGTGTGTGTGAGAGAGAGAGAGAGAGAGAGAGAGAGTGCACAACTTTCAGAATTTGGACACAATCCTTAAAAAACTTTAGCCCTCTTAAGGTGTTCAAAATAATGAATGAGAGCTTATATTGGGACTGGATAGAAGTGGATAATTTGTCTAATTTGGTTTCTTTTAGTTTCTCATTTTTCTGGTCTTAAATTCAGTTGGCCACATTTCCACATCAGTTTGTGTGGTGTGTGTGTTTGTGTGTGTGTGGGTGTGTTTCCTCACAAAGAATGGTAAGGATTTTAGTGTCTATTTTTCTTAATATATACAATATTGTATGCACAGGAATGTTAGCCCCAAGGCCAATTCACACCTGCCCTTCCTCTGTAAGCCCTCAAATGCTCTCTTGGAAGGCTAACAAGGTCCTGTGTTTATAGTGAGTCTTTAGTGTGTAGAGATTGGGGTGGGGGGTAAATGCTCACAAAAAATCTTAAAATCCTGTGTAAAGCCTGATGTTCAATGTTTGAGTCACAATTTGACATTTAGCATTTGGAGCTGTGACAATATTTGACTTAAAATGAATGATAATTAGCATTTGTTTATTATTGGGACTCAAGATCGTATTTGGTACTTGATTGCTTATACTATTTTATGAGATAAATGACCAAAACCCAAACAAATATGCAATAGAGATTTGAGAGATTTCTAGCAAGACCAAAGCATTCAAATTTTGAATTCAAAATCTGAATTCCTCCAAAATGTTAATTTTAGTTTTGGCATAGGGACCATATTTGTGTTCTTAGAGAGCAAATGTGAAAACTCAAGGAGTACCTGTGTGGTGAGGCAGGCCAAAAGAGAAATGACTGGGATCTGTGCTGTGGGGGGAGAGAGATTTAATCCTCTGCCACACCATTCTGCTGATGACAATATTCCCCCAAGGCTGCCATTTACCACATTAGGAAGACTTGTGTGTGACCAATGGATCAAATAGCAAATGAATTGGGGGAAAGGATTGAACATCTGTCTCCCGCTGCTGCAGTCTTGATCCTCGTTCAGTTCAGTTCAGTTCGATTTATTGTGCTTAGCGAGCAGCCATTTCACAAACAATAATAATAATAACAACAAGAATACTGCTAATAGTGGTTTACATTTCTGCTCCCTGACCTATACAGAATAAATCATTTCCCATTCCCCCTTTAAGTGTTATTACATGAATTTGTAAAGCCTTGGTAAGAAATTTGGATGTTCTAATAGGATATACACCTCTATAACAGACAACCCAAAACAGGTCTTTGCAAGACGTCTTTCCCTAATTGGAGGATTCCGTAGTTCTGAAATCACAGATTTCAATTAACTTGCCTAATTTGGAAAGTAAAAAAATCAATAAAAAAGGACATGCTTCTTAAGAATTGTTGTTGTTGTTGTTGTTCAGTCGTTCAGTCGTGTCCGACTCTTCGTGACCCCATGGACCAGAGTACGCCAGGCCCGCCTATCCTTCACTGCCTCTCGCAGTTTGGCCAAACTCATGTTAGTAGCTTCGAGAACACTGTCCAACCGTCTCATCCTCTGAATTATTTTTTACTTAAATAGTTATAAAGAATCTGTTCCTGTTTTAGTGGAAGAAATACGTGAATTGCAACATACCGGTAACTGGAAATGATGAACAATTCACACAATGGTTTAAATTTGCACTACAGCTAGCCCCTAAAATGGAGAAGAGCTGATTAGGCTACTACAACTTGCTGGTGATCACAACAGAATCTTGCCTTTTGCCCTTTAGAAAGCTGAGTCTTCTGCCAGTGCAAACTGCCTTTTGGGAATTACCCTCGGTTTTATGTGCAGCTTTTTGTGCCCCTTAGGGAGGAAGACACTGTTCAAGAAAACAAATCTAAATGCCTCTTGAGCTCGTATTACTTGCTTGGTGTTTCTTTGGACCCTGGGCATTGTCCCAAGTGCACGCACTGATGTGTAACAGCCCTTTCCAGATGGATCTGACAGAGAAGGCCACAGAAAAGGAGAAGACAGTGCCTAAATCTCCTATAGGCATAGTGGGGATAGAATAAGACAGTGGCTACCAGGCCAGGAACCTCTTAGTAGAAGATGTGGGCTTTGAAGGGAGGAAGTGTCTGTGACTTGATGGGTAACAGGCACAGGTCAGTGGTAAGAATACCAGTACATACCTTGCATGCAAAAAGGCAATGGTTCGATCCCTGGCACCTCCAATTGAGAGACAGTTGAGAAGTAGGTGATGGGGAAAGATTCTGCCTGAAATCCTAGACAGCCATTGGCCACCCAGAAAGCAGGTAATACTGGCCATGATGAACCTCTCATTCCGTGTAAGGCAGTTTTGTACGCAAAGACTAGAAGAGGGAGATTTTCCATGCACAGGCAGTAGGGATATGGTAGCCAAATCCTCTGTACTTACTGATTTATCACACAACAGTTTAAACAAGCATCAATCTAAACTATATATACAGTAATAAAACAATGGAGACAAACTGCATTGCAAAGTGCCTTTTGAAAGCTCAATGTCTTCAAGGCAAGATGGTTCTTGAGGAGCCCTCTGGTGGCAGTTGCAGAGAGGCTGTGTTTTCTGCTGTTTGCTATTATTAAATAATAGGGCCCTTGTCATATCATCTTAGATCTGAATGTTTTCTAAAGGTTAGCATGGCTGGCAGTTTGAAATGTTACATTCCTGCAATTCAAATCGGAGAAAATCTCCCTCCTTCTCTTCCAGATTTTTATGACAACAATTTCAACATATGGAAAAATGAGCCATCAGATGAATGTTATTACACAAATCACTATCATCAATGTTCATTTTGGGTTGTATCAAAGTCCTACTTAGAGTAAACCCATTGAATTTAATGAACATTCATTTCAGTGGGTCTTCTCTGAGTATGGCTAACTTTCAATTCAACTCCTTGGCAAGACCTTCCTTTCAAGCATACTTTTGCATAAACAAATGAAAGATAAGTGCTGCACACAAAGATCATTATGGAATATGGATATTTCTTTGGGCTCTGAGAAATCTTTCTGAATGTGTTTTACTTCTGGAACATTATTCCACAATGTACAAAGCATGAGACCATGTATTTCCTCATCATGAAATGGCAATAGCAAGATGCATTCTGATACACTGTTCTGAGGATATATTAAGCCATCATAAATGTGACTTGCATTTCCCATCTTCAGATCTGTGTCTTGCTAACTCAGTGTTAGCTTACTAATGTTAGATCATTGCTGATGTAATATCACCTCAGGAAAATGAACTTTTCACTATATAATGACTTAATTCCAATTAACCAACACATTGGGTGTGCTGTGGATGATTTTGAAGGGTAGTGTTTATAAAACATTGATCTGTCTTCAAGGCAAGTCTCATGCTCTTTATACTGGGAATGACCCAAAGCCATTGCTGTCAGTTTTCAGCAAAAGGCACCCCCCTCCCTGCCCCCTCCCCAGGTCAAGATACATGGAAACCCAAGGCCACTAAAGTTATTTTGGCACCTGAAAAGGAAAGTCACCCAAGCTCATCTTCCTGGAAGTAAAAATATAACAACAACTAATGAAATAACAATTTGACAGGGAAGTGGCTGCCTCAGACGGTTGATTTTAGGTGTTATAAAACAGCAAAATGTTAGTTTTTTCTGTTTTAGGACACCCAAAATCAACTGAGGTGGCCATTTTCCTGTCAAATCATAGAGTGGGCCATGGCCTTTGTTTCAAAGAAGTAGACATAGAAGACATGATTGCTATCTCACATTATTTCTAGTACATAAGAGAGACAGAGAGAGAGAGGCTGCATTTGGATAACCCATTATGGCAGAAGGAATGGCTTACCACGAACGTGGAATGTGTTAGTGCTCCTCTTGCACTTCTACGTCACTGCAGCCTTCACATGTTTGTTGCTTATAGATGTCATACGAATTGTGTGAAATGAATTAATGCACAGCTTAAAAAAATTAAATAGCAGCAAGAGAATCCCCTGGAAAGTACTAGCAGCATGGT
This sequence comes from Lacerta agilis, assembly GCF_009819535.1. Taxonomy (NCBI): domain Eukaryota; kingdom Metazoa; phylum Chordata; class Lepidosauria; order Squamata; family Lacertidae; genus Lacerta; species Lacerta agilis. The sequence goes on along the minus strand of NC_046312.1, from coordinate 47,358,861 downwards.
GCATAAGGAGAGGTATTAACCCTGGGGGCAAAACTCCCATTGGCATCTGGAGGAATCTTCTGACCCAGAAGTAAGAGTACTTACATTAGTTGCAGGGAATTAACTTCACCTTCCCATATGCAGTAGTCCCAATCCTACTTCAATCCATCAGCAGACACTATATTGTTTTAAAATGCACATTAATTGTCTTCCTGCAGCTAACATCATGCCTTATCTGGCTGTTAAGAAATGCTTTGCGGCACCAGCCTTGAATCTAGATCAGAGATGTTGGTTTTAGAGGTTAATCTATTTCAGCCAAGAAGACAAGGATTCCTGAGGCACCTTGCAGGCAAAAGTCACACCATAGGCAAAGCTAGAACATTTTGTTTACCTTTCAATGATTTAAACGGGAGAGGGTTAAGGATCTTTATGATTCTTCGATTGAAAACCAATGAGGCTTAAAAGTGTTTGGCTGTAGTCCAACACAGAATCAAGCATTGTTTAGCCCACAGATTTCTGAAAGCTTTACAGTGCAATTCTAACAATGCTTACTCAGAAGTAAACCCCTCTAAGTTTAATAGAAGGTTACACTTTAGTAAGTGGGTTAATGTTGGCATATTTTAGCATGCTGTGCTACGATTGTGGCTCCCCCCCCCTTTGGTTGGATTGTGCTGAGTTGGTTAGGGTGTGGTGCTGATGACGTCAAGGTTGCAGGTTCGATCCCTGTATGGGGCAGCTGCATTGCAGGGGGCTGGACTAGATGACCATTAGTGTCCCTTCTACAATTCTATGATTCTAGAACTTTAGTGTGATAAACTGTCAATAGGTGCTTGGTCTTAAGGTGCTTCAGAGGCAGCTCCAGATGATCTTTTCACTGATCATCCGGATTTGCTTGCAGAAAGCTTGTGCAGAGGTAATCCAATGCCTACACATTACCGAGGATTTCTGTTCTGATTTGTTTGCATGGAGGTTATAGTCTTCCCATCAATCCTATCCTACAACCTAACAACAAAAAGTATCCCTTTTTTCATTAAAGTGAACTTGCTGCCCCAGAGTGCTTTAATCAACTATAATTGCACAAACCTAAATTTCCGACCGAATCCTATCTGCAAAAAAGTGAGAGGCTGGAGAAGACCCAGAACTCTACTTCGGAAGTCCTGGTAAGAACAGAGATAAGATCAGCAGTGAGTGCTTTGAGCCACATTTCACTTTTCACATTCTCTAATCTAAACACAGGTGCTAATTCTATGGTTGATCCCATGTATATCATTTCAAGAACAATACAAATAATTGTGAACTGCCTTTAACAATTTGTGAACAACTGGAGATGAGTTGCTGGGGAATAAAGCAGCCAAATCTGACAACTACTTAAGCAAAGCTGTTGAATAGCTTCCATGAATTAGCCATATAAATTGCTGCTTCAGTGATTCACCTGTCCCAAATTAACCCTAAAACAAAAGAGTATCTGTCTATATCCACTTACCAATATGGTGTTCTGACTGCTAATGGGGAGCCATTCATATAGTCAACACATTCATAAGCAAAATTATGCCCCGTATGGCAATTTTGTTTATAAACTTCCAAGCTCACAAAGAACTTAAGTAATACATTGCATTCACCAGGGGCTGGCAATTGGTAACTCACAGCTAAATAGATTAAATGTTAATCCCTTTCAATAGCTAGTGACTATATTATGCACAGCATACAAATGAATGAATATGGTTAACACACTTGATTAACAATAGCATAGCCCAAAGATTTGGGGGAGAATCTCAAAAAATGTTTTCCCCCCCAAACTTGACACTAGTTTTGTTTGCAATTTTTTTGTAAGTAGAATAAAAGTGTCCTCCCATTTTCTCCATCCTTCTACATTTCTGAGTTTTATTCTAAAGCTCTTTGCTAAAGCTGATGAGCTGACATTTTTGAGGAACAATTCATCACCTGTCATAAATACCTGGTTGGCTTGGGGTTGTGTTGAAGTTTTGATGTGGGCCAAGCAGAGAACGCTGGTTATGGTAATATTTACTTAGTTATTTGTAATCCCACCTTTCCTCCAGGGAGCTCAAGATGGCATGCATGGCACCCCCATTTTATCCTTGCAAGAACTGTATGAGGTACTCCTCATACTCCCTTATGACTGCTGCTGGAGCCAGTCACCCCAATGCTACTTCCAGAGACAGATGCAGGCCTCTGCCTCCATCTCATAGCTCTGTCTCCGTCTGAGCTCTGAGCTGGCTGGATGCAGAGGGGTGGTGGGAGGCACCAGCTGGGGAACCCCAAAGGGAGAAAGCCTCAGAACCTGGGGATTGGTGGTGGGATGATGATGATGAGTGGTCAGAAAGAGAAGAGGGAGCAGACTGGGGGAGGAGATGTCAGAAGCTGGAGAGGTAATTGGGTTTAGTGAGTAGGAAGAGGTTATGGCAAAGAGCAGTCCAGAATCAGAGGTAGAAGCCGAGGCTGGAAAGGAGGGGGCTAAGTGGCAGAAATGAATCAGGCTGCTGAAGAAGCCAGGGTGTCTCCCCCTCCTGCTGCAACCAGCTCCCCTCCCCCTTGGTCTCCCAGAACCTGCAGAGGTATGAAGAGAGCAGAGCAAAGACAGACAAGGCAAGGAAGTCTCAATGGAAGGTCTCTAGGGGAAGAGGAGACTTAGAGAATTGTAGGAAGGTGAGGACCTTCAGTCCTCACAACTGCCTCTTTGGGGCAAGACCTACTGGAAAAGTTGCTGTGCTCATTAGCCCTGAGCTGTTTTGTTTCTTTGAATAAAGCTGACTTCATGGATGCCTTGTGAGATATTGCAGACCTGCTCTTGCCTCCTGCCTTGACATCTGCTCACCACCTTTGATGGAGATCTGTACTGGTGAGGGGCTGCTTTTGTAGCATGGAAGCAGGGAGGAGGAGGAGGACTCCAGTCCTCAGCCCTCCAGATCTGCCCTGCATCTGGTCAGCTTGGCACATGCCTTTTTCTCTGCATGGCTGCTTTTGTGGTTGTTTTGTTAGCTTTTTGCCTCTTCCTTGTCCTTATTTCTTTGTTTTATCATTCCCACCACTTCTTCCTTTGTTGAAATAAATAAATAAATTCCCTGAATGCACATTGTAATGAAATGTGCAGCACATGCCTGTGACAGAAATGGCTACTTGGACGAGTTCCCCCCCCCCAACGTCTGAATAAACCTTAATCTTGAAACACAACAAAGCAAAAAATGTACCCTGCATCTCCAAGATATCCTTTGCTAGCAACAATTAGAACACCAACTTTCAACTCCCTTCTAAAATTTCCCCCAATGATAGAATGAAAAGAGGCTAGTAAAGGCCACATTCAAGGGTGAGACTTGAAGGGAACAGGAGAACAATCTCTTTACATAGCTATATCATGTATTCTCATAGATACAGAGGCAAAGCCTTGGAAACACTGGCAATAGAAAGACTTGTATGTGCAAAAAAAACCTGAATAAGAATAAATCTTTAAATTCAAGTGTGGCTGGAGCTTCATCTTTATGTGTGTGTAAACACTTTCAGGAAGACATGCTAATTTACTATAGAGGAGTGAGTTTCCTACTTTTGATGCTTCCTATATCTTGAATGGCTATACAGCATGCAGCTCTGACTTTCTGGATACTTGTCCCCTAGGCATATTGAACCTAATTATTTCCAAAACATGAGTGTTCAGTAGAGTGTGGAGAGCACATCACTGCCATAAAAGACAAACAATTATCGACACCTGATGCACAGTTATACTCCCTGATCTACTCAGCCTCTTGGTTTATCCCAAAGTCAATGGGAAATTGCTAAAGATGCGGTAGGCGAAATACCGTAGCAAAAGGCTTCATGTCATTTCCATTAGGGTGCATTTGAGAATACCACTTCTAATGGATGTGCATTGCAAAGTGCTCGTGTCAGTTTGTCTTTGACCTTGCCTAATGCACTGGAAATACCTTGTGTGTATGTAACTTTTAAGTACGGTATATTTGTTGCTTCTTTTCTCTTTTACACTTGAGTGTTTTTTCAACCCTGCCCATACCTGAGCACTTCACTGATCATAGCTGACAAAATATTGTACTATGAGTATTGTGTGTGTCTCTGTGCGAAATAAGCCTTTAAGTAATCAGTTCTCCACTTCTTCAATTCTTTTGATAATCTCTGTCTTCTGATTTTAGTTTTGACTCCAACACATTAATTGGGATGGTACAATCCTTTTCTCAGTTTCCTACCCCCCTGTTCTTTCCTTCTGCCATCTTCTGCTTCTGGTGTGTGTGTGTGTGTGTGTGTGTGTGTGTGTGTGTGTGTGTATCTGTATCCCTTTCATCATGGTGAAAAACAGCTGAGCCAACATTTAACAGAAGACTCTTTCCCTGAGAAAATGTCTGAGGTTTTTCTCCTCTTTCCTCTTCCTGCTAGAAAAAAGACTGTAGAATTGTCTCCAAATATTCTCCACATGGCAATAAATATATAATTTTCTCTGAAGACGTTTTGCCTGAGGGCTTGAAATATGCTGCGTAATACCTGTTCTAAGCCTTCATATGTTGCTGTTTTGTACTACAATGTAGCTTTATAGTATTTAAAGAGCAGTCTCAAATTATCTCTCCTTTTAGAGCAACAGGGAGGTGGACAGGGGCCTCTCAACAAGTTTCATTGACCTGGATCACAATCACAGGAATGGAATGGGTCTTATTGCACAATGCTCTGGCCACAACAGCTGCTCATTCAGGTAATGTGTGATTCTTTATGGCTAGAATGCTATCATGGTATATATGCTGGATTGTATGATAACATGCCCTGTTGACTGCTGGGCCCAAGAAGCTGCAATGGGAACACTCAAAGTCGTGGGCCCTCTGTGAATACAGCCTCATATAACCCAAATGCTCAAGTCTAATTAATGCACAAAGGGGTTAATGCCATAGAGTAAGCTGCCCTGCCAGACTTAGCTAGATCACTCCCCTTCTCTTTAGGAGGAAGGTAGTCTAGTGCTATTGTTCCCTCAGTCCATCATGTGAACTCTGGTGTGTGAAGAGGTCTCAGTTGGTTGCTCCAGGCTCAGACTGCATGGCCTTTTTACAAAGCCATCATTACGTTCCTATATAAATAATTAGGAACTTTCACCACTTTGGAACTAACCTAAGTTTTGCTGCATGTGTTTTCTGAACGCTGTATGGAAAAGCACATGAACCTGACCTTCGAAGAGTTTGTAAGTAAACCATTTTTAACTTTCCAAATGTGTGGTGCTTCTCTATGCTAGAGGGAGTGAGAAACTTTGGCAGGAACTTAGAAGAGCATCTTTTAAAGGTCTAACAGCCTATATTCCCATGCTTTCCTTTGCTGCATGTTTTGTGATTTTAAATCTCTGCTGGGGTTCTCTTACCAAAGGGTACCTGCCCCAAACCTGGAGCTTGGCATTCAAAAATTCTCCTTTTTATATACCTATTTCCAACCAACAAATACTTTGTCCAAGGACTCTCTAAACCTGGAACTGTCGTTGCAGCACTCCATCAGTTTCATCATCTTGCTTGTGTGTCAGGCAAGAGTTACTACTATGGTCCAGAAAATAGCTGCCTTGTGTTGATGCCCATGCTTATAAGCCAAGCCTTGGTATGACTCGAGTTCAGATTTCCTACTTCTATATGCCATGTGTTAAAAAAATAATAATCAAGCCAGCTGTTTAAACTAGCTGGCTACTTTGCTTTGCATTAATGTCTCTAATTGTGATGTGCTAATGAAGCTACTCTTCTCAGGAAAAGTGCTGAGATAACACTAAGATTGCTCGGCACCCAAAGTCAGTGAGCAGAGGGTAATAAAATGTTATTTCATGCTCAAGAGTTGTGGAACCTGCTGAAGGGTACCTGCTGAATAGCCTGTTGTTCTATGCGCTGGGGCGGCTGGGAGTTGGAACCCAGCAGCACCTGGAAGGCTACAGGATCCCTGCACTTTTTCTGTTAGCAAGCCTGTAGTTTTAACAGACAGTGAGGGTGCTGACATGGTGGTTTATTTTGTGTTAGTGCAAACTCTGCATAACAAAGGAAATTCTTTGGGGAAGGAGAGATGGGCAAATTAGGTAGCTGGCAGATGGTTTCTTCATGTACCCCAGATTGCGTTATCAAAGCATTAGAAGCTGCTTTTTCAGCCTTGGTGTTGGGAACTAATTGTTTCATTATGCATATCACCGGAATAGAAGAGGGACCCAAAGGTCTTGCCCTAAGGCTGGTGACGGTAGCACACATTGCAAGATCCTTGCTTTTTGCTTCACAGCTGCCCTCATAAGGCGGTGCTTAGAGATACTTTGCCGCCCATTTGCATTTCCTGAAGGGTTTGCAGCCAGCTTCTTCCAAGCTTGCATTTTATTATTGATGCATAAATTATCCCTCCGGCTTGATTAGGCTGCCTAAAAACTAATGATATGAAACCTAAAATGATCATCTGGGAATATCCTTTGCAGTTCAATATCTCCTTCAAGATTGTCAGGTGAAGGGTGACACTGACCAACTGGCTCCCCTTGTGTGCCATTAATGTCTTCAAGTTCTTCTGGATGGAGGTTAGTCCTGGGACATGCTGGGACTTAGTACAAGGGCATAGAATGGCACTGTGTATGTATCATCTACACCAGTAATGGAGTTCTGTTATTCCATACTAGATGATTGGACTATTCTGGGACACATGTCTCTAAACAGATCACATACTACTTCTCCATGTTCATGGAATAAGCATTTCTGGAAGATGAATGTTTTGAGATGTTCTTGGAATATAACTCTTATCATCCCTGCCCAGCTGTCCAGGGCTGACTGGAGTCCAGGAACATCTGGAGGACCACAGATTCTATATCCTTGCTCCAGAACCAGGTTGATATGAAGCACAAACCTCCTCATGTTTGCTCAGATGCAAGTCCTGCTGTGTTCAGTGGGGCATGCTCCCAAGTAAGTGTGCATAGCATTGCAGCTTTACTCTCATTGCTGCTGTGCGTATCTATTCACTCAGTGGACCCTTTGATGATCTAACCATAGCTGTCAAATTTTCCCTTTTCTTGTGAGGAATCCTATTTGGAATAAGGGAATTTCCCTTAAAAGGGGGGGGGGTGGAGTTGACAGCTATGGATCTAACCATGCCAGTACAAGCCATTGCAATGTAGCTGGGGAGAGTTGGGCCTTGTATAAACACCAGTTGTGTTTCCTCTCTTCTCTCTGCACCGCACCATTTTCTGCTCTGCAGCAGAGTTAGACATTAGAAACAATAATTACTACAAGAGGAAGCAGCAGGGGTTGACATTTGCTCTCCAATAGGATTCTTTTGGCATTTGTTCTATGCCTACAAGAAATGATAAGCTTACCTGCAGAGAAAGCCAAAAAGGTAGTCATAAGCAAAGAAAGTGACTAGATTTGGCAAAACAGGAGAAGAGTTGAGCTTGAAATTGGGCTGTTCTTAAAGAGAGAAAAAGCTGCACAGTCTATGCCACATCTGTCACTGAGTTTGACTATGAATTTTAGAGGTCCTTCATTTAAAACAACATATTTCCTTCTATTGGATTGACTTCCTGAAGGTATCTTCCAAATGTGGCTTGTTCTTATTGAATGATATAGTTCTCAGTTGTGTCCCTCTGAAAGGTAAGTTACACCCACAGTATTTCCCTGATCCACCAAGCTTGAAACTCTATCAAAAAAATAAATAAAATTAGTCTGGCATGACTTGTTTTTGAGAAACCCATGTTGGCTCTTAGTAATCACAGCATCCTTTTCTAAGCGTTCGCAGACCAACTGTTTAATTATATGTTCTAGAATTTTTCCTGGTATTGATGGTAAGTTGACCAGCCAGAAGTTGCCTGGGCCTTATATTTTCCCACTTGTGAAGAAGATGGGGACAACATTTGCCTGCTTCCAGTCTGTAGGGACCTCACCTGTTCTCCAAGAACTGTCAAATATGATTTTCTTTTTCTTCCTTGGAACAGAGTGTAAGCCAGATTTGGCAACCTGATGCCTCCAGATGCTGCTGGCTTCTAACTCTCATAACCTCAACACATCTGTGATCCCTGGTCTGGAGGACACAAGGTGGGGGAAGGTTGCTGTAAGCAGTATTGGGAATAGGTAGACTGGGTGACATTTGGTTCAACAGCAGAGTGACTAACTAAGTTTGTTCTAGGTATAAGCTTTCGTGTGCATGCACACTTCTGTCAGGAATGCTTTGATGGTGTTTCCTGCTTGGCAGGGGGTTGGACTGGATGGCCCTTGTGGTCTCTTCCAACTCTATGATTCTATGATTCTTCAGATACCTGGTATCTGAAGAAGTGTGCATGCACACAAAAGCTTATACCTAGAACAAACTTAGTTGGTCTCTAAGGTGCTCCTGGACTATTTTTTAATTTTTTATTTTGACTGCGTCAGACCAACACGGCTACCTACCTGAATCTAGCAGAGTGAATGTAAAGAAAGCAGCTGGATAATTGGCATTCATCAGTTGTGTGTTCCCCAGTTATTAGGATTCACAGACCTGCACAATTGCACACACACATACACACAAGTGAGACAGTCTCTCTGCCACCCGCCCCCCAGCAGATAAATGATTTGAAAGCTTTGAGAATCCACTGCAGCCTCTTGTAGTGAAGTGGTGCATCTGAACAGCAGCAGCCTATCCCTTGTTCATCAAGCTGCTGTTGCATTCATTTCTTGGCAGGTGGTCTCTGAGCTACATGTGTTCAGTGCAATTCGGCCTTGGCACTTTGGAGATTTCAACAAGGTAAAGACTGCTGTTTTTAATTACTAGCATATTGGGAGGTGTGACAAGAGAATTCATCCAGCTCTCACTCTCCCCTCCCCCCTTTCTGATATGCCTCTCCAGCACTGGCACATAATTAATCCATTTTGGGGTGTTCAGTTCTTTACCAATTCAGTTCAGAATAGGCTAGGGGGGTTTGCTCAAAGTATATTTGTGCTGGATTTTTCTTTGCTGTCTTTCTTGGGTTTGGTTAAAATATAATATGAGCATGCAATCCTATGTGTATTTACTTATAAATAAGCCTCTTTGTGTCAATAAAGCTCTGGGGAGAGATGTTTAGGATTGTAAACAGTGCTTTTTTTTCTAAAAAAATGTTTAGGGGAACTCTCATTTTCCTCCTCCTATTGAAAAACTGCCCCTCAATGAGGCCAAACTTAGATTCACAAAATGTTTAGGGGTATGCGTACCCCTGCGTCCCCCCAGAAAAAGTACTGATTGTAACCATGGTGTATCTTTCATCCTGGGGATCCAAAAGCATTTGCTGAGGGCCTTCTCAGCAGTGGCACCCTCTCTGTGGAACGCCCTCCCAACCAATGTCAAGGAGATAAAGAACTATATAAATTTTAGAAGATATCTGAAGGCAGCCCTGTATTGGGAAGTTTTTAATGTTTGAATGTTTTATTGTGTTTTGGAAGCCACCCACAGTGGCTGGGGTAGAAATCATAATATTGCTGTGGTGGTGGTTACCATTATTATTTATTTGCAAGGCGCCACACAAGGCTCTCTTTCCCTCCCATTTGTCCTCCCCACAACCTTGCAAAGTAGGTTAGGCTAAGAGATGGTGATTGGCCAAAGGCTCAGTGGCTGGGTGTGTGGGTGTGTGTGCGGAGATTTAGATGGGAGGGTGGCAGCCTTGCACTGGTTATTGGACTCAAATCTTTTTATATTCAACAGTGATTTTTTTCCCTTGTACAAATGTATACCTTTTTATTATTACCACAAAACTTCTTTTAAAAAGTTCTCTAAACTATTTTATGGTAATTAGATTCAGTTCTGCTATTTTCTGAAAGCAGAGCTATCAACTAGAAGTAAATTTTCTGGTGTACTGAGCACATTTGATGTTGAGTTTTTGAGACACCAGAAACATGTAAGCCCTTTGAGATATATTTAGAGTTGTATTTTATATGAAAGATGCTTCACACAAAAAAGGGAGGGAGAAAAGGTTACATTGTCAAGACGGAGATGTGCATGGAAGACCAGGGAGTTAAATAGCAAGGATTACCTAAGGTCAGTGTTAAATCAAATGTAAAAACAAAACCCTTGTTCCAATGGCTTTGCTAAAGCAAACATAGATACTCATGGTAAGAACTAGGGATGTTATGCTAGCATAAGCTTGCATTGCCATCACAGCATGAAGTTACTTCTCTCTTACTCTTTCCCCCCTAGGATTATTCCCCCTCCCCCTGGGTAAAATTTTGTGTTCCTTGGACTATGTTTTTAAAATAGTTTTCTGGGTGGATAGATCTAAATTGATACAATTTAGGTGATTTTGGTTGGTTCTTTTTCTGGCTATGAGGTAAATGTCTGTATGGAATTGCATGCCCCTTTCCATTAGAGTCGTGTAGCTATGTTTTTGGGATGAATGTTTCCAGGGGTCTCACAAAATGCCCACACTTTGTTTTTCAGCACCCTTTCAATAAAGTTCTTTGATACATTGACATTGCCCTTGCTCTTAATTGCCCTGACTTGTCCTCCATTGTATTATCGCATAGCCGTATCTGACTGGCTACATGGTATTGTGACGACATCATCTTATTTTGCTGCCTGTCTCTGTTTGGGATAGATCACCCATGTGATTTATCCAGGAAGAATGATGAAGAAGCCAGGGGAAGGTGGGGAGGGTGGAGTGATGCTGCTGCACCAACAGCCAGGAGGAAAAAGCTATAGTGGAGAGATTTGAAAAAAAGAGAGTAAATATTTGCACAATGTAAGTATTTTTTCCCTCTTGTACCTGGGTAAGGCCAACTATATATATCTATATATGAAAGACTACCACCATTGGAGTTGCATGGACAGGTCAAAGGAAAGGCAACTATTTCTTCTTTTATATACAGTATATAAATTTTTTATTAGGTTTTACAATTTAATATTCAACACATTAAACATGAGGAAGAAGAAGAAGAAGAAGAGCGAAATCCCCCCCCCACCCCATGTCTTCCCTCAGCTTCCCCTTCTGGTTCTTTAAATATATACTACTTCTGCTTAATTTTATCTTACTTTCTATGGTTGTTGTTGTTGTTGTTGTTGTTGTTACTAAATGCTCTTATATTCTTATCATTTTTGTACCAATTTTTCTTTCAAATAACATCTTACACCTAATTAATTTCCATATTGTTGTTTCTTAACTGTGCACTTATTTTCTTAATTGTAAGCGTTCCCTCAAATCCTACTAGTGAGTCCAATTCTTTACACTGTTTCTGAAGATACAATATAAATGGTTCCCAGTCTTTAAAAAAAAATCTCTATTGTCATTGTCTCTAAGTCTTCCTGTAAGTTTCGCCATTTCTGCGTATTCCATAAGTTTGAGTTGCCATTCTTCCTTCGTTGGTTTCTTGTCGTCCTTCCATAGCAGCTTAAAATATACGCGACCAGATTCAAAACAAAAAAGGGAATACAAGAAGCTGCCTCATACCAGGTTCGTTCCTCTCACCTCATGTTAATCTGGACCCTGCTAGACTTTCAGAACTATCAACTATATGAAGTACGAGCAAACAGCAGAAGAACCATGATAGACAAAATGGATGAAAACTTCAGCTCCGCACCAACTTTATGCAAGCAGCTTGGAACTTGTGTTGACTTTTCAGTAGCAACCATGTTAGATCTTGGGTGATGATAAGATTAAAGGCAACATATTTTCAGCAGAGATCAGGTGATTTCGCCTTTTCCAAAGATGCCTCCTGCATCCCCCACCCTGCAATTTATTGACAAGAACTGATATTTATGCACATATGTTAACTCACGGTTAACTTGCTAAGAATATGAAAAGTGTGTGGGAAGAAACAGAGGGCAATGTAAACAGCCTTGAGCTCTTGGGAAGAAAAGCAAGATACAAATATATTGTGGTGTTCACAGATCAGAGAGAGAAATAAATAAATAAATATGCACAAAGTCAGGAAAGCGGGCTCCATACTTGAACTGGAACACTACGATGTCCCGATATTTTATAGCAAAAAAAGCACTCTCCCCAAAAACAAAATAGTTTGCCAACCCTGATAAACAAACACACTGTGAGCATATGCCTTACTCTCTCTGCAAAGATTTCACATTCTGCATTTTAGGGAGAAGGGATTCTTTAACGCTCACCCACACTTATTGTACAGTACACAGAATAAGTATCGGCACAGAAAAAGATACATCCTGTTTAAATTAGTATTAAATTGTGTTAATTGGATGTAAATTTGTTTTTGTTTTTTTGAAAACTAATAAATATCAATTGGCAAAAAAGAGAGAGAGAAAGATACATCCTGGTCGCTAAGAAGACAAGAAGGGCAAATTGTGGAGATTCCAAGGACAAAAAAAATGAGACAGAAGCAGGAAAGATAAGCACACCAAAGCAGAAGGGGAAACAGCAGCTGTTTAGGACCTTCTGGATTCCTATTGCCTCATATGCAAACTACTCCAGTCACAGCTCTGGCTTCACTCATTGGCTAAAAATATTGAAAGGTGGGAGCAGCCAGGTTGGCTCATATCTAAGAAATCATCCAGTTTTGCTTCATAACTTTCTTTCCAGATGAAATAGAGACAACTGCTCCCCCTGGCACCTCAGTATCCTCTGTACCTGTCTCTTGTAGGCCCTGGGGCATCCCATTGCTGCTGATGCAGAAGGAGGGCATCAAATCCCAGGACTGAGAGGAAGACCGGCCTCTTTTTCCCTGTGCCGTTGTCTCAGCCGCACACAACTCTGGTCTGGTAGCACCTGAGTTTTGTGAGCCTACCAGCCTTCCTAATAGTTCCAAGCAGCTTGTGGGGCCTGTATCCTCTTCTCCCTTAACTCCTTGCATTCAGTGCCACAATCAACCTAGCACTGTTTATTTTAAAACCAACCTTTTCATCATCGTCATTGGTAATCACCACAGCGGTGGCGACAGCGGCAGCAGCAGCCTCTGCCTGCCCACAGCTCTTGGTCGGAGAGCCTTAGCTGTCAGGCTTCTTTTCCCAGGGGGGAATGAGCCACTCATGGAGGCTGCCTTTGTTTGCACACTGACAGCTTCTTGCTGCAGGGGATCTTAAGCTCTGTGGCACATTTGCCTCAGGTGTGCCGTAACAACAATTCTGCCACTTCAGCTATTTGGGTGACCTGACATGGGAAGAAAGCAATCCAAGTAGAGCAAACAAAAATGGGATCCGACAGTGTGGCTCAACAGGCAGTGAGCAGAGAGTGCTTCAAGATGCGTGGCTTTTGCTCTGGCAACTGCCGCAAACAGGCCATGCCACCGTGAGGGAGCAAAACAGCACACCAGTCTGTGCTAGAGTCTCCACCTGCCCACAGGTAAAGCCGAAAAGAGAGATCTGAGCTGCTTCCCAGCCTCTGCCCAGCCTCATACACACACAGCACTGTGTTGATGCCACCCTTGAGTTAGTTTGACTTGCTATGGGTATATCAAGGGTGGAGATATTGAAATCAGTTGTTAACTGTCTATGTCAATGTTGTTTTTGCTATGTGTTCTGTTTTCATATGTCAGGCGTGGCCAACTCCCAAGAGACTGTGATCTACTCACAGTTAAAAACTGGCAGTGATCTACCCGCTTTTCTGGGGACCCAATGATTTACCAGTGATCTACCGCAGACGTCCAGTGATCTATCTAAAGCTACAAAAGTTTGTTTTTGCTAGTTGCTGGTAAGAAGTGTTGCACATGATGAAGGAATGGCTCAATAAATTTCAGACCAAATGGTATTTCCTTCAGGATCTATTCTCTCTCATTGTAGCAGTTGGGCTCTGGCAGGAGAGCCTTCTGAATGTTTGGATCACTTGAGTCCTACAGCGAACAACATACCCAAGACTTGTTTTCTTTACCTCTAATTAAAAGTTATGGTCTAGGCAGCCTTGCTGTGTCTTATTACAGACTCTCCTCCCCATCTATTGCTAAGGTATCTACAGCGGGTGGCGCTGTGGGTTAAACCACAGAGCCTAGGGCTTGCTGATCAGAAGGTCAGTGGTTCAAATCCCCGCAACGGGGTGAGCTCCCATTGCTCGGTCCCAGCTCCTGCCCACATAGCAGTTCAAAAGCACGTCAAAGTGCAAGTAGATAAATAGATACCACTCCAGCGAGAAGGTAAACAGTGTTTCCGTGCGCTGCTCTGGTTCGCCAGAAGCGGCTTTTTCATGCTGGCCACATGACCAAGAAGCTATACACCTGCTCCCTCGGCCATTAATGTGAGATGAGTGCCGCAACCCCAGAGTTGGACATGACTGGACCTAATGGTCAGGGGTTCCTTTACCTTTATCTATGTCTTACCAAAAGGTGTTTTCCTCCACATCAACATAATTCTTAGTATTTTCTCATTTTTCATCTACAGTATAGCTTCATTGCTTTGAACTTTGTTCCATAAAATTTTCCTCTTCACAGTCACTATGACTTTGGGATCAAGACCCACACCTGTACACTTATAATCATTGATACATGAAGATGTGGACCCATAGTAAATAAAAAGGATCATCTCCCATATTGCAAATGGGGGAGGAGTGGGGGAGGAGTGGGAGTGAGAGAGAGATTGGCTTGCCTACATTTCCAGAGAAGTAACTGTGTTTTTCTCTTGCAGTAAAAGCAGCCAAGAGTCAAGGTAACACCTTAAAGATTAGGAAATCTGTTATCACATAAGCATTTGTGAACTCAAGACTACTTCAGTAGATGCCTACAGCTCTTTGGGAGTTCATGGTGGAGGTGAGATTCAAACAGGGGATTTCCTGATTTGTAGTTTAGTCTCTTAGGCTGTAATCCTATACACTATTACCTGGGAGTAAGGATCTTTAAGAATTCTGCTGAAAATGGAAGTTGAAATTGCCAGTGTTCACTTATTCGTCCTTTGTCTAGAACAGGAATCAGTTCAGTGCAGATCATCAGTATTCACTGTTGTTGCTTTTAGTTTACATAATTGACTGCCAAGCCCTTCCAATTCGCATTGTGTTTCTTTTGTGCTGAAATTAATGGAGTGGAATCACGTAATGGCAATGCAACTTATGTAATTACATAATTTTGCGACAGTGTAGAGTAAGAGAATAGTGTAGTTTGGGGAGGAAGGTGGCCTGTGCTGGAACGAAAACATAGCTGCAGATGACAACAACAGGGCAAAACAGAAAATGACGCCTTCTTATATCGCAACCTGGGAGTAACCCTCATTGGTCTCAATGGGCATTTACTTTTGTCTGAATAGGGTTGCATTCTTAGCTCCTGCACTGCACCATACATCAACATGTTCATTTTCAAGTATTACTATCGACTTGCCTGTGTTAGCAGAATTTGACCTTCCTCCTTCTGACTGTGCGGCTTAAGTAAATACCATCTTCTGTTCTTGCTCTGATGAAAGCACATCATTCAGCTCAACCAGTCTCTGCTGAGACTTTGTAACTGCTAATTAGGAATGCCCCATGCTTGGGATGCAGAGCTCTTAGCTGAGCTGATAAAATGTTACAATTAATATTGTATTAATTAAAGGCTAGTTAAAATTCTTCATCAAATATGCCCTTGAGGAAGCAACAGGTTGCAACTGTTCTTTCATATGGTATGTCGTTGCAGGTGGGGGGGGGAATCTCTCTATTAATTAGGCTTAGGAATTATTCAGATTTTGGTAATGAATTAGGGGGGGGGAAACACGCTACTTTTCTCCTTAAAGAAACGATCGCTGCAACAATTGCCCTCAGATTTTAATGTTACCTCAGCTGGCATCTCCCAGAAGTCCCTGTTTATGCAAAACTTGGTTAACTTTGGAGCTTCTTCAAGCTATTTCTTTGCATCTGCAGGCACCAAGTCTTGATAAATGCAAAGCAGTTACACAATTGACTGAGGGCTGGGAGTAGTTACCTTGGCTGGACTTCTTTATCAGTGTAAGCAACCCTATACAGTGGTACCCTGTTACAGGTAGGTAGCTGTGTTGGTCTGCCATAGTTAAAAAAATAATAATCCTTCCAGTAGCACCTTAGGGACCAACTAAGTTTGTTCTTGGCATGAGCTTTTGTGCTTTTAATGTTTGATTGATTACTGTATTTTAATGTTTTGTTGGAAGCCGCCCAGAGTGGCTGGGGAAGCCCAGCCAGATGGGCGGGGTATAAATAAAAATTATTATTATTATTATTATTATTATTATTATTATTATTATTATTATTATTATTACCTTGGGTTACTAACACCTCAGGTTACAAACACTTCGGGTTGCAGACTCCACTAACCCGGAAGTAGTACCTTGGGTTAAGAACTTTACCTCAGGATGAGAACAGAAATTGTGCGTTGGCAGCAGGGCGGCAGCAGGAGGCCCCATTAGCTAAAGTGGTACCTCAGGTTAAGAACAGTTTCAGGTTAAGAACCGACTTCTGGAACGAATTAAGTTCTTAACCAGAGGTACCACTGTATACCTCCTCCCCCTCCTGTACACCACACACCTGATCACAAATGGCACCACTCTTTATGCTCTTCACCACCACCTCCCCCCCACCCTTATTTCTTCATTTTCTGGGGCTTCTCGTTGCTTATAAAAGTGCCAAATAGCTTTAAAATATCAAGTGGTATCCCAACACCTCCTGCACATCCATGGTGCCACACTGCTTCATAAAAGATTTAATTGCTCTTGCATTCATTCGTATGTGCAGCCTTTACCCGGGAGCTCCGAATCCTGCAGAGGAAGAAGAATAGCTACAATTGCAGGAGTCACAGCCTGCTGAGGATGAGACAGAATAGATGTTTGCTAATGGATTGTGTCATGGAGGCCTGAGTGCTGTGCGATGGCTTTCAGTGCCCTGGATGCCCAACTGCAGCTAGGAATAGTAGGTTTAAAGGCTTCGGCGTGACTCTGAGCTGCAGTTCAGAAAAACGAATATAGCATTTGCAAAAAAACTTTCTGTAAAGACGGAGCTTAACTGTGTGTGTGTGTGTGTGTGTGTGTGAATATTTTCCAGCATCCAAAACCATTCCCTCCCTTCTGGCAAATCTGCAGTGATTGCTTTAAAACTGCAGTCCAAGTGGTTTGCTCTCACTCTGAATTAACTCAATTTGCTCTCTCTCATGTCATTGCTTAGCTAAATCTGATTGGCTTCGTAGCATCAAGGTATATGGTTCACTGACTGGTCACATGGGTGACCCCTGCCAATTGAGAATCAACCAAGAAGGCGTTGTCATCCCCCTCAGCAAGCTTCGTTTGCTCTATGTATATCATCTGAGTGACCAAAACTGATCGGCTATTTAGTCATCATGACATCCTTCCAATATGCAGTGGAATCGCTTGGATTGCCATTGAGATATACAAATAAGTCAAATGGAAACAGGAGAATATGCTGCATGACCCTCTCTCCAAGCCACCCTATCCCATAATAAAGGTAAAGGTAAAGGACTCCTGGACGGTTAAGTCCAGTCAAAGGCGACTATGGGGTTGGGGTGTTCATCTCGCTTTCAGGCTGAGGGAGCCGGCGTTTGTCCACAGACAGATTTCTGGGTCATGTGGCCAGCAAGACTAAACTGCTTCTGGTGCAATGTAACACCATGACAGAAACCAGAGCGCACAGAAACACCGTTTACCTTCCTGCCACTGCAGTACCGATTTATCTACTTGCACTGGTGTGCTTTCGCACTGCTAGGTTGCCAGGAGCTGGGACAGAGCAACAGGAGCTCACCCCATCGCAGGGATTTGAACTGCCCACCTTCTGATTGGCAAGCCCAAGAGGCTCAGTAGTTTATACCACAGTGTCATAGAATGTGGAAATACAGCGATTTAGAGGAAAACGTCATGTGGTCAACAGAAAATTAATGAAGCTACAGGAAGACTACCGTCTATGTTAAACAACTGTATGGATGAGCCCCAATATTAACCCACTTTCATTGGGGGTATAAATGAACAAACAAAATGAAAGAAAACTTAAGTTATGCTATATGCCCCCTTTTTGAATCCCATTTGACACCATTGTTTCTCAGTTGCTTTTTCATCCTGGATTAGGTGAGGTTACCCACTCTTGCATCACACAGTGTGTGGAAGACATTGCAATGTTTACCTAGCCAATTGGATCAAGCTACGTGTTAATATCAGTGAGAGTGACAGGGGCCATGTTAAAGATTATGCAAACAGTTCCTCAGGGTGCTGGAAAATTGCCACAGAAGAGAGGCATTTTGTGGCATTGCCAAAATGTTTGCCAAAAGAAAAGGTGAATCGTTTGTGGTTAGCTTTATAGTTGTATTCTCATGGGGTGTTAAAAGTAACAATGGGGAGGAAAGAGAGAAAAATTACAGACAGGAGCCTCTTCCCCTTTATTGACACATTTCCAGGCTTTAAACTTGGAAGACCGTGAGGACTTGCCAGCAGTCTCCTTTAATGTAAGCTACATGATTAAAGACTTCTTCTGGAAACCCAGAAAGAAGTCAATTAAGTAAGGAGTAGATGACCAAAGCCTGTTGTAGATCAGGTAACCTTTATTAAGCTAAGGTATCTTTGCTCACATCTGCCAGCTGGTCTCGAATGTGTTGCCAGGGAGGGTAGCTGTAAAACTCTCATTGATTTTCACCCAGGTAGCTTTGAAACTTTAAAGGTCAGGCCACACTTGAATCAAAGTTCTCTGAAGCTATTAAATATATCCTTTAAATATATCCACTTACTTGGATGCCTCACACTTAAATATCTAGGAGCTGTGTGTATGGTGGTGGTTGTTACTGTGATTTTTTTTTAAAAAAAATAAAAATAAAAATTAGGAGTCAGCTAGAGTGGCATTCAGCTAAGTTTTACTCAGAGTAGATCCAATGAAATTAATGGACCTAACTTAGTCATGTTAATTAATCTCAAAATGTCTACTCCTAGTAAAACTTAGCTGAAGGCCACCCTTATAGTCCACTAAATTGAAATAAATGTACATGCCACAAAGCCCTAAATTCTTAGGATATTGAAAGACGGGGTGCCATCTCTGCAGGGCTGTGGGAGCCAACTCCCCCCCCCCATTTTCAATAAGGGGGCTGACCCCCCCAATATTCCACAGCCCACACAGTGAAAGGAGGCCCGAAAGGGCACATTGCACCCTCCGAAAGGCCCAAGGGAGGGGGGGCCTGCTGTGACTGCAATGGGCTCCATCGGGCCCTCCTGTTGCAGCAGCGGGCTCTGTTGGGCAGCCATGGGAGGACCCAACAGACACCGTCTCTGCAGCAGGAGGGCCCAATGGAGCCCATTGCAGTCACAACAGGCCCCCTTAGGCCTTTCGGAGAGTGCAACGGGCCCCATTGGCTTCCACCCGCTGTGTGATGCACGTATATCACACACGCCAGGCACCCGCAAAGTTGGGTCAAGCCTGGCACGCCGGTTGAAAGAAGTACATAGCTCCTCAAGTTGGAGATGACAAAACTCTGGCCCTACAGATGATGTTAGACTCAACTCTCACCAGACCCAGCCAGCTTTGCCAATCGTCAGAGATGATAGGAACTGTACTTCAGGAACATCTGGGGGCGGGGCCTACAGGTTCCCCACCTGTGTGCTAAGTGGGGCTGAGCATGCCATCAGATACACAGAAAATTACTACCTGTCTGAAAGGAAACCTATCTTCAATCTTTTCCCTTTTATTCACTTTGGGAATCAGGGAAAATTCTACATTCCAATGTCAGTCCCGCAGCAAGGCCTTTTATAAAAGGAAAAGTTCAAATTGCATTAAGATTATGAAAGAGATAAATTGACATTGGCTACAGTCCTAGGTAGCCATATGTACACAAGCTGGGAAGAAAGATCCACACAGCCAGAGGTGTTCTGAAGATCTTATAGCTGATAACCTGGCAAAATAGATTATCTGCCTTTCTGTTTAGAAATGGCATATCTGTTCAGCCAGGTGATTTGGCTGCACTAAAAAAAAACCTTTTAAAACACCTCTGACTGTGAGCACATCTCCTCCACCTGCACGTATACCTGTGCAAGATTGCAGCCATTGATTTCGGCTGAACACTGTTGGTTTTAGTCACACCTGGTTCTGATTGCTAGAGGGGAAACCACAGAGGTTTTGCCCTGCAATTGAAAAATGGTTGTGAGCTTTGCATACAAACTGGAAGGGAACATCATCTTTCAGTTTCCTTCTTTAGACAAAGTTTGCCGCACTGTGTTGGGAGAGATCAAGTGCATCTCTGTAGTTTGCTCTGCACAGAAGTTTGCTCCATAATGTCAACCTGATCAATTAAACATAATCTGCACTTGAAGCTTTAATGGATTGACCGATGTGATAATTATGTACCCACTTACCTCAGAGTAAGGCTCTATGGAACTCAATGACACCAACTTCGAAGTAGACACATAGAGGATTACACGACTAGCAATTAATTTGATAAATTTGTTCAAATCTTTTGAAATAGAATCACATGCTAAAGCCACACCAAATAACCAATCAAGGTGGGAAAATATATATTAGGTGGTTTCTAAAAGACTGGAAGATGCTGCCATCTGTGATTCTTTTGATTCTTGAGAACTTGAGGGAGCTCAGTGTGAAGTTTACTGACATTTGGTGCTGTTGATTTCCTCCTCATTTGTCCTTTGAATTACCATACTTTTCTGTGTATAAGACGATGGTTTTTTTTACCTTAAAACAATGCTTAAAAATTGGGGTCATCTTATACATGGGTAGTGCAGAGGGGGGGACAGTGGAAATGATTTCTGTCTTTAGTAGTAGATTGTCACTGGCATTATTGCAGATGATAGGCTGCTGCGAGAATGTCCGCTTGTGATTGGGCGTTGCTGCAGCAATGTCCACTTGTGATTGGTCGCTGTTGCGAGAATGTCCGCTGGCGATTGGTCGCTGCTGCAGCAATGGCTGCTGGTGATTGGGCTCTGCCGCGGCAATTGGGTGTGTGATTGGCGGCTGCTGGTGTTGATTGCAAATAGATAGGAGACTTCTGCATTGTGTTCGATCGCAAGCAGCTTTTTTTTTTTTTTGCATTCCTCCCATTCTAGACAATCTTCCCCTGTTTTCTTAATATTGAGTCCCCAAAATTAGGGTGCGTCTTATCCATGGGGGCATCTTATAGACGGAAAAGTATGGTACATACCTTCACAGTTGGTTTTAGTTTTAAATCTAATTTTGGATTGTTTAGTTTTATTACCTATAGAGCAGCCTTTGCCAACCTGGTGCCCCCCAGCTGTTTTGGACTACAACTCCCAGCATTGGCTACATTTTCCAGTGCATTTCTCCATTATTTCCCAAATCACAAGAAACCTGATCTTTAGGGGAAGCAGGTTTCTTGTGCAAATCCCAATCGACTATAATTGTGCAACCTGAACCTGCGATTGAATCCCATCCAAAAATAAGGGCAGTCTGGGAGGGTCTTCAGTTGAGCTGGGGAGTGGATAGGAAAGTTTACACTACTGCTAAGTACTGTCCAGCAATATACCACTTGAGGGAAGCTTCCAGTTTCTGAACTATGGCTATAGAAAAATGACTGGTTTCTTTAGAGCCATCATCATCATCATCATCATCATCATCATCATCAATAATATATTTATACCCCACCCATCTGGCTGGGTTTCCCTACAGGGTTGCATCCAACATAGTGCGAAAGTTTCTCCTGCATCAAGGAACATTCCCCCTAAATCTATTCTAGGAGGTTCCTCCCCCTCCCTGGAGCAGATTTTGAGAGGAGACAAGGCACCCATGAAGGGAGAAGAAGGGGGAAGTCCCATTGCTGAAGCAGAAATCCTTGACCTGATGGGACTTGTTAGTTGAATACTAATCAACCATTGATTGGATTATATGTTTGCTGCTTTTCTACAAATTTGTCTCCAAAGCATCAAAAGAATACCAATTAAATATTAAAAAGTACTGGGAACAGTTACAAATAATCATAATATCCATAAGTAAATGCAGTGCTTTTTTCCTTTTAAAATGTTTAGGGGTACTCTCATTTTGACTCAAGAAAACCATCATTTCATAGTTGAAATCAGGGAAAATAAATACAGTAAATGGAGAAGAGTACAAAGATCCACAAAATGTTTAGGGGGTATGCGTACCCCTGCTTACCCCCAGAAAAAAGCACTGAGTAAATGCATCATAAAAACAGTCCGTACAACCTTGTGTAGCATAGAAATAAAACCAACCTTACAACTGGACAGGAGAGAATAAAGCTCAACACAGGATAAAATCATTGCAAGCCATGAAACCTGTGGGTATAGGGCAGTATACAAATAAATAATAATAATAATAATAATAATAATAATAATAATAATAATAAGCCATGTCAGAGGGCACTAACTCAGTTGTTAGCATGGCAGTGAGGATGCTGAGTAGGTCTGCCTGCAGTGTCCCCAGCAGACAAGATGACTATGACCCAATGACAACACTGGACCAGTGTGGACTAGCCTCCTTGCTCCTTTCTACTGCTTGTGGCAGTGCCTCCAACATGGGCTGGGTCTCCACTGTTGGACATCACCATGTGGGCCCTCTGTGCTGCAAGTATGGCTATCCTACATACAAATGCATCTGGTGACCTAGGCCACTGGGTGCTGGGTGCTCACGGAGGTGAAGTAGCGAGGGCTCTTTCCTTGCTGAGACAGAATCATAAATCACTAGCAGTATTGATTGCCTTGCCCCATCAATGATTGAAACCAGTAAACTTTAATTAATTTGTGCTTTATTTCAAGGACTGTTGACTTTTCCAAAATGTTAATGGGGACTTAAAAAAGGATGAATAAAATGTGACGATAATCAATGTGTGCACAGGTGCTCCTGCATTAAAGATATATATCCATCAGTGATGCAAGTAAAAACCTATATGAATTATTCCATGTCTGAAATAAAAATTATGCTGTGTCGTAATGCCCCTTTCCACTTTACCTCTTGATTGCAGTTCCAATAACTAATTTGCATTTATTTTATTGTTTTAGGTAATGGCGAGTCCATTTCTAAGTAATGCCTAAGAGGAGGAAATAATATTTCAACGGGTGATGCAGTACAGCAGAATTAATTTTCCAAGGGAGAATCCCATATGCTGTGTGTGTTTGAAACTACTGACAGTCGAGTTTATCCTATAGGACAGTGGTTTTCAACCAATGTGCCGTGGCACCCTGGGGTGACTTGAATGACAGTCAGGGGTGCCACAGGCAACATTGGCCTCTGTCCCTCTTTCCTTCCCTCCCTCCTCTGATGCCCTCTCACATCTCTGCCTCCCAAAGGCTTGCACAGCTGTTTGTTGCAGCAGATCTGGCTACAAGCTCCCCAGGTGTACAGTGTTTTGCAGGCCTCTGTGGGGCAGTGTGAGGAGGCACCTCTCTTTGGGGGGCAGCTCAGAGACCAGGGGTGTCAGCAGTGGCTGCCAAGGACTCCCAAGAAGAGGGGAGAGGAGAGGAGGCCGAGGGAATGCTCCACAAGGGTGGTGTCTAAAAAAAGGGTGAGAGGCTGCCAGCTCTGCAGGCAAGGTGAGACATAACTGATTTCCTGAGCCCCACAGGGGTACCACAGAAAGAATGCAGTTGGTCAAGGGAGCCGTGGACCCAAAAAGGTTGAAAACCTCTGCTATAGGATAACGTGTGGGTTGTGGAAGTTAGGTAAGTAGCAGGTGTTACTGTGGGAACAAAATATGTTTCCTGAGAGACGTGCCATAAATATCAGCACTCCTTTTCCTGTTAATTACCACCATGCAACTAGATTGCTTGTTTGGAAAGCTAAATGTGGGCGGCTCACTGAGAAAGGGATTTCAATTTGCATTGAGGAGATCCATTAACTGGCCATTTCAGGGCACTGGAAAAGGGAAGCTCCTTGGCTCAAAGCACTGGGAGACCAACTGACAACAACACATAAAAGGGACTTAGCTGGCTACCACCACCCGTTCACAACTGCCAGTGTTAGATGCCTCCATCCAAATTATGCCTATGCAACTCCCTACATGTTACACTTTGCACCCATGGTGGGAATACTTTGTTCCTACTAGCAACTTGAATGCTGCTGCTTCTCCTTTTTGACCTAGGAAAATTTGCCCCTTGACTAACCAACCCCTTAAGAAGGGATCCATGTGTGAGTGAGTGTATGTATAGTTTATTCATTGCATTTTCAAAAAGAAAACAACAGATACAGTCAAACAATAGAAACCAAATCATAATAAACCTAGACAATGTGTCCTCTGGGTGGCCTTGGGCTAGTCACACTTCTCTGAAGTCTCTCAGCCCCACTCACCTCACAGAGTGTTTGTTGTGGGGGAGGAAGGGAAAGGAGAATGTTAGCCGCTTTGAGACTCCTTCGGGTAGTGAAAAGCGGGATATCAAATCCAAACTCTTCTTCTTCTTCTTCCTCTGCATAAAAGTAAGAGGGTGAGTGGGGGTGTTGTAAATTTCTCCTTCCAGCATTGAATTGTTAGACACTTACCCACCAAGAGCGCCCTTAGAAACCAGTAGAATTGTCCCTCTGTAAAATCTCAAGGACATGGTCAGCTCAGTGGGATCCCATCCTCGTCACCAGTGAAATATACTCAGTCGAGTGTGAATTTCATGCTCTTTATTCAGCTCGTAGTAGCAATGAATGAAACTTTCCCCAAAACGTCTGCTATATATACATTATTTACACAATGGGCCCTGCATGATTGGCTAATTCCAGGCTGCTCCTGTAGGCCAATCAGGTTGAAGATTCACTTCCTCCAGAAGCCTGATTGGCTGCTCCTGCAGGCCAAACAGGTCACTGATTCACTTCCACCTGGAGCTGGATTGGGTGGCTCCTGTGGACCAATCAGACTGCTGCATTCTGGATCCCATTGTTCTAAGATTCAGCTCAGTACATAGCAGTATCCAAAACCATATGCACAAGGCTGTGGCTGTGAATCTAGCACAATACCAAATCATGTGGCAGAGCATTGCATGTGACACATTACAACACCAGCACCTGTCAGCACAAGTTAATTTTTTTCTTGAAAGGATCGTGTGGAGTCCAATGAACTCTGAAAATAACTTTTTGTTGCATCAAGCACAGTTCAATATATGTGGAAATCAGCCTGACAGAGGACAATGTTTTGTTTCATCTTTGAATATGAACTGGATGCTCAACTTCACCACTCCACTCTGAGTGCCTTTAGATCTGGTTTAAAACTAGTCTGGGTTTGGTAAAGACATATATCACTTGCTTAGGGTGTTGATTAAGAACTCTTAAGTTCCCCCATGCAGGGGCTTCTGAGGTAGTGCTTCATGGCCAAATTAGATAGCATGTATGGTTTAATTGACAATCTAGTTCTTTCAGCTGATGGGAGGGAGTGTGCTTCACTCAGGTTAGAAAAGGGGAGAAATTCATCATTTTTCTCCAGTCAGTTGATTTAAGGTCAACACACCTGTATCAGCCCATTTCTCCCCAAAAGTAAGATTACCCACCAATTCTTGGCCTAGGGTTAAACCTGGCAGCCTGTTTATCTTATTATCATTATTATTTATTACATTTTTATACCGCCCTTCATCTGAAGATCACAGGGTGGTTCACAACATAAAAATACAAAAATGAGAGCACAAAATACATAATAAAACAAAAAAAAGGCCCCTCTCCCACAAACACATTTAAAAGACCATGGAATGTTAATCAGCCAAAGGCCTGGTTATGGATATTATTATTTATTAAATTACATCTTGTACACATGGATCAAACCCTAATTTTTGTGTCAGCCTGTTCCATGTCTCATCAGTGCTGCCACAGTCATCACCACTGGCTTTTCCCACACACGGCATCTTGTAAACAACTTTACATGATTCTCTAAAGCACCTGAGGCTTGGGCTTTATTGGCCACCGGCAATCAATTCGGTAAGCTTTGGCTCAGCCGAATTTTTCATTTCCTTGCCAATGCACAAAATCACAGAATCATAGAGCTGGAAGGCACCACAAAGGTCATCTAGTCCAACCCCCTGCAATACAGGAGTCTTTTTGCCTGACAGAGGGCTCAAACCCATGGCCCTCAGATTAAGAGTCTCATGTTCTTCCACCTGAGCTACGCAATTGGGGCACACTTTAAGCCTCACAATAATGCACCAACAGTCACATCTCTACCTGCCCCTACCTGTCTCATATGATGTGGAGTAGGTAGGTGTGGTTATGGGGGAACTGCATCACGGACCAAATTTGAACCCCTGTTGGGCCAGGTTTGGCTCAAAAACCAGAGGTTCCCCACCCCCTGCTCTAGAATAGGGATGGGGAGCCTGTGGTCATCGTGGCTGAGTCCAGGAACATTTGGAGGGCCTGAGATGCCCTATCCAGAAGGCAGGCACTGAGTCTGGGTTTAAATTTAATAGGATATCCAACAAAGTATAGCAGCATGTTGGGGGGGGGGATAAGGAGAAGATTAGCTGGGCAATGAGAAGTGGTGTGAACTAATTTAGCTTTCTGGCTGCCATGCAGATTACAAAACCAGAAGGGAGTATCAGGCCTACAGTCTGATTTCTCCGCTGCCTCCCTTTGATCTATTCCAGGATCCGTCCCCTGAAGAATTGCAGTGCTGAGCAGCCCCTAAGTAACGTGCTCTGCTATTAGAAGGGAAAAGACAAGGTTCAGAAGCCTGTGCCTGGCAAGTAAGGAGTTTCCCTTTTAAATACTGATCAGAAAGCAGAATAGTATAATCTTTTTTTAAAAAGCGAAGTGAGGAAGGGAGGAAATGGTGCATCTCAGAAGAGATCATTAGAAAAAGAAAGAAATAGGCATCTAAATTGCACAAACATCTCCCCAGGCAACGTCAGAAGATAAATTCACAAATACTGTCAGATCAATATCAGAACTGTGTAATGCAGACAAAGAAAAATGAACCAAGGGCAGCAGTGGGCGGGACAAAAGACATGTAGAGGTTTGGAGCTTTTAGAGTTAACAAGCTCAACCAGGTTGTCCCACCCACAGGAGGAAGAGCGTCACCGGATGCTCTGTGTACTGTTGTACTTTGTAATGTGATACTTGTTTTTTTTTTGTCCGGAGAACGGAGAGAAGGGAGAAGCCACAAACATGGCTTGCGACTCTCCCGGAATGTAATGATTTATGCCTTGTAAAATAAAGCTTCTAGATTAGAAAGAAGCCGGACTCTGTTGTCTGTAATATGCTGGCATGCACACCCCCCGCTGCGTGAGAGAAGATAAGAAAAGAAAACTCTGCTGAATAGCACAGGAGACGGCAGCAAGGAAAAACGCTTCAGGCAGGTACTCGCAGGGGAAGCGTGCCGGGCTCCAGTTGTGCTAAGGTTGGTTTGAAGTGTTTCCAACAATAAAAAAACTCTTCAGGTTATGGGTTCAAGCTTTTTCCCAAT
Organism: Lacerta agilis; assembly: GCF_009819535.1. Taxonomy (NCBI): domain Eukaryota; kingdom Metazoa; phylum Chordata; class Lepidosauria; order Squamata; family Lacertidae; genus Lacerta; species Lacerta agilis. The sequence goes on along the minus strand of NC_046312.1, from coordinate 47,331,733 downwards.
TTTGGACTGGTTTGGGAGCAGTTCTGAAGAGTTCCAGAACGTGTGTGCCAAGCTGAGAAGTGTCTCCCTGGTTTGGACTGTGATGGAGCATCCAGGGAAGTTTGCTTTGCCAGCAGGAGCATTCAGCAGTCTGCTGAATGGCTCAGGAGCCTAAAACCTGCTGCCAGAGGTTGGAAGGCAGCAGGGAAGCCCAGATCGAGGGCTGCAAAAGCAGTTGTACCTCTCTGGTGAAACCCCCATCTGTGGAGCCGGGTGAGAAGCTACAGATTCGTGAGTACGCTACCCCTGGGCAAGATGGAGGGAGTCATAGCATTCCCAGCAAGGAGGAGGGAAGCTTTTGTTTGCAAGCACCTCCAGCCTCACAGCTTCAATGCAGAGGGCTGTTCCCTGAGAGCGTTGATGTTCTGGCCAACGCCTGTGAGGAGGAAGGTCTGGCCAGTGCTTGTGAAGCCTGGAAGAAGACCCTAGCCCAGTTTCAAGGGGCTGAGGGACTGGCTGAAGTGGCTTTGGAAAGCTCGCCCCCAGCTCGGCTTATGGCTGTTGTGCAGCAACAGTGCCATGGAAAGCAGGAGGGGGGCCAGATCGCCGTGGGCTTTGCTCCCAGAAAGGGAGGGGCTGTTTCCAAGTCTGAAGCCAGCATAAAGGCATTGACTGTGAGCTGTGTTTTGGCACGTAGCCTGCACCTGGTCTTTTGTTGACGTGCATGGCTGAAGATAAGGGCAAGGCCGTTTCTCACAGCCATCAGGTCACGTGCCCAGCTGAGTGTGAGAAGCCTGATGCCACTGAAGGATGGAGCCGAGATAAGCCCTACTGTTGTGATGCAGTCACCGAGGCAACGCTGAGAGAGGCCAACCCTGGTGGGCTGCGAGTGATGAGTGCCTGTGCAGCGTCTCTTTGCATCGTCATCGTTCCTCCTGGTGGACTTGTGAGGAACTGCGAGTCTCCTTCTACAGAGCAGTTCAACGTACTGGTTGCTGCAGTCGAGAGGCAGTTTGTGACTGTTGGAGGCAAGAAAAGGCTTGACTTTTTGCTAACAGTCAAGGGACAGATCCAAGGGACAGAACTGGCATTTTCTTTGGTTGCTGACGTGGCTGTGTATCTGTTTATGTCAAACCTTCTGTCCAATGTTTTTGCTGTTTGTTTTGTGATTATCACCTGTTCTGATTGCAGGGGCCAGAAGATGCTTCTACGCGTGAAAGGCAGCCAGGACGGGCTGTTTGCTGTTAAGAAGCCTCAATCCAGAACAGGGGGAGGTGGCACTGATGGAATGTTTGCTCGGTGCACCAGTGTGCCCGTGCACCACTTATGTTTGTGTCAGTGGTACCAAAGGCTGGCAAATCGCCACTGGGACAGTGTCTGAAGCAGCCTGAGTTCTCTGAAGGGTGCAAGTTAAGGGCATGTAACAGCTTTCTTGATTGCAGGGTTTGCAAGGTCGAGGAGTCGACATCCTGCTACCCCGCGTCTGAAAGGGAAACCACGCGTCCCTTTTCCCTGGTTCATGTGGCTGTTTCTGAAGGGATGCCAGAAGCTAACCTGGGGGAGCGTGTTGTTCTGAGTGTTTGGCTGATGCTTTCTCTCACCACATGTGGTCTGCGTTGCTCAAGGAGGCAACTGAGGCAGCACCACTGGTTGCAGTGGAACAGCAGGTTTCTACTGGAGTAGGCTGTTCCCAGGTCCTCAGTGAGAGGGGGAGTAAGCACAGTGTGACTAACCTGCTTTCTTCACAGGTATGTGGTCTTGCAGAGAGGCAGCAAAGGATGCTGCATGCTGCCACTGAAGACATGCTCTTGGATGCAGAGCTTCCACAAGGGTTCTGGGTGGAACTAGGTGGCAATGGTCCAGGTGGATCAGCCCCAAGAGGGGGTATCGCTGTGGTTTTGGCAACTGCTGGTGGCTCGGGCCGAGTTCCCGGCCATCACCAGGGTGCAGCACAGCTAGGGGCAACTCCAAGGCAGCAGCCTGGGAGTGCACCCGCAACTCCTATGTCACAGACTAGGAGGCAGGCCACGCTTGGCGACTCTTTGTGTGGCAACTCTTCTCCAGGAGAGCCTGGCGCAGGTCTCGTCCTGGTGCAAGAGGGGGGTTCTTTGGCAGTGAAGCAGGAGCCCAAAGGCGCGCCAACGTCATCCTTAGGTGGTTCAGTTAGGATGCACAGGCGCAGCAAGTCTGTAGGTGAGATGCCTGACGTCAAGGATGTGCAGGTGGAGTCCAGTGCAACTGGAGCAGAGGGAGAATCTGAAGTGGTATCACAGCAGTATGCACGATCCACTGAAGGGATTCTGCCCGAAAGGTTCACGGCCACTAGCGTGAGTGCTTGTTTGGTTCAGGGTGAACCGGAGAGCCTCGTGAAGGTTCAATGGGTATCTCAAGGTGAGGCCCAGAAATGGCAGGATGCCATGGTAGAGCAGGTAAGCTCAATGAGGTCTTTGGGTATGTGCACAACCACGACACTGTCAGAAGGTCGTTGGGTGTACAGACTCAAGACGGCAGCAACTGGCGAGTTGCAGTGCGAGGCTAGGTCAGTAGCCAGAGGTTTCACTCAGGAGGAGGGGGTCCATTGTTCCGAGGTACTGGACGCGCCCTCTCTCAGAAGCGAAACCACGCGCATGCTGTTAGCGGTCGCGACTCAAAGCAGCTTTGAGGCAAGCCACTTTGGTTTGGATGCCTGTTTGGATTCCGACCTGGATGAGGAGAGGTACGAGGTACCTCCGCCAGGGTTCGAGGACAACGGGCCAAATCAGGTGTGGAGTTTGCATGAGGCAATCACTGGCTTGAAGGAGTCAGCCAGAGATTGGTCCTCAGGCGTGCAAGAAGCTTTGAGAAAGCTAGGTGTCAGCCAGAGTTGTGCTGATAGCTGCCTGTTTCTGGCAGGAGTAAGTCCAGAGCAGGAGCTAGTTCTGCAGTCCGGTGCGGACATGCTTTACCTGGTGGAGACCAGGGGACAGGTGCAACGGTTCGCAGAGGAGCTTGGTCAGTCTTTCCAGCTCAGGAACCTAAGCCCTGTTGGTGTTTACCTAGGTGTGCAGGTAGACAGAGCCGAAGACGGTAGTGTCTTGCTCAATCAGACTGGCAAGGTAGTGCAGTTGTTGAAGAAGTGCAGAGTGTCTGAATGTGCTAGTGTCAGAACACCCATGGAGACGTGTCTAGGTGAGGACAGTCAGACCGGGGAACGCTCTGAGTTCGAGAGCCCCGAGGTGTTTAGGTCAGCTCCTGGGAGGATGTTGTTTCCTTCACAGTTGAGCAAAACTGACATAGCAGTTGCTGTGGATCTGTTCAGCAAGGAGGCTGCAAATCCCAGTATGCATGCCTGGAATGGCATGGAGAGAGTGCTCCAGAGTTTGCAGGAGACTAAGGAGTTTTGCCCGGAGTTGTCAGCTACCGGTGAGCCCCAGCTCACGCGCTGGTGCGACGGCGGTTGGGCAAATTCCGAGGACAGGAAATCTGTGTCTGAAATGGTTGTACAGTGTGGAGGAGCTCTAGGCGGGCTGAAGTCCCGGTGCCAGAGCCTCATTGCTCGTTCTCGTGCAGAAGCCAGGTACAGTGCATTGTCAGTGCTTTGCAGGGAACTGGAGTTCTATAGGTGTTTGGTCCAAGAGATCTGCGTTCAGAGTTGCCTGCCCGTGATGGTTTGGGAGGACAACCAACTCTGTTTGTTGGCGGCAGAGTCTGGACAAGTCAAGGCCAGACCCAAACACCTAGACGTTCTCTTTCGAGACGTGTGCGTTCAGACCGGCTTGGAGAAGCTGATGTACTGTCCTGGTCAGGTGAACCAGAGGGTTGGGTTCACGAAGCCCCTGAACTTCCAACGTCATGGGGAGTTCTGTGAGGGTTTGTGTGAGGTAAGCTGCAAGCTTACAACGCCCCTGTGTGCGGGACAAGAGGGGGTGTAGAGGTTTGGAGCTTTTAGAGTTAACAAGCTCAACCAGGTTGTCCCACCCACAGGAGGAAGAGCGTCACCGGATGCTCTGTGTACTGTTGTACTTTGTAATGTGATACTTGTTTTTTTTTTGTCCGGAGAACGGAGAGAAGGGAGAAGCCACAAACATGGCTTGCGACTCTCCCGGAATGTAATGATTTATGCCTTGTAAAATAAAGCTTCTAGATTAGAAAGAAGCCGGACTCTGTTGTCTGTAATATGCTGGCATGCACACCCCCCGCTGCGTGAGAGAAGATAAGAAAAGAAAACTCTGCTGAATAGCACAGGAGACGGCAGCAAGGAAAAACGCTTCAGGCAGGTACTCGCAGGGGAAGCGTGCCGGGCTCCAGTTGTGCTAAGGTTGGTTTGAAGTGTTTCCAACAATCAAAAAACTCTTCAAGACATACTAACTTACATATGCCAATGCAAGGCAGGGAAAAACCTTTCTCCTTTTCTCCTGAGAGGGACATTTAATGCAGGAGTTGAGAAATGGAGGCTTCCTATGCAGCCTCACTTAAACTTGGGTGTTTTTTGGGGAGAGGGGGGAGGTATTTCAGTGTTGAAACAAATGCAGTCCCAAGGGGTCCGTGCATGTTAAACCGTACGCTGCCTTAAATTGTTCCCTGTAGCGGCTGGTGACCTGCTACATCTGCAGCAGCTCGCCATGTGGATTTCTATAGATTTCCTTCAAAGGGTTGTGCTGGCCTGAGAAAGCACCCCCACCCCCACCCCCACCCCACCCCGTCCCATGCAGCACTACAGAGTTTTGACAGAGAAACAGCTGGGCATGCAGAAGCAGCTACCATGGACAGCAACTGAGAGCAGCAGCTTCATGTCTAGTGGCCGAAGGGAGAAAAGCAAAGCGCACCTCAGAGTCCGTTGCCTGCTCCTTAAAAATGTCACCAGAGTGGTATACAGCCTAGCCTTTAAGCGCCCTTTCAGAAGTACCCACAGTTAAGCAAGAGTCCCTGTTCTGTGAAGTTGATGTCATGCAGCCGAGGGTTGCTTGCAACAGAATGTCAAAACCACCTGGGTGGGGCTTTCTCGTGCCATGTGACTTTGTGATTCCAGGGCAAGCTTACACTATTGGCTACGTGTAGTTGTTTTATGCAAAAACGTCTCACACATGGCTGCGGGTATCCCCCCCCCCCAAAACAGTCACCTTAAACTCTTGCCTTTTTGCCAAACCCAACAGCCAATAAATAATGCCATGGCCGTGCCTGAGTCTTGTTATCTCAGTCCTTAGTCATCTTATTTAATCCATTTGCCCTGGGTGACGCTCACTATATCTGGTTGCCTGGTAAGAGGGGGGAAATGACTCTTTCAAGGTGGCTGGGAGAGATTAGAGAGTATTTATTTAAAGCAAAGTTGTAGGTCACTGGGAAAGTGTAGCTATTCCCCTACTAAATTTGCTTCCAAGCTCACATTGCCATTTGGTTACATTTCCCCCCCTATTTCAGGCAACATTTATCTGTAAATTCTGCCCTTCCTGAGATACTGTAGTAATTAATAATGCTGCATCAAATGCTACACGTGCTTATGAACTTTGCCATTCTATAGATTGTCCATTTGCTGCAGAAGAGCTGCATGGAATCTTAAATAAACCCTCACTGTTTCATTAGACCTAGCAAAATTATGTTAACATGCATATCACCCTCTTCCACCCTAGGTTAGGTTTTTTGCATTACACCACCGAACAAATACATTTTATTTCCATTCTGTAAGGGAAGAAAACGAGAATGATGAAAATTAAATGTCTTGCCATGGGCCACACAGGAATTCATTAGCAGGGCCGGTAACAGGAGCCAGCTGCCAAGCCTCCTTCTCATGCTTCATCAGTCCAATTTAGCATTAGTGCCAAATCAATTGGAAGCTATTTTGACCTTATTTGCTCAGGACTGCATAGCAGTTTTAGCTGGAGGCCACAGCCATAGTAGAAACAACAAAACAAAAAAGGTCAACCCCTAAACCCATGTATGCATATGAGAATCGCTCTTGCCAAAATAAGCACATGATGCGTTTATGAGAAGTTCTACTCCATTTAAGAATCTCTTCCCCCTCCCCCTCCAAAAAAACTTCAAACAACCTTGGATATTACCTAAGATTTGAGAGTAGGAGGGGAGGGGGAGATTTTTCATTATTTATTTAATTTCACAAGATTTCTATACTGCTTGATTGTAATAAAACTTCAAAGTGGGTTGCGAAAAGAATAAAACTATCCAGGGCTCTTCCACACTTCCGCTCCCCCTGCCACTTTTCCCTGGGGAAACTCACTGTTTAGAGCTGAATCACAGCAAATGTCAATCGGGTTTTCTTTGGATTGATGTTTGCTCCGATTTAGCACTAAAGAGCAGCTTTTCTTGGGGAAAGGGGGGGGCGCAAAGGCAAAACCACTCAGACCTGTGCTTTCTAGGCATGGGACAAATGGAAGTGTGGACGAGCCCAAAATTATCAGCAAAACAAACAAACAAACAAACAAACAAACAAACAAACAAACAAAACCCAGTGCAAAACAAATAATACATTATTATTATTATTATTATTATTATTATTATTATTATTATTATTATTACACTTTAAAGCATTTTTTAAAAAAACTAATTAAAATCAACAATAAGCTACAAACCAGATTAAGACGCACATCAACATTCTACATGTTGGAATAGGCTTGCCTAAACAAAAATGTTATTCACAGGTGCCAAAAAGAGTCCAGTGAAGGCACCTGGCAGGTGTCAGAAGGAAGGGAGTTGTAAAGTGTGGGTGCTGCCACACTAAAAGACTGATTTATTACAAATGTGGAATGAGTATGATGTGGTTCCTGCAGCAATTCTGCAGATTGAAGTGTCCAGTGGGCATATATGGAGGAAAGTACTCTCACTTAACTAGCACTGAAAAGTGCTATGTGGACAGGTCACTGATTGCACTGAGTGAAAAAAATAGTTATAATAGATGTACAGGTGGTGTTTAGATGGTGGGTGGATTCCTGGATGAATTGAAGTGGAGATAATCCCACTGGAGGATGAGTCTATTGGTTTCAGTAAAACCCTTTATATCATCCTAAATTTTGCTGTGGCTGCCATAAAACAGAGCAGATCCTGAGAAATCATTTGTAAAACTGAAATGAACCAAAATCACAACCCTGCCATGCTCACCTTCTTCACTAAGAATTTGCTTGCATGTTGTATTTTAGTTCAAGGTAGTAGGTGATATATTGGTTTAGCCCCTTACAAAACTCCATGGTTTATCTCTGTGATCATAAAGAGCCCTGTATGTCTGGCAATGGCTTAAATCATGAACCCAGCTACAGATGTTAAGCATGAACTCTCTTGACAAAATACAAGGCCTCTTTGCAAATAAATATACTTGTTTCTATGCTGGCTGCAGTCTACGCCCTGAGGGGCTGTATTTACCCATTAGTTATGTGTTGTGGTCATGATATATTCACTGCTCTCGCAACCAATTTTTATTCCTGTCATCTTAAGTTCTCGCCATGTTGACAGTTTATCCTCCACTGTATTTCAGCCCATGTGTATCCATGCATACCTCTTTCTCTGGTAATTTTATGCATCTAATAAAGTAGGCTATTGCCTATGAAAGCTCATGCCACAGTGAATCAGTCCCTTAAGGGGAAACATCACTTTTTGTCATCTTGGTCTTATGAAAAGAAGCAGCATCTTTATGAAAATTTGTAATGTAGCCTACTAAAGATGGTAGTCTAACACAATATCATATAGGATACTGTTTGGTACAAACCATGCACAATGAAGTGGTGAAAATAAATCCATGGTAACAATCTCGTAGGTTTACCTATAGGATCTGTGTTCCCTTGGTGTCTAAAGGACTTCAGACATCATCTTGTTCCCCTCTAGAAATCCCACTGGGGAATAATCCACATGGAAAATATTGAAAAATCCATAATTCTGTTGCAGATCTTGTGAGGAGACCAGATTTTGGCATGTGCATGGATCCCCTTCAAACACCAGTAGTATAAAGGCAGTATCATACAACTACTGAAAAATGCAACTTTGTCTCTTGCCCTGCCCCCAACACTGGGCATCCTGCTGGCATGTGAAGAGGCCTGTGTGTGTGCAGCTTCCACACGATCAGGATGGGGAAGGGCTGTAAATCAGTGGGAGAGCATCTGCTTTGCATTCGGAAGGTCTCCGGTTCATTTCCAGGTAGGGGTGGTGATGTCCTCTGTCTGAACTGCTGCCAGTTATTGTGACTTCATTGGATAAATGTTGGAGTGTATGGAATAGGGTGTCCTTATTTTCATTGGAGAAAAGTCGGAGGGTATGACTAATACTGAGGGAGACAGATCTACGGTCTGATTCTGTATAAGGCAGCTTCCTGTGTACTTTCGAAGAAGGACTTAACTTTGCAGAAGCCATGCTCAACAAGACTTGTTCTTCTGTATCCAGGCTGAGGAACCTGTAGGTTTGAGACAATGAGCCAGCTGGTGTGTAATTTCCTGGATTCCCTGGCTGGTGTTTCTGATATGGAGACCAAACTTAGGAACACAATACTTTTGTTGCTTTTGTTCAGCAATTTCACATTTGAATTCCTTACGAACTATCGGATGGATACTATCTAGATCAGCGATAACAAACTTGGTGCTCGGGTTGGATGAGCCCCCCCCCCAGCTGTATCATGTTAGATGGACATGTTATGGAGCAACTTCTATTTCTTGGGTCACCATGAGCAGAGGCATGTAGTATGTGGTTTGGCCACTAAAGAGCCAGTTATGTAAGCACCAACGTCTGCAGCTAAAGTTTGCTCCAAACTCTTAGAACAGGATGACAAATATACTTTGCTTTCCTCAGACAGGACATTGCCATAGTCAGGTCAGCTGATGCTCCTCTTTTGGAATGGACTCCAGTTGTGTGAATTTGCATTGCTTTGATGCTGTACTGTTGTATTGTAATGTATGGAATTGATTTTAATTGACCATGGTTTATAGATTACAGGGTAAATTTTTTGCACTAGGACAAGGTTTAGGGCTAGTGCAAGGTGATTTCTTTCCCTCCCTTCCCCCCATGCTATCCCCAAATCTGTTCTGGAGGGTTGAGGGGAAACCCTAGAACAGATTTATCCTGTAGCCTTTCAGTGGACTGTCTTCTTTAATGACTGGACAAATAATAAGGGAGACACAAGCTTCACATTAATTCTGTTAAGGTGCAAAGCAGCCTTCTTACTGTTAGAGTTTACTTGTGCATGTGAAGAACTGAATGCAAGCCAAACACAACTGCCATTTAGAATTTGCAGCAACTTTTAATTTACCACAGTCGATTAGGCTTCTGTTTCCTTGAGTGCCAAACACATCAAGCCCTTGAAAAAAAACACAACCAAAACTCTGCTCTTCTTGCTTTTTCCTGAACAAATGAAGCTGCCTTGGCGGTGCTCTGTGGTCTCCATGTTAGTGCTAATGACTCAAGGACTGGCTCACTGCAGTCCATTCACTACTTGAAACAGTCCCAGTATGGATACTGCAAATTAACAAGTGACCTCAGTCCAGGTAGCAGCAAAGAAGCTGCTTGTCATTGAAGCTGCTTATTAACTTGTATGTGTGAGGGAGGGAGGGAGCTATCAGTCACCATGACAACTGCCATGCTATCAACTAGAGTTGCTTCAGAAAGAAATTAGAAAAGCACAGATTTACAGACTTTGAATTAAGAAAAATAATGTAGTGACACCCAAACTCCCCATGCTTAGGCCTTTTCTTTTTCCAGGGCTGTTAAGAAAGCAATTATCTGCTGCTGGTGGTGGGAGTTGTAGGCCAACCTCTGGAGCTCACACTGTAGTATTTGGTATTACAGAGATGTTGGATGGTTTGCAATTAATTTAGGGCACAGGGTTAAAAAGAAAGCCCCTGCTTTTTTCATATCCTATGTCTGCCTCACCCATTTGTTGCTTTGGGTGGCCCTGCAAGAGCTAAGCAGGATGGAAAATAAATAGTAAGGTACTATTCCAACAGGCGTTTCAGCAACTATTTCAAGAGCCAGCATGCTCACAAAACCTGTTGTCCTCTCAGCTATGTGGTGGATGATAAATCCAGTCATGAATTTTAAAAGGCCAGAAGGATAAAGAAAATACCTTCATAATGGGCAAAACCTCAAGCCTGAAGAGTACATTTCTTTATCATTAAGCCTCTAAAATGTCAGACCCTGCAGTTCTTCTTATTAAAGTGAGATGCCTGCTGAATTAGTTGAGAAAGAAAGGGTTACAGCAGATGCCACAATCCACACACCTGGTGGAAATCACAGTGAAATCAGCAGGATTACTTCCAAGGAAACACAGATAGAATTGGCCTTGCACATCTATCGTTTAATAGGATTTCCTTCTGAGTAGACTTGTAAAGTGTAGGACTGTGTTGTGTGTTTCAGATATCGGTACTCTCCCCGCCCCCCCAGCCATGGCTCTCTCCCTGCCTTTTACATCCTGAAATCTTTTCTCTCTCTAAGTCACATCACAGGCTATCTAAGAACTGGAGGAGGGGCACCGCCCATTTGCCATCCCGGCTCTCTGCTAGCTCATCACCTTTCCTTTATTTTCTTAATGGCTCATCTCCCAGGCAATCACCTCATGAGCAGGTGTGCAAGTTTGCCCCTGCGATTGAAGGGGCCAGCACCGTGTGCTGTGCTCACGTCATCTGTGCATGCTTCACAACCAGGACCGGTGCTAGGGTTTCTTGCGCCCTAGGCAGACCACCTTCTGCCGCCCCCCGCCAAAGCCTGCTTTAGCGGGAGGTGGGGGTGGTGGAGAGGCAAGCAGCAGTTTCTCCGCTGTAGCGGAGAAGCTGCTGCTCGCCCCCCCGCCCCCCGCCCAAGTCTGCTTTAGCGGGAGCCGGGGGGTGTAGGGGGCAAGCAGCACCTCTCCGCTAAAGTGGCGCAGTGCGGTGCGGGAACTCACTTCTGCAGTGCCGGAAATCGTGTCTGCGCATGTGCAGACACTGGAAATCGTGTCTGTGCAGACGCAAATTCCAGAAATCGCGGGCGGGTGCAAGCGCGATCCGGCCCACAGAGGGATCTCCACTGGAGTGAACTGGCCCAGGCGAGGTAAACCTTGCCGACTCCTGATGTACAGGAAGCCTTCTTTCTTTTGACGCTTGTGCGAACACACACAGATGCTTGTTTGGAGTGGGGCAAAAGACTTGGCCTGATGGGAGTCATGTGACCCTCTTCTGAAACACAAAAGAGAACCTGTAGGGTACCCAGAAAGAGAGAATGCCATTGCTCTCCACTTTTACAGTGATCTGGCATTACGGAAGCCAGTGAATGGTAATATTGCCAGGAGGCTTGAACTGTAACTATTTCATTTTGATGCAGCTGAGAAAATAAATTGCAGGAGACATCTGCTTTGGAAACATATTTGGCACAATAACATTTACACGACTGCTCATGCAAATATCATGACATTTACTTATCAGGAACCTTGTAACCTTACCTAACCCCTGATGGCAGCCATGCTGTTCCTGACCTTGGCTTCTTTTCTTTTTCTTTTAAAGAGACAGCAAAATCTATCTTCTCCTTCTAAGCCATGCTTTCTCTACAGGTTTACAGCCAAGTGCAACATTTTATTAGGCATTTCTCCTACATATTACTTTCTGGAACAACATCTGTGGGTTGCTTATCCTGCTCAGATTTATGCTGAGTGTGATTTGTAAAAGAGAAAAGAGAGGGAGGGAGGGAGAGGGATTGGAGTGTGTGTGTTCGGGATATTATTAATTTTTTGGTAAATTTTAAATGGCAAGTTTAAAAAATCGCAATCAGTTGCTATTAAAACATATGTTTCATGACATTTCTTTATTTAACTAAATGTGTGCTTAATTATTTAAAATGAAGATTAGTAATGTTTTTTCACATGGAGTCCTTTTGAGTTCACCCATCCATACAGTGGATTTTAAAAGTCCCTGTGTGCAGGAATACAAGAAGCTTTTGGCGGGGGGGGGGGCTTAAAGGGGGAGGGTGACAGAAACAGGTAAAGGACTAGGTATGTTCAGTGGGCACAGAATTTTGACTGACTGTTGGAGGGAAGGATAGAGGAATGGAAGAGAATGGCAGGCTAACGGATTCTTAACAAGAGCACACAACACTGTAATATTTGGTGGCACATTCATTTTATTCTACACTACACAAGCCTTTTCTGGAGTGCAGTGGGTGGAATTCAGCACATTGCTAAGGGGATAATTCTGTCAGCATAAGCATTTATCCTTCCCGATGGAACAGCCTCCCTTCTCCATCACCCATGTACTGTTTTGGGGGTTTTCCTGGATGCCAAGATCCAAGTTTGGAACACTTCTTCTTCTTCTTCTTGGAGCCACGCAGAGCGGCTGGGGAAACCCAGCCAAATGGGCAGGATATAATTAAAAAATTACTACTACTACTACTACTACTACTACTACTACTACTACTTGGTGAAAGAATCTCAGCACATAGCTGTCAACTTTTCCCTTTTTTAAAGGGAAATTCCCTTATTCCAAATAGGATTCCTCGCAAGAAAAGGGAAGAGTTGACAGCTATGTCTCAGCAGAGACTTAAAATCACAAAATATGCAGCAAAGTGTGGAAATATAGGCTAGGTCTATATTTAAAGGTCTAGTTTTTAAAGATCTAGGTATTAAAGGTCTCATATGCCCTTGTGAGTTCCAAAACGTCCCTCTTTCCCTAGCATAGAAAAAGGCCACACATTAGATAAGTTAAAAATGGTTTACTTACAAATTCCCCATGTGGTTTTCTGTACAGCATTCAGAAAATGTTGCACGGGCAGTAAAACCTGGTTTAGTTGCAGTGGTGCAAGTTCCTGAATTGTTGGTATGGGAACTCAAGAGTGGTGTGAGAGCCAAGCTTAGCTTCCTCACATGCTGAGTTCATCAGGTAAACCAGGGGAACAAAGGCTTGATCACCTTGTCTCTCCCAAGGTGAGCTAAACCAGGCAAGACATCTTACTCTATGGTTTTAATCCCTTCGAGCATTAATTATCCTTAAGTTCTGGGCATTACACTTCAGAAAGATGGAAATAAATTGTAATGAATTTAAAATGGGGCTGTGATTATGCTTAGAGGGGGTGTGAAAAACAAGCTCTACAAGCAAAGGGAGAAACAACTGAATATGTTTATGCTGGATAAGAGAAGACTGAGTGGGTTGTATGCAGCTAATTTTTACTCATAGTAGATGTACTGAACTGAATTAACACAATTAAGCTAGATCCATTAACTTCAATAGGCTGAAACTTAGTTGACTACCACCCAATAGCACTCCAAAGCAGCCCCGCCACTTAGAAGGGCATAGGCTTGTTCTTTGCTGCTGCAGAAGGTTGGGCAACATCTGATGGGCAAATTATAGGAGGCTAGATATGGGCTGAGCATTTAGGGCACCTTTTTGCATGTTTAGACCTTAACTTTCCCCAAAATTAATTCACACATGACTCAAATATTTGGTTTGGTTTTTGGCAGAATTTAGGCCACAACTTTATTGATTACAACCAAGTGAGTGGTTGCATAGGTTCTGCTTCGACTATTTCCCTGCACCCGTGCAGGCAGCCCTGTCCCAGAGCCACGTTCGTGGGACAGACAAGGATGAACACTAGGGACAGCTGCTGGAAGGTTCGCCAATCAGCCATTCTGATGTCCCCGGGACTTGGCCACTGGCCGGACCCCTTTCGGGGACCGACAAACCATTTAGTCCCTGGATTCCTGTACCGGAATATCCTGCATTTCCATAGGCATGGCCACATCACGTGCCACGCCTATCACCTGAACCAGAGCCGATCCACAACTTACAAGTCGTGACTAGTTGCTACGCGGCAGGCAAAACCCAAATGGCACCAGCCAATCAGCCAAGTGGGGAAAATTCCTACCATGCCCCTGTCCCAATGACAGATGACACACGACGACATGGCAAGGTCAACTCAAGCCCTAAATATAGGGAGTGGTGGGTGGGTGTTCTGATGTGTTAGGCCCCAAAGAGGAAGCTCAGCAGCCTCGCATGGGCTTAAATAGGTCCCGCGTTGCTGCATTTTACGATGCCCCATTGGCCAGATTTCACCCCAGCAACACGGGACCGACCTATCAGGGATTGTGGCCTTGCTTTCCAATTACCCCCACAACACTGGGTCGGGTTGCCGGTCTCACCGCAACACGTGCCCTCTTTTAATGGAGGACCCGATTTATTGCTAAGAGCAAATTGGCAATGGAACCAGTGACCTGAGATGTCCATTTTCAGGGCTCACCATATTCCTGCAAGAGAGGTTTCTTTAAACTGTCTTTAATATTGGTTTTTAAATTGTTGTAACCTGCCCTGGCACCTGTTGGTGACGGGCATGGAATAAATTTAATAAATAATATTTAATGCATTATGTTGGTGGCAGTTGCCGTTGAATAGCCTCGCTTTTTATGGGCTGGTGTTTTCTGTCATCTCATTCATTCTACTCACCATCAGCTGGCTCTTAATCTCCATCCCTTTTCGCCAAGTCCCTGCCAGCATTAGTGTTGGAGATAATGAATAAAGAGAAAGATGAATGCCTGTCCTGTTGCAAAACAGGGTTCCAAGACTTAAAGGGTATAGAGAGCACCCTGACATCCTTAATAGCTCTTTAATTCTTTATAGCCTCTCCATCTTTGCTGGCTGCATGGTCACCATTAGCATCAGCAATTTCATGTGGGCAGTGAGGTGTGTGTAACCTTTCTGGGTTACCTTGATGTCCTTTGCCTCAGCTTTCCCTTTCCAGCAACCTTCTTGGCAGGATCTGTTTCTATTCATTTAATTAGTTAGCCATCATTGACTGAATAACACTATTGACTGAGATCGCCTTTCCTTAATTTCATTGACTTGAAGGCAACTTCACTTTGGGAAATTTGCACTGGATTATTATTTCCTGACAGTTGAATCTATCAGCAGCAGCACCATCAGCCCTTGCCCATAAATTGTCATAATGGCATGGGAAGGAAATATTTAAAGTAACTAATCTTTCTGTCAGCGTTAATGGAACTGTGGCACAATATTCGGTTGTAATTTAAGCTGCACATTACTTTCCAGAGCAACTGCTTTGCATTGCAGATCCTGTGCGAAAAGGGACATGACCGAAATAGTGCCACGCATAACATCCACCAAGCCTGTGTGTATATATCCTATACATATGTGGACATATGGAGCTGGGCTGTCTTGAATGAGCCCCCTGCAATCGGCTGCGATTGATATTAGCTCTCTAGTATTCTAGGTTGAGGTTTCAGGCAATCAAGATGTATTAACTGATTAGGATTGAAGTAGGAATGTAAGAAAAGCCTGCTGGATGAAGCCAATGGCCCATCTAGTCTAGCATCCTGATTTCGCAGTGGCCAACCAGTTGCCAATAGGAAGCCCAAAAGTAGGATCTGAGCACAACAAAACTTTACCCACTTGTGATCCCCAGCAGCTTATATTTAAGGACCTACTGCCTCTGGCAGTGGAGGTATAACTAGAGGTGGAGCAACCTGCTCTGATACCCAGAGCGGTGCTCATCCCAGGGGGCATGACACACGCCCCAGGGGTGTGGCGCACATCCAAGGGGATGTGGTGCATGACCCGGGGGGTGCGTGGCACGTGCCCCGAGAGGTGCCGCCAATCGGGGGTTGGCATTTTGTTGTCCCCCCTCTGGAATGGCACCTGGGGCATGCCACGCCTCCGCCCCTGCCTCGGAACGCCCCTGGGTATAACATAATCATTGTGGAACCTTCTGCATGAAAAGCTTATGCTTACCACTGAGTTACAGCAAATCCTCAGCATCCAAATTATCCCTCAGCTTTCTTGTTGTTTGAAATAGGTTTGAAAAGGTTCAGAAAAGTGCACGAACACAGAGTGCACTAACTGGGTTTACATACGCTCAGGTATGGGGGGATAGAGAGCAGTAAACTCAGGGGATCTAACTTCCAGCAAAAAATATGGGCTGAACCGGTTCTCTTGTTCAGGAGATCGCTGATAGCGATGCCATTAAGAACACAAGGAGAACTAAGTGCCAGGCCATTGAAGAACAATTGATGGGGCAAACTGCTACATGCAGCACCTTACGGATGTGTCTGGAGTCTTGGAAGCTTGACTACTCTATGTTCTCCTACAAATGGACATTGAGCTTTTTTTGGAGGTTTTAGCAGAGGAGTGCAGCTATTGTATACTCTTGAATGAAGAACAGTACACTCCTATCTGGGATGGTCATCCTTTTCCACCAAGTGTGCAACTTTCGGTGGGACGCACATAGAGCAGTGAGGGAGGAAAGGGACACCTATCTAGCCAGCCAGATCAGTTGAATCAACCCTGGCAATCAATGGAGTGACAGATATCACAGCCAGATTGCCCTCACATCCAACTGTGTATTAGCTAGCAGAAGACAATAGCAGAACTGAGAGGAGGGGGGGCAGGGTAACGGGGTAACAGAAAAAAGGTGTCCCTTTGAAATTTAGAGGTGGAAGAAGAAGGGGGAGGACTCCACAAGTTGCTGCGAATGCCAAAGCCCTCATGGTAAGCTGGTGAAAGGCAGGATGGGAGAGAGGCACAGAGGTATATGGGAATCCATGGTTGAGCTGCTGTAAAGGATTGGCGCTTCCTGGAGATGTGAATGCTGTGAAATTTCTCTCCTTCGAAAGCTTCTGGTGTAAATGTGTGTCAATAAATCATATTTCAATGACCCTGCAGACTCCACCATGCCTCATTTCTCCCCAGGAACACAGACCCTGGTTGAGTACCCAGACCCCTTGGAATCTTACAAAACCGCTCAGCAGAGATTGGGGTGGCCAGTAGCAATATGTTTTATATCTTAAATATGATTGACCGAGGCTTTAAAATTCACCAGAGGGCTTGGGGAGTTTTGAATTCATGGTATGTATTCATGGCAAATTTGCAGAGTCCTGAGCTCCAAAGACAGATTTAGTGAGCTGTGCCAATGGATGCAGTCCACTGGGAATTCCTCCAACACAAGCTCTATTTGTGACCTTGCAGCTCTCCTATTTATTTTGGCCTGAGATGAGGGAACAGCTTGTGGTGAGAATCTGAGGGAGAGAAAGCAGCTTTATCGCAAGGATTTGGGCCAAATCCTGGGGCATCCTTATTAGAAGTAAATTTGAATACCCAGAACAAACAACGACATAAGAAACATCACTAATTCCTTGGAGGTTTGTCACATAAAATAAAGACTTGTAGGAAGCGGGAATCACTTTAGGAGACCAGGCTGGAGAATGGAAGTAGGTGTGTTGCTGTAAATGTTAACTCCTGTTACAATCTTGATCATAATGAGACACCACCTCCACCCCATGGCTGCTATTTCCATTCAAATCCATGTGCAAAAAGGGCCAAGAGGCTCTCTCTTACAACAGTCAGGAAGTTATTGTAGAATCATATCTGGAGTGCTTTAGATCGTGTCAGGGCAGGAGTTAAGTGTGGGTCAGCAATAAAGGGAGCAACTCACCAGTGTCAGTGAAGTTTAACACTTTATTCAAGGAAACAAAAGTAAAGCTTGGCCTAGTGGCCTCAGCAACCCTTCCCATTAGATCTTGCCCTATGGAGCAGTTAGCTAGTACTGAAGGTCCCCACCCCCCACCCCTTGTTAGGGCTCCCCCTCTTGAGGATATTTTCCAAACAGTCTCAAACTATGTCTCTGACCTCTGTTCTGCTCTTCTCATTACTTTGCCGCATTCATGGAGACCAGGGAGGAAGGGAACTTGTTGCAGCAGGAGAGGGAGACTACCCGCAGTCTTCAGTTGTCTCTTGACACACACCTCTCCAGCCTCTGAGTCGGCCTCAGAGTCTGAATTGCTCCCTGTCACAGGCTCTTCCTGCTCACTAAACCCTGTTGTCTCTTCAGCATCTGACAGCTCCTCCCACCCAGTCTTCTCCCTCTGACCACTCCTCAGTGTCCCACCACCAATCCCCTGGCTCCGAGCCTTCCTTGGGGGTTCCCCAACTGATGCCTCCCACCACTCCTCTGCATCCAGCCAGCCCACGACAGATTGAAATTGGCACTTGCATGCAGAAAACAGAACAAGACCAATAGAGGAAAGCAGGCGGACATTTCCCCTATTTACCGGTAGGTATGCGCTGTTCACAGGTAGCACCAACATATGAGCAAAAAGCACTACCAGTAGCTCCTCTGCACATAGGATGCAAATGTCTGAAGGGAGGAGGAAGCGTTTGCATGTACAACATTCAAGATCATGTGGATATATGCAAAGGCTCCCTCCTCTCTCCAGACAGGGGAAAAATGAGATGGCAGCAGCAGCAGCAGCAGCAGCAGCAGCAACAAATAATAATAATAATAATAATAATAATAATAATAATAATAATAACCATATGCAAAATTTATGTGAATCATGGCCTCTTTTCTCCCCCTTTTTGATGATGCACCCCCCTTTAAGCAATGCAAAAATGAGGATGGCACTGAAGGGCAAGGGGGCAATTCTCTAAAGCCCTCCACAGGGGAAGCAGGGAAATGGCCATGCCAGGTGATGAATGGCATAACAGGCTTTAAGTATATTGCTGGACATGTGTTTCTCTCTCTCTCTCTCTCTCCTCTCTCTCTCCTCTCTCTCTCTCTCTCGTCTGCTCTCTCTCCGTTACAGGTAAGGTAGCCGTGTTGGTCTGCCATAGTCAAACAAAATAAAATAAAAAATTCCTTCCAGTAGCACCTTAGAGACCACTAAGTTTGTTCTTGGTATGAGCTCTCTCTCTCTCTCCTCTCTCTCCTCTCCTCTCTCTCTCTCTCTCTCTCTCTCTCTCTCTCTCTCTCCTACATACATCACACACACACACACACACACACACACACACACACACACACTTCCTTTTCTAATTTCTGTTACTCACACTTGAAAGTAGTGTCCTGGTTTCCTCCCCCATGTCACCAGTTCTACCCAGGACTACTGCATGACGTGGGCTCCTTCTGCCTTCTACAGCTGTGAGGCTTGTCTCTTAAAGACTCCTGCTGGCTGCATTGAGTCTCCTTTGCACTTCGAAGTCTGTGGCCTTTCATACCTTTCATCTCCTCTCCCCCACCCCCTGCCTGCCACCTCCTGGAGTTCTCTATTATTTGCTCATTCTCAGCTCCTTTCCCTGTCAGTGCTTCTCTCTCTCTCTCTCTCTCTCTCTGCATCCAGTTAATAACCAGACATACCACTTTGCGCAGGGACTTTATTTGCTTCTGTTATTCTTCTGATGATAAAACAGTACCATGCATATAGTTAGCTGCTACAGTCATAATAAAAAGAAATACTGTAATGAATACATGCTATCTTTGCAAGCTGACTGATGCTGTGAGGTGAATTACTTAATTTTGTACGCTATTAGTCATAGCCAATTTAAGACTAAAGGGAACATCTGCGTGGGCTTGTAAACCCATAGCTTTTGGCTAAGGGCCAAACTTCATGGGACATTAAGGCTACAACCCTGTGCACACTTGCTTCGCAACAAATCTCATTGAACTGAACAGGGCAGACTTCTAAGCAGGTATGCATAGGATTGTGCTGTAAATGTGTGTAGGCAATTAATGTGATTATTATTATTATTATTATTATTAAAAAAATAGCAACCATGGAGGGGGCAGGGTTGGGACCAAAGGCTTCCAGACCAGGGCTAAGAAAGTTCAGGGAGGGGGATATTCTGGCCCTGTTTGAGCTCAGCTCCCTGCAAAATGCCTGTTACTTAAAGAAGTATAAATGCACATGATAAATGACTACATGCATTTGATGTTGGATGAAGTTTGGCCCTAACATAGCCCTTGGTTTTCCTTTTACTCCTCACCTGTCTGTTAATCTTACTGAATGTTGAAATCCCTTTGAGGAAATGAACGTGGTAAGAGCTAAAACATGTGTTTCCAAATTGCCTTTTTGAGGGAGGAAGGGTGGGGTATGTATGTATGTATGTATGTATGTATAAATAAATTCTCTTAATGCAACCCTTTGCAAATTCTGGGTGTATCCCAATTCATTTCCATCTCAGGTTCCTACACCTGCTCTTCCTAGTCTTCTCCCTCTCCTCCCTGTGACCACTCACTGTTATCTCACCACCACTCCCTGGGCTCTGAGCCTTCTTCCCTTGGTGGTTCCCCAGTTGGCTCAAAAAACAAGCCAGCCAATTAGACAGATTAATGGAAGCTATGTCTATGGATGGCTATAAACTGTTATAGTTACATGGAACCTCCATGACTGATGGGTGCTTGGGAGAAACAGCAGGGCTGATCCATCAGCTACATATCTGGCTTGTGGGCTCTCAGAGGCGTCAGGTTGGCCATCATTGCACACAAAATGCTGGACTAGTTGGGCCATTTTCTCTACATTAAGAAGTATTTCCTACAACGGTAATGTGGCCAGGGGCCTGCTTCTGGAATAGTAATCTGAGCAGCCCATCATTACAATCTGTCAGCTAGGCTATTGTCTTCCAGAACTGTGTTTAAAAAATAATAATGCAGTAATTGAACGCATTTTATTTGTTATCACCCCCACTCCACTCCACCACTTTCCTAGCTGAGCTGAAATACCCAGCAAACCCCACTGACTTCCTATAACCTTGCAAACTAGATTAGAGGGGATGCCAGTGGCAGGGAAGCGCTTTCATAATTGAAAATCCTGTTACCTGCCCTGGGCTTCTAATTGGCTGTGGATTTAAGTTGTCTTAGATGCTTTTGATCCATTTATCATTCAGCAGAGACCCAGCCGGCATGCTATTTGCATACAAGGAGGCTTTGCTTTTCAGCGGTGAACCTGTAATCCCCCAGCTTAGTCTAGGTTGAAAAGTGCACTGGTCCTGTTTCCGCTCTGTGGGTGAATGTGCAGCATCAGTAATTGCTCTTTGTTAATTCTGCATCTTAGCTACTGTAAATTGTAGGGTTGTGTCTTCATTCCTCTATCCTTTCACTGCTTTTCTGCATCCCATGGTTTTGAGTTGTCTCAGTTTTAACTGCTGCATACTGATAAGAGCTGGGCCAGCCCAATACATTTCCTGCTTGAGATAAAAGGCAAGACCCCACCCCACCCCACCCCCTGCCCAATTCCAAATACAGAAGCTGCCTGTGCTGGCAGATGGATCTTACTTCAGAAGTGGCAACAGAATATCATCATCCACTGCACTTCAGGGCAGACGGCTAATTTAAGTGGTATATGACATATCTGGTACACATAGCCCTGCTCCCCAACAGAGAGAAATGGCCAAGAGGCTCAGGAGGAATGGCTGGTCGGCTGCTATTGTTGTCCCCTTCTCCAGCAGCAGGGTTGCCATACGTCCGGAATTTCCCAAACATACCCAGAATACTGTACTGTAGTTGGAAGCAGTGTCCGGGCAGAAATCGGCAAAAAATGTCTGGGAAAATCTGGACATATGACAAACCATGTCAGCAGTGTCGTTTTTGCCAATTTCCCTAAACAATAGCTCCAAATAGCTTTCTAACAGCATTTTATTGCGGTTTTTGCAAAAGGAGCTCAACACAAACACGCATAAAGGTTCAACAACTTTTGTGTCTGGATTTTCACTTTTTGAAATATGGCAACCCTACCTAATGGTAGATAAGTGGGAAGGGTGAAATGGCATATAATCCTAGTCTGACTGCACTGACTGTCAATTAGTTTTGAATTCAAAGTGCTGTCTTTGACCTAGAAACAGCTCAGGACGGCAATATCTCAGGGACTGCCTCTCCCTGTATGAACTGACCCTGCACTCATCATCTGAGACCCTTCTTTGTGTGCCTCCTCCATGAGAGGTTTGGAAGGCTGCTACACGAAAACAGCCCTTTTCCTGTATCTTGGTTCCCCATTTGTGGAATGCTCTCCCCAGGGAGCCTTGCCTGGTGCCTAAAGACATGTTGTGATGGCACCAGGCAAAAACAACTCCTCTTCATCCAGGCCTTTGGCTGATTCAGCCATCTATGGCCTTTTAAACTGTGTGTGTGTATGGGGGGTGTTATAGTTTTATTCGTTATTATGTTATATGTTTGTGTGTTTTTATACTGTGAACTGCCCTGGGATCCTTGGAAAAGAGTGGCATATAAAGAAAAGAAAAGAAAAGAAAAGAAAAGAAAAGAAAAGAAAAGAAAAGAAAAGAAAAGAAAAGAAAAGAAAAGAAAAGAAAAGAAAAGAAAAGAAAAATAGTTTCTAGCAAAGTGCTTCAGGGTTGTTATTGTTTGTACATGCAGTTTTTTGAAGGACACGTTGCTGCTCTAGCTTTTTTTAATTGTACAAGACAGGCTGATTTGCCCCATGCACTCACAAAACATTTGGTACAACCCCCCCCCCAACTAACACAGTCACCACCAGTATCAGCAGTGCCACCCTACTCAAAAGTAAGTTCCACTGTGGTGTTTTTTCTTTTGTGGGGGTGGGGAGACACTGCCATGTAAGTGGTGTGAATGGGATTGCAGGCTCTCTTATACAAATGGCACTGAAATCTGTTGGATCCTCACCCTGCAACACACAAACAGCCAGTTTGATTCCTTGATTTTATTTTGGATGGCATTTGGGTTTCCATTCCTCCTTTGCTGGGTCATGAGCGGATTGCATTGCATTCCATTTCCCTTTGTATTTGTATGTGCTTATCTCATCGTTTTAGGAGAGCAATATAGTGCCATATGAGATCCATAGCCTATGTCAATCCAATAAAAGCAATTAGTTTCCCAACAGCAGAGAGTCTGTTCTATGTTGGCAGCTACCTTGGAGCATATCTTTGGAGCAGATGGCTGCCAGTGTGCCTAAAGAAGAGATTAATTAGATTCCCAGATGATTGTGTGATGGCTGTGGCAAAGCTGCCCCATTCATCTTGGCTCCTCCTCCTGTACGGAGCTGTCTAATCAGAAGAAGTACAACTGGTAGCGATGATTTTGAGTGAGGAAGGTGGCATGGGAGACAAAAGGATGATTGGATGGGAAACATTTGTACTCTTTATCAAACACTTGGCATACAAAGACAAATGGAAATATGTCACCTTCTCGAGCAAGCAGCCGATGGTGTGTTATCTGACACAGGAATCAAAGCAGAGAGAATAAGGACTTTAATACTTCACCTCCAGTGTTTCCCTTGCTGGATGCTTCAGACTTGAAAGGAACATCTCCCTTAATACTAGTGCTCAGCTGTCTCTTGGGAGGCAGAGCCGCCTTCTGGGATTCAGTTACCGCTCAATTGCTTAGTGAACAAAATGAATTGCAAGTGAAAACACTGCAACAGTGGCACAGCATTTAGGTTCTCCTATCCTACTAAATGATGCCGAACTATTGTCAGCTACTTAAACATTTATTACTGTTTGTTTATATATATTTTTAAAAAAGTATTCCATCTTTTTTCTTATCAGAATAGCACTCAAACAGATGATTAAAACAGCACAGGGGGTTTAAAATACCCATCTGAACCTAATTCAGGGAAAAAAAGGAATCTCCCACAGAAGAGATTTTTTTGACTGTGGTTTAGCTACAGAAAACACCCTCTCATGTGGCCTTACTAACCTAGGGTAGGTCCAGTTTGGGATGCTAAGAAGGGCTTCTCCATCAGAACTCAAGGTACAGGCAGGATGTGAAGGGAGGAGGTTTGGGGAGGTTTGGGGAACAGAAGCAGAGGGAAGGAAAGTTCCACTGCACCAACAGAAATCTTGAGCCTAGTTGAAGTACTCGGTCGAATGCCACCCAGGGATTTTAATTGGGCTGCTATATTTTTGGTGTTGCATTTCCTTTAACTATTGTAGTGATTCATGGTTTTGCTGGGCTGATTGTTTGTATTGTTATTGTTGGTTACTGTTACTTATTCATTATTGTGTTTATAAGCTGTAAACTTATTATATCTTATATATTGTTTTAAATTGTCAGCGGGGGGGGGGGGGGGTGCGGGCTCTACCCTAATAGGTAGGGTTGCCATATGTCCAGAATACTGCAGTCGGAAGCAGTGTCCGGGCGCAAATCGCTTAAAATGCCCGGGAATATCCAGACGTATGGCAAGCCATGTCAACAGTGTCATTTGGGGTGATTTTACTTACAAATATGTAAGTTGTTTTGGCTGTCCAAAGGCGCTGGGGTGCAATAGAGCTCTCCCAGAATTCTGGGAGTGGTGCTTACCAGTCCCATTCCTGCAAGACTATTCAGAAGACACATCATTGTTATTGTGACATTTATAGCCTGGTGTAATGCCTTCTATATGTTTTTGGATTGCAGCTCTCATAATCTCTGACCATAGGCCATGCTGGTTGGGGCTGATGGGAATTGGAGTTTATGACTATCAGATGCACCACATTGTCTATCCCTGATGTAGCAGATGGCATCTCAGAGTGGCCTGTGAGGGGTTTTCTTGTTTTATCCTCAGAACAACCTTGTGAGATACGAACCTGAACCCAGTTTTCCAAAACAAAGCACTCTACTAAACCATACTGGTTCAGGATCAACAGAACACCTTGACAAACTGTTCTACCCATGGCTGGTTAAGTCCAGTCAAAGGCCACTATGGGGTTGCAGTGCTCATCTTTCTTTCAGGCCGAGGGAGCTGGTGTTTGTCCACAGACAGCTTTCCGGGTCATGTGGCCAGCATGACTAAACCACTTCTGGTGCAATGAAGCACCGTGATGGAAACCAGAGTGCACGGAAACACCATTTACCTTCCTGCCACAGCAGTACCTATTTATCTACTTGCACTGGTGTGCTTTCAAACTGCTGGGTTTGCAGGAGCTGGGACAGAGGAACAGGAGCTCACTCCGCTGCAGGGGATTCGAAACTGCCGACCTTCCAATCTGCAAGCCAAGAGGCTCAGTGGTTTAGACCACAGTGCCACCGTTTACTAAGCATGTATTTAAAATATAGGAATTATTGGAGACTCATAGCTAGGTGCATTCACAGACAACCCGTCCTAAACCACCATGTGGTTCTGAGTTTAAAGTGGATTCGAATAACACAAGATCTTCAGACTTGGGTGGAGATCACTTTATATTAAATGACAGAGGGCACTTGAATGAGGGATGGCAAACAGATAAAGTGCCAATTAAAATAAAGGTGAACTAGAGAGCAGTAATGGGGAGAGTAGAGGTAAAAAGATTTTTTTTAATCAATGAAAGGATAAATGGAGTAGGACAAATTGTGCTCTCTGCTAAATCAGCGTACTTCCATTGACGTCAATGAGGTCTCTGCCTGTGAGGCTAAATTGAGCATTATTGTGTATTGACATACAAGGACATACTAACAGCTAGTGTAAAAAGGAGCAATCCTGCTAAAGTCAGTGGAGCTTTGATGAATTAAAACTAGGGGGGCTTAGTAATTTATATGCACATATACAAAAATGTGTGTATTAGACAAAATTGCATACAAAATTAGGAGAAAATCACACTTAAGATACTGGGTTTTCATGAGAACATTAAAAAATATATGCCACAAATTCATATGGAAATATGACAAACTAAACTGAAGATTTGAAAAACGAGAAACTGAGAGAAACCAAAATTACAATTTCTCCAATTCCTACATGTAATTTACTTTTCTCATTTCTAGAGGAAAATGAGTAAAACAACCGCTTTGAACCCTGAATATTAAAAGGATTAAACATTCAACTTCCATCATTTCAGCAATGTGTGTGTGAGAGAGGTTATTTTGTTGTATCTTTTGTTAAGTACCGTAATTGGGAATCAGAAACCCATGATTATTTACAGCAAATCCCCCAGGCACTTACCAGTGGAGCCCAATCCACTTTCTGCCCATCCTTGTCCTAGAGGACACCAAAGGTCAAACTACACACTATATTAAAAATATGTTTGAATCACCACATTTTCCTTTATATTCAACAGCCACAGCATGGGGACAAGTTAGATTTGGACCACCCTTTCCCTTGTGCCATTTCCCTCTGCTGAAAAATGTGCAGAAAATAGCACTGTGGAGAATGATGTTTCAATAAAAAAACTGCTTCCGGAGGGCAGTGTGGGGCGGGTTAGACTATCCTCCCTCCATGCCATTATTTTGATCCAGATGAGGACCTCCATGGATGTTTCTTATAAAGAAAAGGATGTAGGGAATCCAAAGAACAGGCTTCAAACGAACCATTAACTTAATATGTGATGTGACCTTGTACCTGACCTAAATGAGAGATTTGTAGAAGTCAAAGAAAACCAATTTTGATTAAAGTTAACTTTAGCCTGTACATAAGGCCCCAAACAAAGCTCTACAGAGTTTTGTTCTTTCTTTGATA
This sequence comes from Lacerta agilis, assembly GCF_009819535.1. Classification (NCBI taxonomy): domain Eukaryota; kingdom Metazoa; phylum Chordata; class Lepidosauria; order Squamata; family Lacertidae; genus Lacerta; species Lacerta agilis. The sequence continues at coordinate 47,305,668 of NC_046312.1, read as the reverse complement.
GTTTACAATTGTTTGCCGAAGAGAGAGATGAATGGGAGGTAGATCAATTAAAAGAAGAACATCGTCAAGCCGTTTCTTTACCTTGGAGTTTTCAGAAAGAAGTAGACAATTTACATTTAATTGGTTCTTGGAGAATCTCACATCCCAATACAAGAACTGTTTCTTTTTATTCTGTGGCACACAGGTTGTTCAAGAATGGATTTGATCTTGATTGCTCTAATTGTTTTACACCATGAGTGGTAAAAGCTGAAATTGGAATTGAATCTGTTCCTCGTTTTGCGGAGATCAGTGTTTACATGGGGATCTTCTCAAGCAGCTCCATTTCAAAACTTCACAAGGGGGACTAAACAAATTATTGCTACAACACTAGAGTAACACTGTAATAAAGTATTTTCATGTTAACACAATCCTGTCTATGACTTCAGGTACAAATGGAATAAAGGATCCCTCCCCTCCATCCCCAGCCAGATATAGAAATAAAAAGAAACGAGAAGCAAAAATAAACTTGGACTGATATAATGCAGTAAACTAGAACTTAACAATAGAAGTAATTACATTTTTTAAATCTTGGAAGAACTAAAAAGCTAGGAATCAATTACACTTAAGAAACAGTAGACACCTTCAACAAAACGGATATTATTTTTTTAGGCAATAAGGTAGATAAGCTGCTTGTCAGCAGAGCAGCAATTAAATGAAGAAAGAAACTGATTCTTTAGGCAGATGTGGGGAACCTTTGGACCTCCAGATGTTGCTGAGTTACAACTCCCTTCATCCCTGACCATTGACCATGCTGGCTGGAGCTTATGGGAGTTACATTTCAGCAAATTATGTTGTACAGTTGAGAGAAGGCTGAAGGGGTGAGGAAGCAATACTTTGAGATATGTTATTTGCATTTCATTAATTGCTGTAGATAACCATGCAACATACATAAATCCAGGGCTTTTTTCAGCCAGAACTCACTGGAACTCAGTTGCAGCACCTCTCAGGTGTGTGCTATTGCCATTATAAGGGAACAAGGGAGGTGTTCATGGTGAGTTCCGGCACCTCATTTTCTAGAAAAATAGCACTGCATAAATTGATGCAGGTGTTCTATAGAATATTAATATGCTTCATTTATTGGTTTCACTTTCTGTTAAAAATTTGATCCTACCCTACCCTATTGGTTACATATTCTTTTTTGGTATGCATATACTCTGAAAATATATCAGTTCATAATGTGATAATGTTATACAATTAGCCCCCTTAGTGGGGTTATATCAATTTAGACCCAGATGGAGGGATTATACCACTTCAGAAGGCAGGTAGAATATGGCTTAATTGTGAAATGGCAAAACTTACTGGAAGAATAAGAAACCAAAAAAGAAGGGGGGGAAACTTTTAATAAAGAATGCAAAAATTTGTGGAATATATAAAAAAAATCTATTGTAATCAACTAAATTCATTAGCAGGATTAATTTAAAACAAGCAGTTAAACATATTTGTCTATGAAATTTTAGGGAGTAAATAATAACTGGAATTAACGTGGAGATGCAATAAGGGAAATTAAAACATAAGAAACCATGGAAGGGGAAAGGAAAGTCAAAGGATGTATTCTTACTGGATAAATTATTTGATTTGTATGATGGTTATACAACTGAAAAAATGATAAATAAAATTAGAAGAAGAAGAAGAAGAAGAAGAAGAAGAAGAAGAAGAAGAAGAAGAAGAAGAAGAAGAAGAAGAAGAAGGCTTAATTGACTCTTTCCCCACATTAAAACATTCCTGATGTGGAACATCTGCATGCCAGGGGAAAGGATTCTTCTAACTTTCACCTATGATTTACTGCTAGCTCTGTGTACTGAGGGCTTTTTAGTTTAGAAAAATGACAAATAAGAGGGGACACAACAAAATGGTGTGAAGTTACATTGATGGAGAAAAGAATTAGAATTTGTGGACATCCAATGAAGCAGAATGTTGGAAGATTGTGGCAGACAAAAGAAAATACTTCATTCAGTACATACTTACACTGTGGAATTCGTTCCCACACGTGGCAGCGAGGGCCAGCAACTTGGATGGCTTTAGGATTCACGGAGGACAAGGCAATCAGTGGCTACTAGTCATGAGGGCTGTGTACTTCCTCCACTGCCAGAGACAATAGGCTTCTGAATAATAGTTGCTTGAAACTACAGAAGGGAAGAGTGTTGTTATGTTCAGGTCCTGCTTGTTGGTTTCTCCTGGACATCTGATTGGCCACTGTGAAGTTGGGCTAGATGGGACAGTGGCCTGATTCAGCAAGATCTTCTTCTATTCTTATAAGGTAGCTGCCTCAGACAGCAGACCCTAGAGGGCAGTGATGAGGGGTTGGAGACGAGAGCTCTGTGTGTCACGTGCTTTCGCCCTATGGACCCTCAGCTTGCCTGCTGTCCCAAATGCTTGTCCTGAAATGAGATTCAGCTGCTGGTCTGATTGGTTTCTGTTTGTGGAATGGGAAGGTGCCAAATTGTTCCAAAATGTCTTTTGGCAGCCTAGGATTCACAGCAGGTAGAACAAAAAGAGAGCAAAGTAATGAGGCTCCTTTGTCTACCCCACACCCCCAAATTCATTGTGGGTTGCCATTGAATGGTTCCAGATCAGACTCAGTTATCAAGGGAGCCAAGAACTTCAGCTCCCTTATATCCCACAGTAGACCGTTCTTGGGAGAGTTGGGTTTATCTTCTGTTCTTTTCCTGGAACAGGATTTGTATTCGCTAAATCCCTTGATAAACTGATTCCAGTCAGCAACCTCATGCCTGGCTCACAGTCCCCTGCCTACTTAATTTCCCCCTTTCTTCCTTGATAATTACTACATCCCTTTCTTCTGTGATGGTGAATACCGTTTAGAGAAGGTTTTAGCAGTCTGATAAGTTGGATGGTACTTTCACAATTATATTAATACTATTTTCACACTGGGTGTTGCAGACCCTTTCATGATCTAGCAAGAAGGAACCAGCAAAAAATATTTTTTAAAAAATAAAATAAAATAAAAGCTAATTCAAGTGAATACCATGTCCAAAGGGAATCACACCTTTCATAACACTTATTTAAGCTGATTAAGGGAAAAATAATGATATCATCCAAAAACCATGATAGATGCATATACAGAAATCAATTGAAAAGTGTTTTCATTTTTAATAATGTATGGCGTATTTTAAAATGTAGATGTTTAACAGCACAATCCTCTGCATAATTAAGCAGGAGTAAGCCCTTTTGGCCACAATGGGACTTGTTTCTGAATAAACATGGAAAGGATTGCACTGTCAATCACAAACAGTTGCACATTTATTGGGTGATCAATGGGACCAGGTTAGTCCCTGCCCACTTCCCCATGATGTTCTTCCTCAAAGGCAAAGGAGGGCAGCAACCAGGAGGAACATGTAAAATATAGGGGATAGTATCTGCATGCAACAAACAAAGCAATTCCATAAGATGGCTGTAAATAGACACTCTCAAATATTTGTTTTGCATCAGATAGTTGCTCCATGAGAGAATAGATTAACACAATTCTATACATTGTCCGGGACCCAGGTGGCACTGTGGGTTAAACCGCAGAGTCTAGGGCTTGCTGATCAGAAGGTCGGCGGTTCGAATCCCCGCAATGGGGTAAGCTCCCGTTGCTCGGTCCCAGCTCCTGCCCACCTAGCAGTTCGAAAGCATGTCGAGTGCAAGTAGAATAAATAGGGACCGCTCCAGCAGGAAGGTAAATGGCGTTTCCGTGCGCTGCTCTGGTTCGCCAGAAGCGGCTTTGTCATGCTGGCCACATGACCCGGAAGCTGTCTGCGGACAAACGCCGGCTCCCTCAGCCTATAGAGCGAGATGAGCACCGCAACCCAAGAGTTGGACACGACTGTACCTGATGGTCAGGGGTCCCTTTACCTTTTTATACATTGTCCATTTCTTTCCTCTGCCTACTATTTATTTTATTCATTTCATTCATTTATTAAATTTCTATACCGTCCTTCATCTGAGGATCATAGGGCAGTTTATAATGTAAAAACACAAAAATTAATAACCAAAGGCCTGGGAGAAGAGGAATGTTTTTGCCTGGAGCCTAAAGTTATGTAATGAAGGTGCCAGGTCAGCCTCCCTTGGGGAGAGCATTCCACAAATGGGGAGTCACCACAGAAAAGGTCTGTTCTCATGTTGCCACCCTCCAGACCTCTTATGGAGAAGGCTCAAGGAGAAGTGCCTCAGAGGGTGATTGCAGAGTTACCTGGAAATGCTAAAACAGACTGGTCTTCTCCTTCCTTTTGTATGGCCCTGGTAACTTTAAGCACACCCTTCTTCCCTTTCCTTTTCCTTCCTTTTTTAAACTCCAGACTAACAGAGTCATTCTGCCTTTTTACAAGGCCTGCTGGTGCACTGTTTTAACTATAGTATTGAATTCCTCCTTTTGCATCCCATAAATTGAATTACCCAGAGTGATTCAAAACATCTCTCTGGAATAAGGTTTCTGTAACAGCAGGCTCTCTAGAGTCCTCCCCAAGCCCAGCTGATTAGGGGCTAACATTGAAAGCATCATACAAATTAGTTCTCCTTGTATCTAGCGTTTTATGAAGATTGCCCAAGCAGTGACTCACTAAGCTACAGTCTCCAAGGGCTAATTCTGGGAATATCTTCTGAGATGCAGGCAAAGGGCAGAAATAAGCACACACCTAAGAGCTGCTTGCTTTGTATACAGGCTGCTCAGTATTCAGGAGCACATAGATTAGTGTGTTTTGCATATAGATTCACTCAACTTTAAAAAGTGGGAAATCTCAGATTTTAAAAAGTGCCATGCAATTAGAACCAGTTCAACACTGCCTTCTCCCTTGGCTAGTGGGAGTGCAGCTTCTCCAGCCCAACCAGAGATGAGTGTATCCTGCGAGCTTCATAATTTCTTTCAATTAAGATTTTAAAGATACACACAACGACGTGTATAGGATAAAAATGATATCCAAAGACAGCACGGAGCACCTGCTTGCTGCCTTTGTTGAATGCACCCGGGACTGAAAAAAGATATTTCATTTATAAATCAAATGAATGATTGGATTAGAATAGGGAATACCATCAGATGAAAGTGGAATTGATTTAAAGGCCCAATCCCTGTCCACTGTGATACATCCTTAGCAGGCTGTGTGAGGATGTTCATTTGGCAAATTTCCCAAAGGTTGTATTTTAAAAATAGTGACAGATTTCTTTTCCATTACACCAGAAACTAGGCCAGGCTCCAAGTCTGGAATGCTGGCCTTGTAAATTAACTACAAAACATTCTAGCCTGTACTTCGTTATTGTTGTTTAGTCGTTTAGTCGTGTCCAACTCTTCATGACCCCACGGACCAGAGCACGCCAGGCACTCCTGTCTTCCAGTGCCTTCCACAGTTTGGTCAGACTCATGTTGGTAGCTTCGAGAACACTGTCCAACCATCTCGTCCTCTGTCATCCCCTCCTCCTTGCGCCCTCAATCTTCCCAACATCAGGGTCTTTTCCAGGGAGTCTTCTCTTCTCATAAGGTGGCCAAAGTATTGGAGCCTCAGCTTCAGGATCCATCCTTCCAGTGAGCACTCAGAGCTGCTTTCCTTAAGAATGGATAGGTTTGATCTTCTTGCAGTCCATGGGACTCTCAAGAGTCTCCTCCAGCACCATCATTCAAACTTTGTACTTTGTTACTAGTCTGTTAAGAGGTTGGTAGCCTGCATCTCCATGTTAGCTGCAAAGAAGGACAAACCTCTCCTCCATGACAAGGATGGACACGAGACCTAGTGCTAAAATAATAACAAAGCAGATTCCTCCACCAGCCTGCTAAATTTCTGTGGTGGTCACAGTAGAAATCAAGCAGACTGTTGAAGGAGTGGCAGAGGAACCCACTCCCCTCTGCACCAGCTCACTGTATTTCCATTTGGCCTCTTTTCTTTCTTTGTAACGTAGTTTCTATTCATTTTCATCTTTGAACTACTTAACATGGTTGCATTGATATATATCTTTGTTTACATTAGAGCATATCGACATGCAAAAATTACATAACATTAAATTAAAAATAACAACAAACGCTCAGATAAACATTCCTGAATATATTAACACAGCTGTGCCAAAGTGTATATACCAAAATTATCACAGTTATTACAGATATGAAATGATGCATAGTAACATGCGTTGCTTAGATCAGTGACTACAAGTAAAAGGTATTTTATATCAATAACAGTTAGAATTTATAGGAACTGGTAGGAAGGGGGGAAGGGAAAAAATTAAAATATGTACTTCATGCATGCTAGACTGTGCTGTAAACTATGGGTACTGTTCTACCATATGCCTCATTATTTGTGTAATCAATGAAGTCACACCAGACTGCACAAAACTTGCCATGTTTCTTTTGGCATCTTGCTACTTTTAATTTTTGCGTCAGTTTTCCTAATAACACCGCTTGCCAAATTGCATTATACCATTGGTCCATCGTTAATAATTGTAATGATTTTCGTGTCCTGGCAATAGTTGTTTTTGCAGTGTTTAATAGATCAGTTATGAATTCTTTGTTTCTAATTTGCAACATGCTGTGACTATACAAGTTAAGTAGCGCCAGTTCTGGGCTGTGAGGGACTAGCAGGGCTCTGAGGTGTGTGTGCTGGAGGCGGGATCAGAGAAGTGACTCAGGAGAAGGGACCAGTGATTTATGGGGTTTGACATCACCTGCAAGGGCACGGGGTTGGGAGGGAGAGTCAGGGCAGTCCAGGACAGAGGAAGGCATGCAGGATGTGGGGGAAGAAAACGCTGCTCAGGCAACAGACATATCAGTAGACTCCCCACCCTTTTATCCTGCCCTGCAGTCTCCTAGAACCAGGAGGGGCTTGAAGCAGGAAGAGCAGCAACAACTTTTGTGCAGGAGAAGTTTCAGGGTGCAGGCGTGCAACCCAGCAGGGGAGGGTATACAAGTCGGCAGGGGGGCAGGGTATCACTGCTGCTGCAACTGCTCTGCAGGGTGCAGATCTCTGGGGGACAGTTGCTTAGTAGTGGTTACGGGTGTACGTGCGTGTTGCTTTAAGTACTTCTTTTGTCAATCAAGACTTAACTATCTGATGTGCACCTTTCTTGGCTGGGGTGAGCCAGAACATTTATTTATTTATTGAATTTATATACCACTTTATACCCGGAGGTCTCAGGGTGGTTCACAGAAATTGAGTGTTTAGACCTTCAACCCTCCCCAAATAAATTCACACAAGAGACAGATATTTGGTTTGGTTTTTGGCAGAATTTAGGCCACAACTTTATTGATTACAACCAAGTGAGTGGCTGCATAGGTTCTGGTTCAACTATCTCCCTGCACCCTTGCAGGCAGAACTGTCCCAGAGCCACGTTTGTGGGACAGACAAGGATGAACACTAGGGACAGCTGCTGCTATCAGCTGTCCTGATGTCCCCGGGACTCGGGCACCGGCTGGAACCCCTTCAGGGACCGACAAACCATTGAGTCCCTGGATTCCTGTACCAGAATATCCTACATTTGCATAGGCGTGGCCACATCACGTGCCACGCCTATCACCTGAACCAGAGCCTATCCGCAACTTACAAGTTGTAACTAATTGCTACGCGGCAGGCGAAACCCAAATGGCACCAGTCAATCAGCCAAGTGGGGAAAATTCCTGCCATGCCCCTGTCCCAATGACAGACGACACACGACGGCATAGCAAGGTCAAGTGCAAGCCCTAAATCTAGGGTGTGGTGGGTGGGTGCTCCGATGCGAAAGGCCCCACAGAGGAAGCTTAGCAGCCTCACATTGGCCTAAATAGGTCCCATGTTGCTGTATTTTACGACGCCCCATTGGTCAGATTTCACCCCAGCAACACGGGACCGATCTATCAGGGGTTGTGGCCATGATTTCCAATTACCCCCACAACACTGGGTCAGGTTGCTAGTCGGGTTGCCAGTCTTTTAATGGAGGACCCGATATATCAAAATATATAATATCAAAATAAGAGTAATAACCCAATAACAACTCCCCAAAAGAGCCACATTGTAAAAGGGTATAGGAGGACATGGAGTCATGGGAACTGTCTTGCAATCAAAGATATACATTTTTCCAGAACTTTTCTATTTTGGGAAACTCCCACTACATATGCTGATATGTTCCTATAATGGGGCATCCTTTCCAACACATGGGAGAACTGTTTGGTATTATATACATCAGGACTCAGCTACATAAGTAAACAAAAAGTGTATTATACTATATGTGTTATATAGGATGAGTCTTTTAAAAGAGGCCCTGTGGAACATGTGTACTCTGTATCCACGGGGCCTCTTTTAAAGGACTCACCCTGTAACACTGTGATACCAGGTGGCGCTGTGGAGTTCCGTCTTTTGCCAACGTGATTTCCCTCTTTGGGGTTTACAATGTGTTTTTCTGAAGCGCTTTTTTGATGTGTCTAGAGATCCAGCCTAGGTGTCCAGCTGTGCACAATTTTGAGGGCTCTTTCTCTGGTCATTGCTGATATGTGTGTTGCTTTTGTCCACAGTTTGTTCCATACCTCTTCTTCACTTTGGCTATTTTTGGTTGCTAGTAGGGATGAGTGAACCCATCAACTTTGGTTGGACTATGTGACTCTTGAGGTCCATTCCAGCTCTACAATTCCATGATTCTATGATAGATGTACCCCACAGACAAGCATGTTCTGGGGTGCTTTATTCTGACCAGGAAGATAGCAGATGACATTCTGTATTTAGAGATGCTGTTATTCAGAAGACATAACAAAGATTTATATTTAGATGCAGTACTAGTGAAACTAGGGGACATGGGTGGCGCTGTGGGTTAAACCACAGAGCCTAGGGCTTGCCGATCAGAAGGTCGGCGGTTCGAATCCCCGTTACGGGGTGAGCTCCCATTGCTTGGTCCCTGCTTCTGCCAACCTAGCAGTTCTAAAGCATGTCAAAGTGCAAGTAGATAAATAGGTACTGCTCCGGCGGGAAGGTAAATGGTGTTTCCGTGTGCTGCTCTAGTTCTCCAGAAGTGGCTTAGTCATGCTGGCCACATGACCCGGAAGCTGTAGGACGGCTCCCTCGGCCAATAAAGCTAGATGAGCACCGCAACCCCAGAGTCATCTGCGACTGGACCTAATGGCCAGGGGTCCCTTTGCTAGTGAAACTGGAGAGTTGAGTACTGAAATGAAAGAGAGAGAGAGAGAGATTCATTCAGGAATGTTCATAGCTCAATGAAGCTATAGGCCTCTGAGTCCTGAGGGGCTGCAATGCACAGATGGAATGTTCAGTGATTCTTTGAGAAATGTAACAGCCCTGTCAAAATTTTGCATTCACTAATGGAGACTTTGCATTCACTTTGAGAGAAATAATCTGTAAGGAAGTCATGCAGCAATGGACAAAAGTACAAGAAAATGCTTTTTGAGGCAACAGAAAGGAATATTCAAAATCCTCTATTATTGAAGTTTTACAACACAAAGGAAAGATTAGCTTACAGTGTGAAATGATGCATCAGGGATAGTGCTAATGCTGGGAGAGGAGTCATGAGCATTTGCAAAACAACTCTTATGAGATATGGTATGAAATAGGCACACAAAAAATCCCGTTAGTAGAACTGCTTAGCATGAAATAGCTACAGTATATTACTTTGCATAAGCACAAATCAGTTTTTTTTTGGGGGGGGGGGTCCTTAAAAACATGTCCCTTTGCCCTTTCAAAGATTTTTAGATTGCAGTCCTAGGCACGCAGTCCTAGGCACACTTCAGTGTTGAAGTAAGTCCCTTTGCAGTCAATGGGACTTAATGCCTAGTAAGCATGCATGGCATCATACTGTAAATTGCATTGTGAATGATACACTTATTATTTCTGACACATGTCTGGCGTCAAAGATGGGCATCAAAGGAAACCCTCCAACCAGCCAGATCCCTTTGTTACTGCTGTTCATTACCCTCACCCTCTTGCTCACACTCTCTGTCTGGGCCTGCCACAAAGGGGGAAAGGGTGGGGGTGATGACTGGTGATGCCTCCTGCCGCAAAGGTGAGAAAAATCTGAGTTGGCGGCCTTTCTTCCACCTGTCTCTTAGCTGCTTTTGCATTGGCAAGGAGGAGGTCAAGATGAAGTTATTAGTGCTTGGCTTCCTCATTTCCTGCAGCAGTGAGGGCTGGTGAAGGAGAGGGTGCTAAGATGAGTTGGGGGCAGTGGTCCCCACTCCACCTCTGCCACTGATCTGTTGTCTGCCATTTCCTTCACCATTGTCAAGCAACAATGGCAATGGTGGTGATAAGGAAGCAGAAGATGACCCTGGCTTTTGACTCTTGAGGTGTATATTTTTAGGACTCAGGTTATTTTTGTGATTGTAAGTTGTATTAGACTGTTTTTAGTATTGAGTTTTAATGTTGTAAAACTCACCCTGGAACCTTAGGGTGAGTAGGTTAATAGTACTACTACTACTACTACTACTACTACTACTAATAATAATAATAATCACCCTCTATATAGATATTATTTAGGCATTTCCTAATGGTGACACAAATCGACAAGCTTCTCCAAAACCTTTTCTCCTCTAGTCTTTAGATCCATGTTGCTGATCTGTAACCATGGTGCGATTGGTTACTGCTGTGCTGTCTTCGTAAGACCAAGGCTACTTAGGAACAAACACTTTATTAGCAACAAACAAATCTACAGCTTACCAAAGGAATGTGCAAAGGCACCCTAAGCATCAAAGTAATCCCTACAATGAAATGTGCAAACTAATAGCCCTTTATTGTTCAGTAAAGCTGGGTTAATTTGTTTTTTAATTAGTGGAGTCAAAGTGGCAGCCATCACAACTCCCCCAATTTATTATAGTGAGTTTGTGATTACTCTGGGCTGTTCATTCCCACCCATGCTGATAGGTATACCTGCCCATCCTTTTGCTATAATAACAGGAGGCCTGTGTTGTGACCTGTGATGCTGAACCCATTTATACAGCATGGTAGTCCTTTTAAGATTGCCAAAAATGGGCTGCTCCAAACTTTGGAACCCCCTCCCTAGAGAAGTTAGACTGGCTCCCTCCTTGTTGTCCTTCTGCTGGCAGGTGAAGACTTTCTTGTTCCAATAGGAACAAGAAAACTGACTGATTTTCATGAAAGGGATGGTGCTGTGCTGCTTTTATTATAATTATTTTCGTGTGTGTGTGTGTAATGATCTCCCCCTATGTTTTTAGCTGTTCTTATTTTTAACTGTAAGCCACATTCTCTAGTGCTGAACCCCCTGGAAGAGATTGAAAATGAAAAGTTACACTTTCTAGCTGTGTAAGGCCAACTCTTTTCCAATGCCATAATTTAGCGGGGACTTGTTCTTTTTTTCTATAAAAAGGCTTTCACTTCCTATATTTCTTTTCTTATTATTGGTTTTTGTTATGAAATAAGAAATGTTCCCCTTGGGATCATTTGTGCCTGAACTCCCTTTAGTTTATTTTTGTTTAAATATGACTCCCTACACTCTTTTCCCTTAAAATCACTCTGCTCTTGTTAATTAAAAATAACCCTGGGTGTATAACAATAATTACTTGAACTCTTCCCTGCATACCGGGTTAGGAGATTTTTTGTTGTTTTGAGTGCTGGCAACTGGAGGATTTACAACCTGGAGTGCTAAACAGAGCTTTTAATTATAACTTAAATATGCTATTAAATCTTTTTAAATTGGAAACCATAACATGTTGATTTCCAGACACAATTTACTAACTGCTCAAGAGTAACTTATGTGAAATGGGCAGTCAGTGTGCTACTGGGGACTCATTTCCTTTTGCATTACAGGAAACTTGCCATGAACCTGAAATTGGTTATAAAATTGCGCGCTCTTATCGGCGCTGCTTCTTCTCACATCACTTTAGCATTCATGGCATTTCAATTTGCATATCCTTTCCTGACAGAAGACCTGCGTACAGCAAGACTCTGAGGCTGGCCATAATTCAATTTAGAGTTAAGTGCACTTAAGCCTGTTCTCGGAGATGATGTTATCAGATGCAATCTCGCTCTTTCAGCATGCTGGGCACACGACAACACACCAGGCTACAATAGAGCAACCTGATGCCCTTGGATCTTCTCACTGGAAGAGACTCACATCAAGACCCCCAAGAGTCTGTTGCACCTACCAATAACTGCCAGAGCACTTTGTCTCTTCCTGTAACTTGGTATGTTAAGTTGGTGGCTTCAAAGTACAATGGGTTGAAAGCAGGACTGTTTTTTCAGCTGGAGCTCACCAGAGCTCAGCTCCAGCACCTCTCAGGTGGGCATCATGGCCATTGTAAGAGAACAAGGGAAAAGTTCGTGGTGAGCTCCAGCACCTCTTTTTCTAGAAAAATAGCACTGGTTGTAAGAGCATTAAGAGGAGCTTTGCTGGATCAGGCCAAAGGCCCATTTAGTCCAACATCCTGTTCTCACAGTGGCCAACTAGATGCAAGCAGGAAATGAATACTACCATTGTATTCCCAGTTTGGGATCCCCAGCAGTTGGTCTTCATAGGCATGCTGCCTCTTACAGCAGAAGTAGAACACAACAATCACTGCTTGTATCCAGTGGTTGCTTTGCACAAGCAGAAAGCTCTTCCGCTTGAACAAGATGGGGCACCTGATGTTTGCTGATCCCTTCCCACCCATCTAGTTCAGCGTTAGCTATACTGACTGGCAGCAGTTCTCTGGCATAGTCTTTTAGTCCTGCTTGGAGATGCTGGGAACTGAACTTGGGACCCTTTGCATGCAAAGCTCTGCTCTAACACTAAGCTGTGGCCCTTCCCATTCTAATGTGCACCAAACCAGTCCAGAACTGTATGGTCTTACCAACCTGGCCTTATTTTAGGTCTGCCAGCTAGGATACTATGTTGTAGAACATAATCTGTCTCTCTTGAAGGGGTTTTTTTCAAACCAAATAATTTACAACTATTTGAATGTAATCAGGAAAACAAATACTAAATTACAAATGGTGCATTGTCTTCAATTATTAACTTCACATTGTTCAATTAGTCTTTGTGGGGAGCGAGTGGCACTGTGGTCTAAACCACCGAGCCTCTTGGGCTTGTTGATCGGAAAGTCGGCAGTTTGAATCCCCGCGATGGGGTAAGCTCCCGTTGCTCTGTCCCAGCGCCTGCCAACCTAGCAGTTCAAAAGCACACCAGTGCAAGTAGATAAATAGGTACCGCTGCGGCAGGAAGGTAAACAGAGTTTCCGTGAGCTCTGGTACTCGTCATGGTCCTCCGTGTGCCAGTAGTGGTTTAGTCATGCTGGCCACATGACTGGGAAAGCTGTCTGTGGACAAATGCTAGCTCCCTTGGCCTGAAAGGCGAGATGAGCACCACACCCTGTAGTCGCCTTTGACTGGACTTAACTGTCCAAGGGTCCTTTACCTGCGTGGTTCTGTCTCCTTGATCCACAAAACCCTGCCTCAATCTCTGCATAAAACAGAGGCTCAACTACAGTAGATGCTGCTGTTTTGATCTACAAAATGATCAGAGCTGCACCCAACTACCTTGTTTGTGTCTTTCTGGCAGCTGCACTACCTCAGCCTCTTCTTTCTCTGGCATCATTTGAAAGGTCTGCTATTACGTTGAAATATAAGATCACTGAGCGTTATCACTTCACATGAACGTGGAGCAAGGTCTCTAGTAATTACTTCTTCCTGGTTCCCCAGCAGCTAACAGCATGTAGGAATGCTTTATTGTTAGCCTTCAAAGCCTGCAGTATCATAAAGATTTGCCATTTTGCCCATTTTTGTCTTTTCTTTTATGGGCGAAGCTATATCTCCTAGGTTTCGAGACCATATTCTCAGTTTCCTGTGGAACAGTAACTCAGACAGAGATTTTTCACTGCTCCAGAAATGATGCTTCAACATTTTGAGACATTGGAATCACTGGCTTTCTTTAGCAGTCTTATGAATCTAATGGCTGATGGATGGTGGGCATTTCCAATCCGACGTGACATTGCAAAGGGTGTAATGGGCCTTGTGCCACTGACTGCCTGGGGTGGGGGGTGGGGAATTCAACAACAGTGAAAGTAGGCATCCAGTGCCAGGGCCTTAGCATAACAATGCCTCATTCTTTCCCATTTCATTTTGCTGCATGACTAGAGCTCTAACTGACATTAAAAGTAATTGAAAACTCTAACTGACACAAAGACCCATTCTTCCTATCCACTGGCCACTGAAGAAGAAGAAGAGGAGGAGGAGGAGGAGGAGGAGGAGGAGGAGGAGGAGGAGGAGGAGTAGTTTGGATTTGATATCCCGCTTTTTCACTACCTGAAGGAGTCTCAAAGCAGCTAACATTCTCCTTTCCCTTCCTCCCCCACAATAAACACTCTGTGGGGTGAGTGGGGCTGAGAGACTTCAAAGAAGTGTGACTAGCCCAAGGTCACCCAGCAGCTGCATATGAAGGAGCGGAGACACGAACCCGGTTCACCAGATTACAAGTCTACCGCTCTTAACCACTACACCACACTGGGGATTAGGAGGGTGTTTCAACACTGCAAGTTCGCTCCCTTTGGCCAGAATAGTGTGTAGAGGGAGCAGCATTCATTCTGACTGAGCCCCACCAGTCAGTGGACATTTTACAGTCTTTCTTAACAATAATGAGGACTAGAAGCTTGCTTGACAAAAAAAGAAAACTTAGGATCCTGGCCAGATGATGGTATCTAGATCAATCTTCCCCAGCCAGATGCCCTGAGATGGTGGTGTTGGAACAACTCATATCCTCCCTGACTATGGAGCATGCTGGCTTGTGGACGTTGGTTCAAAAACATCTGCAGGGCAGATGTTGGGTGATGAAGACAATGGATGAAAGGTCTGGAGAAGTAATATCCAGTTTTCTGTGCAATATAGCAAATCTAAACCCAAAGGATAATGCTCCAGTCTTAGGATAATGCCCCAGTATCTTATGGTGTGGACTCAAGAAACCTCTTTCCCTAAGGACTGGATTTGCCAGTCCACTCTCAGTAACACTGTATTTTTCCATCTCAGATTTGAAAGTTGGAGTGTGTATCTTCAGATCAAATCAGTTTGGAACTGCTTCTTCAGCTGAAACTTTCATCTTGCCAGCTATATTTGTATACCATTAATTCTTTATCAGATTTGGCTGGGTTACATTGAAAGCTCCAGGCAGGCCTCATATCATTTGATTGGTTTATTTATACATTTATTAGTAATAGCCGGAATGAATATTTATAAAGTACTTTGAGGTTGCAACATGAAAGTCCTGCACAGGAAGTGTATAATTTTATATTAGCATGGTGGCCACAGTCAGCACCTATATTTAGCAGAAGACAACTGTGAATGGGGATGAAGGGCCAAGCCCCCCACTGCTCCCCCACTAGGGACAGACTCTGTTCTCCTTCTTTACTCTTCCCCTTCAGTTGGAAACTTCATTCATCAGAAAGAGGAGAATTCTCTGGAATGCCCTGCAGCACTCTCTGTCCATTTACCTCATCCCACTCCACCTGGAGAGAATGTTGAGCAGAAGAAGCTCTTGGGAGAAAGTTAGCAAGCAGCAAAGGTATTTTTCTAGAAAAAGAGGTGCTGGAACTCACTGCAAACACCTCCCTCATTTTCTTAGAATAGCAATGGTGCCCACCTGAGAGGTGTCAAAACTGAGTTCCAGTGAGTTCTGGCTGAAAAAGGGCTCTGGCAAGCAGAGGATGCCCTCTTACACCTGCAAACTTAAATTAGGTTGGGAAATCTTCTGCATGAGATGCATGGAGGTTTTCTAGTGGGTTTAACTACAGGAAGAAATATTTAGAGCTGAGTTCCCCTGTTGCTCTGCTATGGGGCACGGGGGGGGGGGGGGGAATCCCTCCAGCTGTATCCAGTCGTGGCCAACCTGCCATGGGCCCCTTTGACAAGTGAATGAGTGTCTAGCTGTCAGTCACCTGATATTATATGGTGGCATGTCAATCCAGGGTTGCAAAGGGAAAACGTTTCTCTTGAGCTCTGGCTCCTCTGGAGCCTCACCTCTCATTGGTTGAGGTATAAATATTCATCTCATGACAGCCCAACCCATGATAATATACCTGGAATTTGTTGGTGGAACAATACAATTGTGTGTCATTTCTACATTACCTCAAAGCACACATTGACATCAGATTCCCTGCAGTCTAATAATTGATTTCATCTTCCTTTTATAGCTTTCTGGATACTGTATATATATTCAAAACCAGACAGAAGTATGAAAATAAATGCAACTCCCTTAAGTCAATAAAACTGGCTGCACACATAGATATTATATTGGATTCCAATAAGAATAATAAAGAAACCTGTTTTCTGCCTTTAGCAGTTTCCCTGGTTAGAGCCTGTCTTTGTCCTTTCTATTTTATTTTTATCTTGTGCCAATCCTTCTGACACATCACAAACTTCCATGTCCTTTTCTCATCATTTTGCTTCACTTCAAATAACCTTTGGTATTTTCTTTTGGTCTTTTTTGTTTGTTTTTTTCTATTTTTGTACTTTCTTCATAAGTTATGCCTTCCTGGATGTATGAATTGGCCTAGTTGCTCCTTTATTGTTTCATCTACAATATCTCTTAAGTTAAGGGAACCTGATTTTATCTAAAATGCATGGTTAAGGCTATGGGTGTCTATAAAACAGTTGCAATTTGGTGACAAGTTTGGACATAGTTTGTGAATTCAGTGGGGCTTACTTTTGAGTAGACATGGATAGAATTGCACTGCCAATTACATGCCGCCTCAGCTGATCCTATCAACTATGTCCCACAAGCACACACAGATCCTAGACAGTGTTTAAGGATATCAGACAAAATCAGCAAATTTTTATTGTGGTACTTTTACAGATCCACATAAACCCAGTGGAAGTGGAATACTAATTTGTTGCAAGATTTATCCATTTATTTATGAAAACTATCTGCCCCACCTTTGAATTGATTTTATATGTGGTGTTTTTAAATTGTTTGCTTTATAGATGCGAGTGTGCAATTGTTCGGTGTATGTTTTTATAGTACTATAAATCTCTACGGGAAGTTATTCATTTGAATAATAACAATGCAAAATCTTTCCAGGATTGAGTGGCATTCCCAGGATGGCATAGAAAAGAGTAAAACAAAAAAACAGAAAGCAAAACACAAATAAATACAAGTCAGCTGAAACAGAAATGAGGAATCTTTTTCTGTTCTCATCTCCCCTACCCCTGATGGACCAATCTTGACTGGTGGGCACTGCTGTCATTGTGATGTCAGGTGATGCTTCAGACTGAACTGGGAGGCTTTCACACAGCCCTTTGTAAACATCTTCACATGGGATGTTTACAAAGGATTTCAGAGCCGCCGCCCCCCTCAGCATTTCTTCTTCAATCTGTAGAAGTCTGAAGGAGAACGTGAAGTTTAAGGATCATTCAACTGCTGCCCATAATGCCTTTCTCAATCAAAAGAACCTCTGGGAGATTTAAGAAATAAATATTATGTATGATGCCTAGGATTAAAGATGTATGATGTCAGGGGTGGGGCAAGTGGGTGTGTATTCCCAAAAATTCAACCCTGGTCCAAATGGGAAGGCCCACAGGACCATGTTTGATTTCCCCAACCTCAACTAATATAACAGAATGGCAGCACAGTGCAGGGTTAAAAATTCTATTCAATAAAAATGAACTAAAGTTAGCAATGTTAAGAAGCTCTAGGGTGAAAAGCAACAGCAGTCAAAACGCCCTAAAGTGGGTTGTGGAGTAAAAATGGGTAGTGCTTGGGCAGGGTCAGAGCGAAGCTCCTCAATCCCAAAAGAAATTAGCGAGGGCTCTGTGTGTAAACAGGTAGTCATGTACAAAATTAACAGAAAGAAAACAGCTGTGTTTATGAAAGGGGAGAGATAATTGCAGAGAGAGACACCATGAAATGTTCACCCAACCATGAGCAAGGAACACTGAAAGGAGGTGAGGATAGGGGGTTAATGAGGTATTTATGTTACAGGAACCTAGAAATAAAGATAATTCACAGTAATGTGGTGGGGCAGGTCACACAGTTCATCATGGTTGATGGCTGCTGTGTTCTTAAATAATTATTATAATTGGCAATATTGTAAGCCGTTTCGAAGGCTACTGGAGGGCAAGTAGACAAGGTATACATTTTTAAATGAAGGAGCAAATATTTCATCTTATATCCAGGGACAAATTACACCTAAAGCAGCTGCTCTGGGCAAACTATTTCACTACTATGTACAATTAGCAACATACCCAGTCCTCTTTTGTTAATTGTTCCCTTTCTTTTTTCATGTTTAGGTTTTGGGGATAACACTACCCCTTCCCAACTTTTATAAAATTCGAAAACATTATCCAAAAGTAGCACTAAAATCCCTCACTCCCAATGGAGAAAGTATTACACAAGCCATCTTTGGGTCTTCTAGCTTTATATGAAGATTATTAGAATTTAGGAGGAGCATCACATATGTGCATATCTAAATGTAAGATGTATCTATTTATATAGTAATTTATATGATTTCTCACACTCTAAAACAAGCAAGGAATCAGTGGCCAACCATATGTTCTTTGTTTCCTGACCCCCATCAGCCGCATGATCCAGCCACTCTGGTTGACTTCCAACACATCTAAAAATAATAATAAAATGTCAAACATTAATAGTAACAATCTATATAAAAAGACACAATAACCTTAAAATAAACAACTTATATCAATTAAAGCAATATTCAATAATCCAATAGAATCCAATAGTAAACAGTAAAATTAAACATCAGCAAATAATAATAAAACAGTTTACACTTATTACATTAATTTTGTGCTTCTGGACTAAGGATGTCAGAGAATTCCAACAAAAATGGAAAAGAAAATTGCTACAGTTTGCATTTTCATCTGTGGGCAGGACAGACATTGGTTAAGCAAAGATGATCCGTATTAGTTCACATTGCTGTCGTTTTAAGTTTACAAACATATCATTGATGATTTTTAAAAATATTGTTTTGATGTTTCATTCACGTTGAAATGAATGTTAGTTATGTAAGGTACAAAAAGAAGCTAAATAGGAAATAGGAAGATGTAGTATTTGGCCGGAAATGAACTGCAGTGGAATGGAAACAGCGTTGAATATAGGTTGGAACAGAAGATTTTCTGCCTTCTTACATCCCTATCATCTTACCTAATCTAGCCTTGCCCACATCAGACCCCCTTTTGCTTTGAGCACCTGCTTATGTACCAGCTGCTTGTGCATTGGAAGTTTATGTGGTTGTCTTTTGTTTTGTTTTGGGGTTGTTGTTTTTTAAAAGCTCATCTAAATATATGCAAAAATTATATGCAAATATCATACCCAAGGAAGTAATGTATAATATGTATAAAACTGTCAAGCCACATGCTGTACTATATTTCCATGATGTAATTTTATAAGCATTATTTAATACATAAGCCCTTTTACACAGTTATATGCATTGCTGTTGAAGTGCTGGTTGCTTTAGGAAACCTGGGGGGAGGGGGAATATACTAGAATTGTTCATCTTTTTAGTGGAACCAGTAAATAAATAACTAGCATAACATCATAAGCAAGGAATAAGACAGGATCTTTCTTTTCTTTTCTTTTTTACAAAAATCCGTGTGGGTAAGCTTGTCATCGAGATATTCTGAAAATTCAATCCCAGTCCAGATTTACTACTCCTTCTCCATAAATCTCCATCCTGTTGACTCTCTGCATATCCTTTGTACTTGAAAATATATGTAGCGATGAGCTGGGGAATGGTGCCTTCACTGATGAAAAATAAATTAGACCCAACTGGATGGTTACAATTAAAAATGTTCAGTATTGTGCTGGAACGAAATTGATAAAATGCTCTGCCACTTACAGTTGGAGTCTAATAGCTTTCTGGGAATTCCCCCAGTGATTTGACATCATGTTCCTTTTGACTCCATAGGCTTGCTGGTGTGTTTTGCCATTTTTAAAAAGGCACTTTTAATTAAGATCTTGTTTATCACAAAACTAATGGGCTTAGACTAATGATCAGCTAGCTGAAGCCAATGGGTTTTTTGTTTATCTATTTCATTTGAGGGGGGGTATGTTAAACAGTAAAATGTTATAAAGTGAATATGACTATACTTCAAATCCGCCTCTGAAACTAGCTAATCCATGTTGGCTAATGACTTGACCTTGTCAAGGCAGCATGGCTTCCCAAGGTTGTGGTTTTCTATTGCTCTGTGCAGTTTTTAATAAGCTGCTCAGTTGGGCTTCTTCAGTATTTCTTGGGAGACCTTTTCAAAGTCTAATGCAATTGTACAAGATAGCTGCAGTCTCCAAAGAAGAAAACTAGGCACTTTTGCAGTTTCTCCAGACTTGTTTCTTGAGCGTTCATCCTGATTTGCTTGTACAAAGCTTGCCTGGAGGTTATACAGAGCCGTCTTTACCCGGAGGTGCAAGGGGCGCGGGGCACCTGGGCACTGAATTCTGGGGGACGCCAAATGTATTCAGGGGAGGTGCCAAATGTATACCTACTGTATCCCGGTCCCTCTTGATAAGTGGCAGTGAAAAGCAATGGAGCAAAAGTCCCCGCCCCCTCCTCCGTTGCTCTGTAGCGTCTAGTATTCCCAATGAGTCAGGAAACAAAAGCAGTTATTCCCAGTGTGATGTTGTTACAGGTGAGCGATTTCCCTTCCCCCCAAAAAGTTCAACAACTTTGGCTCCCCCCCTCAAAAAAGCTCAACCACTTTGAGTTTGCCGCCCAAAAAAATATTTTTGGGGGTGGCTAAACTAAATTTGGGGGTCCTGGGCGGATCTTTGCACCCTGGCGACATATATGCTAAAGACGGCCCTGAGGTTATACAATGCCCAGTCTTCATCGGATATTCATTCTGACATGTTTGCAGGGAGATTATACGACAACAAGTGCTTGTCCTGATTTGTTTGGGCACAGGTTATAGGACTTTGTGTCGATTGATCACTACCCCGCACTTTGCAGGTGCCACTTTCCTAACTGCAAAACCTCCATTAAGAAAAGGATTTGTTGCACCAGAACACTTTGATACATTTAATATAATTACAAGGGATTACTTAAAGGTAAAAAGCCCTTCCTAAATAGCTAAAACATTATGGGTGGAACATTTATATGTAGTAAATAAACACCCTCTAATTTAATTCTTCAGGAGGCAAAAGCACCTAGCAGGTAACTGCAGTTACAAGTAGGCTATAATTTGGGATATTTAGGCTGCAAACCAACCCTACATGTTAGGGGTGCAGAGCCTCAACCCTGCGGGCTAAATGCAGCCCTAAGGCCTCTTTATCAGACCCTTAGAACTCCCCATACCACATCCCTTCTTCCCATGCGACACCGCTCAAACTCAGGACGAAAGGAAGAAACAAGCTAAGAGTAAGGCATGTTTGGCAAACCCTCACCGTGATCAACTCCCGCCCAGAATCCTATGTCCCCACTGTGGAAGGGTGTGTAGATCCAGAATTGGCCTCCACAGTCACTCCGGACTCACTGTTAAGATCGTGTTCATGGAAGACAGTCTTACATGACTATGAGTGATCGCCAAAGGAAGAAGTCACTAGCCCTACTTTGCATCCTCCTTCACTGTTTTTGCCGGTTGGAATGCATCCTTGAACTTGTGATGATGCCTCTTGCTCCTCTGGCTGGGTGATACACACACAGGGGAATGTGTGAGTATCTAGCCTTCCATACAAAATGTAAAATTTGCATTTCTTGCTCCACCCACTTTTGCCCACCAGTGGCACGTGGAATGAAAATGCTCCTGTGCCCCTCACAATACATACTTACCTGAGAGTAAGCCCCACTGAAAACTGGTCTTATTTCTGAGTAAACATGTGCCAGATTGCACTGTTGGAAGAAAAAGCTAGCTTTCTCCTATTTACTAGAGAATGTAACCACAATCCCTCCTAAAGCAACTTTCATCTGATAAAAACTGAAGACGGAAGAGTGCTTGTCAGCAGGATTTGTGCTCCCATCCCTGTAAAGCTCTCATCCTCTGTAGTTGGAAACATCTGTAACAATTTATCTTTCCTGTCTGAAATGAGGAGCTCAGAGGGGTCTTAGATTGTGAAAGGCTGACATATCTCACAAACAACAGATAGATCGGTTTATAAACCCACACTTTTGAAAAATGAAGCTCTTGTGGTTGTCAGTAACTGGTAATTAGCCCCCTGTGCTGCTTCACAGCAAATTTGGTGAGTTCAAGATGGAAAAATTTTCCGGCAGAAGAAAAAATTGCTCCTAAAAGAGCAGGGCAGGAAGAAATACCTGGTTGGAAGAGAAATGAAGCACAGCAACATCAACTTTGTCCATAAATAAAAAATTCTCATCTGTCTATCTTTTATCTTTCTACCCTTATACTAATATCCCAAGCTCACTTTATCTAACCGCCTTCGCTCAACAAGAAAAAGTCATTGCATCATCCAGAGGGGTGGCTGGGTTCGTCTGTTGCCACAAACATACACAAAAAGGTACATGATAAGCCTGCCTGCTGGATCCATTGTCCAGCATCCTATTCTCACAGTGGACAACCAGATGCCTCTGTGAGGATCACAAGCAGGACCTGAGTACAACCACACTCTCCCCCTTTGCGATCCTCAGCAACTGGTAGTCAGCGACATTCTGCCTCTAACAGTAGAAGGTAGAATATAATCATTGTGTCTAGTAGCCACTGATAGCCTTATCTTCCAAGAATGTGCCTAATGCTCTTGTAAAGCCATCCAAGTTGGTGACCACCACTCTTGTGGGAGAAAATTTCAGGTTTGTCTACCCTGAATCTTCCAACATCCAGTTTCATTTGATTTTCCCCACAGATTCCATTATCATAAGATAGGGAGGAAAACTTTCTCTGTCCACATTCTCTACACAATGCATAATTTTATGCACTTCTATCACGCTCCCCCTTACATGCCCTTTCCCTGTATGAAAAAGCCCCAAGTGTTGCAACCATTTTTGTTATAGGGGATTGGCCTGCTCTGGCCCTGAGCTACATCTCTTCCCTTTTGGAAATGTCTGTGTACAGAGATGAATATAGAGAGCATCTGCTCAGCTCAGAGCTAAATGTAAGCTGACCTGCGATGACTGCAGGACTGGGCAGAATGAACACAGCTGGGCTATGCTTGCAATGACCTTGATACTTACAGTTCATGGGCTTTGGAAAAGCTAGTGGGTTAAATTGGGGCATTTTTACTAGCAAGCATTTCTAAAGAGTAAGGGCAGCTCAAAAATATGAGATGGGCACAGCTCAAGACCAACACTAATAACTCCATTCTCAAAAATAAAAAGGGAGCTTTCAGACTACTTTCTGTGAATCAGAAGATCAAGAATAAAGCTTTTAACTATTCTGGCCAGGCAGCTGTTTAGACATTTGGCTGCTGTAGACACACTTCCTTCTGTCTCAGTTCCATCTACCTTAACATAACCTAGAGCACTACCAGAGTTGCATATGGATGGTTTTCTCTACTATGTTACCCTGCAGGTGTTAGGGGAGAGGTGGTACCTCTGGTGGAGGACATGTCATGCTCCTTCCAGGGTGGTTTGTCCATCTTTGGTTCCCAGCCCGCACTCAGCTCTCACCTGTGGCTCCTAGAAACTGTCAGCATGTGGCAGTGGCCACCCTCGGGAAACAGCTGTGACTGGCCGACTAAACAAGGTGAGGGTAGCTGATGGGTCTCAAACCCTCAACATTGATTAGGCACTTCCCCTGCATATGAAGATAGGCTCTGGCAGATTGAGTAGATAAGATTAATAGTGGGTCCAGTGGTCAACATGGCAGTTTCTGTACATGATGTAGAGGGAAGTGAGGGGCAGGTAGGGCTCCTCAACCTGGGAAGGTAGCCCATCTAGGAAAAGGAAAACTCTGATCCTAAACCTCTGCTGTCTTGCAGGATAACTTCAGGAGAAGAAAAAGGCTAAGGAGTAAATCCTACACAAATCCACAGTGAAGTCTCTAAGATGGTAGGATGGTGTCTTGTACACCTCCTTCTGGCAACTCCTGTGGCCACACTGGTGCCAAATGTATTGCTCTTCTTTCCTTTGGACCGCATCAGTGAGGTCGAGAGAGGGGTCTTGTCGTTTGGACACTGCCCAGGCTTGTGCCCCGAGGAGGTCACTTTGGTGTTTGACTTCACCCCCAGAGGCATACTCCATTGTCTCTCGAGACAGATGGACAACAGCAACAACAACAACAACAACAACACAGTCATATCTCATATGGCGTACGCTCTGTGTTGCGTACGTTCAAGTTATAGACCTCTGCGCCCCAGAAGTCCTCCATGGAGCGCGCAGGACACGCAGGTGCACGCAGGTGCGCAGAGGCGTTCTGCGCATTACGCGCATGCGCAGAAGCACAAAAACTCACGAACTTCCGGGTTTTTTCTTTTTCTTTCTTTCTTTCTTTCTTTCTTTCTTTCTTTCTTTCTTTCTTTTTTTGTTCGTTCGTGTTACGTACGCCTGGGTTACATGGTGTGACCCGGAACGGATTGCGTACATAACACTGGGTATCACTGTACCTTTATTTTGCACAGTCTTTGGTTTACTTAGCAGAAGTCTGGAAGCAAAAATTTAGTGTGGTCTGTAACTAAATGATGTCTGCTGGACCACCAAAAAACTCTATGATTATGTGAACTCTTGCCTTGTCGTGAAATTAAAATTTCCTATTATTTTGATCCTGCACAAGCCTCCCTGAGATCTATAATTTGATATTAACCAACTGTGTTTAGGATACTTGCAGGAGGTTTTTAATGGCCAGTTCAGAGCTTCTCCTGGTTTGCATGCTCAACATGTGATATTTGTATATGAGCCTCTGGCTGGCACATCCAAAACAAAGGAGAAGGCTTTATGTGAATTATGTCAGCATACATGCTATGTGAACCACCCCCTGCCCATGATTAATCTGACAAAAACACCCAGTGATTGGATGGGCTGGATGGCTGTAAGTTTGCTTCTGGGGGCCCCTTTCCAGATGCCTGCCTGTATGCAGTGTGTATGAATTCACACTGACAGCCTGTTCAGTTTTACCATGGGGAACCTCTGAAAAAGAAGGTGGGACCATGTTTCCTCTTCCCCAAAGGAAACTAGGGCAAAACAAGGGCATGGACGTGTGTGTGTGTTTAAAAAACCCAACAGATACTCTTAAAGGAATCTTCCACTCCTTAACCAAAGCACAGGATTTATGAGTGGACATACAATATATTGTTATGGATTTCCTATCAGAGTTCTGCAAGTAGAGTTATCAGCATGCGTTGCCCAGAGGCAACACCTCATCACAAAGGAGTATTGATAACCTGTAATAATCAGATAATGTGCCTCAATGGGAGATCCGATGGCCCAGGATGACATACATGATGGACAAGTATGACTTATCCCGATTTTCCCCAGTAGCCACAGGGGAAGGTGTAAGCCAAGCATCTGTGTAAAAGAAAGCAAATGGATAGGACTGCAGTTTGACTCAGAGAGAGATGAGCACAGAGTTCTGATTTTTGGAGATCTGAAGGTGATGTGGTTCAGTGAAATGAATTTTTTGAGGTTTTTAAGCTGTACCTCCACCTATGCTCAACCCACACATTTGTAAATGGAAACATTATAAAACACCAGTAAACTTCCAGTGACCTCCTTCCAAAGGAAACCTGAGTCAGTGCCACGCCCTTGAAACTTCTCGTTGTTTGGAGGATTGGGGCAAGTGCAACAGCATGCAAGCTTTTCAGGGTCAAATCGAACATTTGCTTTCCTGTATGATATACCGTATTTACTTGAATGTAATGCACACCTTTTTGGGCCAAATTGCGTCACAAAAATTAGGGTGCACATTGGATTTGATGGTGCATTAGATTTGATTGCAAGCTTGAAAAACACTGCTGACATAGCAAATAGGTTTAGAAAATTGAAGTGTGCATTAGATTCAATAGCGCATTAGATTCACATAAATACAGTAACCTTGGTGACCCCCCTCCCTCTCCCTCCCAGGTATGACTGAATATTCATTACCATTTTGCCTTTGTTATTTTGTGCTTTCAAGCTACATGGTCTTCTTGTCTTCATTTTTTTTTTTTGCCTTTATGGATTTTGTTTTGTTTTGTTTTTTATAGTCTAGAAAATATTTCATTTTTGGTACACAGTGTGATTCCTGCCCTGAAATAAATAACTTTAATGATCTCATTTTGGCATTAAACACACACACAAACCCAAAAATCTGTGTGCACGCTAGGCTCCGTTTTTCAAGGAATAGACTTGATGGTGTGTTCAGATATGTCAGAAATGACATTGCCCCTGGGCATAACTAACTTTATTTGCAAGCTATCATTCCTCGTCCTTTCCCTTTATTTGGAAGAAACTAATGCCTGGATAACAATGGAGCAGCAACTGTTCTGGATTGCCTTAATAATTGATTGGCATATGGTATTATACCTTTTACTGATAGCTGTCAGGAACTTCCTGTGTTTCATGCCTACTGCTGTATGAACACTTCTGATAGGATTGGTTCAGCTTGTTGGTGATGTTTGAGATCGATTGCAAAGTGTCAGCAATGTGACTTGCCTTTCACCCGTCTTGAAAAAAACGAGAAACGCTTCTGGTGTGCCCTTATACTGTGTTACTTCAAGGAATGTCACAGCATTCCCAATAACTCATTTCATCATATAAGCAATTGTTAGAATGAGCGTCCAAAAGCTGGAGGCTAAGAAAGCAACTGTATTAAGAAAGGCCCAAGTTGACAATACTGTAATTAAAAGACACTATCAGATTGCATCTTCTGCCATCAGCACCACACAGATGTATAGACCTCAACACCATTTGTTATAAGCTCCAGACAAGAGCCCATTCATAAGCTTGGTCTCAGATACTGTGTCGCTATGCAGGGAGTCTATTTGTTTTCCATCAAGATAATCATGCCTTATTCTTTCTGCATCCTAAGCCCATTTAATCTGCTGCATTTGTGGGTCATGGGAAATGGTCAAGATACACAATCTGTTTCATGGCCTTGATTCCCCAGTCTTGCTAGGCCAGAGTGTACCAATATCCCACATGTAGTGAGTACACAGTTACTGAGCAATCAGCAGTTTTTGTACTGCATTTCATTTATTAACACAAGACTTCCATACATCCATAATATCAGAGAAAATCATTAAATCCATAGCATCATAAAGGAGTAACATTAATCATAACAAAATGCACAACAAAGCTCTAGACAGTCAATCTGATAAATATAATATAATATAATATAATATAATATAAACAGAAGTCTAAAAAGGTAAAGGTAAAGGACCTCAACAGTTAAGTCCAGTCGCAAACGACTCTGGGGTTGCAACACTCATCTTGCTTTACTGGCTGAGGGAACCAACATTTGTCCACAGACAGTTTTTTCGGGTCATGTGGTCAGCATGGCTAAGCCGCTTCTGGTGAACCAGAGCAGCACACGGAAACGCCGTTTACCTTCCCGCCAGAGCGGTACCTATTTATCTACTTGCACTTTGACATGCTTTCGAACTGCTAGGTTGGCAGGAGCAGGGACAAAGCAACGGGAACTCACCCTGTCACAGGGATTCAAATCACCGACCTTCCAATCGGCAAGCCCAAGAGGCTCAGTGGTTTAGACCACAGCGCCACCCGCGTCCTTCTTATTGTTGATTTATTCCAATCCAAAAAAGAAAAAAGAAGAAAACAATGACTTCACATTTCTATATTTGACTAATATCTCTCAGAGAGAGCAATCAGTTTTACTGAGGACTAGAATTCTAATTTTTACACATGAAATGACCACTTATGCCATTTACTTCAGGTTTGTGTATACTGCGAATGTCCACAATACCTTTGTCAAAATTCTTCATCCTTTGAAGAAGCCCATACTTCAAACTCAGGACTGTCATTCACATCTTTGAATGGGCTATACATGGAGCTGCTGTTGATAAATCGTGTCCCAAAGCTTCAGTTAGTGCAACCTGTCTGCTGATAAGGGTAAAAGGAAGTACTGTAAGTTCATTGGGAGCACATGCAGAAGGTCCCAACTCTTGATCATCCAGCAGGTGTGTTGGTTGGTAACGGTTATGATCCAATGCCTAAGCCAAACCTCTTACATCTGTAATCAATAAAGTTGTGGCCTAATTTGAACCATACTTTGCGTAGTGCCCGGCTCATAGCACTTGGGCATGCAAATGTGCTGGTTTGACCCTCTACAGCTGAGGCATTACCGGTATGTATCCTTCCTAAGCCCTGAGTTTTGTTCCAATAGTATAATTTTATGTTCTGTTACAACTGAAGCAAAAATTGTCTTAAAATTCGATTTTGGATACTTAAAGATGCAACTGGGTCATATAAATTCATCCAGGCTATTACAAGTCAGATTCTGTGAAGGGGATCTGTTCTCAAAGCGGTGATTGTCCACCTTTGAAAGAGCAGGTCCCTCCCTATCGAAGCCAAAATTACCACTCCACTGAAAACATTGGCTAACTTATTGATGGTCTTGAAAGAGAGCCTGCTGCTTCAATAATACCTGCTTAGGACATTATTCCCCTTTGTGGAAAATGAAAGGAATGAAGCCGGGTAGAACAGAAAGACTTCTGTTCTACAAAATATTCCTTCCCCTGTCTCCAAGTGGCAAATGGGGATGCAAAGAAAGCATTGCCTTGATTTCTCGGGGGTGGAGGGCACTGAGAGGCTTCAGTTTTGTCAATTTGCACAACAGACTGCATTTCCTGTTGTTGTTGTTGTTGTTGTTGTTGTTGTTGTTGTTGTTGTTGTTTTCCATATGAGCAGTATCTCCAATATTTTGCTTCACGCATATATGTTCTCACTCTGTTCTTCTTGTTGCTGTCGTTACATTTGATATTTCCAGCTAAGAAACGTTAGGCTTCTCCTCCTCACCCCTCCTTATCCTGCAGTTATATTAGTTCTTTGTCCTGGGGAAGTGATTTCTCTCCTGAAAATCAATTAAGCCAAATGGGGTTGCCTAACTAGCAAACGAGACTGTGGCAGTTCTGTGTGGCTGAACTAATTTGCACTTGCCTGACCGACCATTCCTTCCTCTGGTGTCTTAATTATAAGTTTTAATCCCTTTGATTTTGGACCCAAAGAAATAAGGATTGCAGCAGTGGGATTTGAGTACAGTTATTTAATATACGGAGAGATGGTCTAAGAACTTCATTTAACACACAGTGTCAGCGCCAATGGCACATGTTCATGCTCATATATATGTATTTTTTTAAAAAAAATAATCCATGCTTCTTCTTTAAAAAAAAAAAAAAAGTTTCCCCAGCATGCTGCTGTTCTGCTCCAGGCTTAGCTTGAGATTTCAATCAGAAAGGCATTTCTAGATTTTCATTTTTATTTTAGAAATAGGGTTTTTAAATAAATAAAAAATGGCATGCATAATTTCAGTTTTGTTTGTTTCTAAATCAAGGTCAGCTCTGTGCATCTGTCACAATTTTTCAGGCTACCACAAATCTTCTAAACAAGATGCAAATTGTGCTGCTAGTGAACAGCCCATTTGCCACTGAGCATGGTTCAGATGAAGAATTCTCCTGCATTATCTGCGTCTTAAACTCAAAATGAGCGGAACCAGTCAAAAGCGCTCCTGTGAATGTCTGCCAGGTCTCTTGATAGCCTTACCTTGTGGTTACTGGTATCAAGGACAACATAAAGATCTAACAGGATCAAGAGAGCACAACTGCTGCATCAATGTATAGATCGAGGTCACTGATAAAGCCACACAATGCCAATATCACATGGAATGGAGAGCAGATATTGACAGAGGTTCAGATAATGGTTGTTGTTGTTGTTGTTCAGTCGTTCAGTCATGTCCGGCTCTTCGTGACCCCATGGACCAGAGCACGCCAGGCACGCCTATCCTTCACTGCCTCTCGCAGTTTGGCCAAACTCAGATAATGGTACCTAACTGCCAAAGCCATGTAGCAGGGATGGGGCACCTTTGGCCCTCTCAGTGTTGCTGAACTACAGGATTCATCATCCCTGGCCATTGGCCATGCTTGCTGAGGTTGATGGGAGTTGTAGTTCAGCAGCATCTGGAGGCCTAAACTCTTATTATAGGACAACTGCTCAGTCAGCATCCTTCACTAATAAGGCAAGATTGGAAGGCAGACAGTGGGTGGGTGGAGTAATCAGGTTTAGTAATCAGTAATAAGGGGGGGGGCAGAATGAATGCACAGCCTTCCCCAACCTCTAGGTGTTTGCTACTGCAGTTCCCACCATCACTGGCCATGGTGGGGTTTGTGGGAATTGTAGTGCAAAACACTTGGAGGACACCACATTGGTGGAGGCGATCTTTCGTTTCCAAAGAGATCAGTAATGCCTTGTTCATCTTGAATGGCTTTTCCCAGCCAGGGATCTAACTCACTAGTGGCCACCTCTATTCCCCATGCAGCAATGCTTAAAATACAAGGATGCCCCCCCCTTATCTGTTGCTGTTCCCCCAGCTATTGCTTTTAGAAGCCTACTGAGTGTGTGTGCTAAAATGTGGGTGGGTGGACTCAGGGCCGGTGTGTCCATTTAGGCAAACTAGGCAGTTGCCTAGGGTGCCAAAATGGAGGGGGCGCTGGCCAGCCTGCCCCCCGCCGCCCGGTGCCAGTGGCAGAGTGGCGGGGAGGGGGGAGCAGCCTGAAATCGGGCTAGGGATTGGCGGGGGGGGCAGAAGGTCATCTCGCCTAGGGTGCAAAAAACCCTAGCACCGGCCCCAGGTGGACTTCAGTAGTTGGAGCTTGTAGGCTTTATTATCTTGCTCCCTGCCGTAAGTCAAGAACAGCCAAAAATATAGGATATCCCACATGCAAGCACATTTTGCACACAAGAGAAACAAGGGTACCCATCTCATTTGTTTTATGCTGCCGAGACCACTTGCCTGAGACAGAAATTAGGAAACATTTATAGCATAAAACTTGATCCTGACACTGTATTTAAATTTGTACCCACCACCACCCAAGATAAGTGAATATAAATCATTTTGCCTGCAAATGAGGTGGCAAAGTCATTACAGTGGTCATTGGATGGCAGTCTTGCACTTTCTTCCCCATCTGTCAAGAGCTAATGGTCCTGCCTCTGCCCAGCATTCCTCTTTCTGGGGAGAAGTGGATATCAGAATTGAACACTCCTATTAAGCAAGTGTACGGCTATTAGAATTGCATCAGGCAAGAGCTCTTGCCAGCCTACTGTAGAGTGGTGTTCACTACTGTATATGGATAATAGGACCATAGCTTTCATAGTGACCCTCAGCACGCTCTGGTTGAGTCAATTTTGATTCTTCACACTATTCAACACTGCTGAAGATGAATAATCTCCATTTATGAACTGGGTCTGCCTTACCCACCAGCCATTAACTGTTTGCTTTCATGGAGATCTGAAAATCAAAATAAGTAAGAAATTAAAATCTCTCTCACTCACTCTCGTCGTTCATGGAATTGCAGATTCTGAAGGACTACTACAATTTTACTTAGCCCCTGGACCAACATTTTTTTTTGCTATATTGCACCCTGTATGTTGTAGCTGAAGAAAATGTTTTCATTTTCATTTGTGTGTGTTTTTTAAGATTGTGCTTGCAAGTCAGTAACAGAACTGCACCATGTGCCTTTAGCCATTCTCTATGCAATATGGGCAAACTTGTATAAACATAACTCAGTGGTGCTTTTGAGAAAGAAAATCCACTTTTGGAGTGGGAGGAGAAGTGGCATATGGGATCATAAGAAAATAAGAGGCCTACTGGATCAGACAAAAGGCCTCGCTAGTCCAGCGTGCTGTTTTCCACAGTGGTCAACCAGATGACAATTGGAAGTCCACAAACAGGAGACAAAGCCAAGAGATTTCCTCTTAGGGCCACAGTTGGCCGAGCTCTTTCCATATCCCCTTAGAGTCTCCCATTATAGGGCATCCATAAATTATTGGGATGCAGCTTTACTCAGATGGATAAGCTAGTGATTACCCAAGATGTTAGGGTTAGTCCTCATTATTTTTGTCCTCTCACACATGTAGTTCAAATCAGAAGGCTATTTATGTCACTTGTTGCCCAGTTTAATTTTCATTCAAACTGGCACCCACCAGCTTTCTTCAATTTTCTGACCTTTCTCTACGGGCTCTCGTCCCAAGTGCCCCCCAGAGGATAAAGAGGAGAGGCATTTAAAGAGCTGGAACAAAGTGCTTCTTCAGAGCTCAGCGCCTGAATCAGCAGCCTGCTGACTTAATGAACTGACACAAATTATTGTTCCTTTCCTCAGACAAGCTGCCTTCTTGTCTAGAGAGGCCAATGCAAAGTGACAGATCCGAAACTAGGGTTAGAGCTCCAAAAAGGACAAGGATACAAGTGAGCTAAAACACCTAGAGCAAGAGAACATTGCTAGAAGAGGTGTGAAGCTGTAAGATCTGAGCTGGCGACCACTTAAATCTCTTCCTTCCTGTGGGTAAAAAATGGATATTCCTATGCCTTTTGTGAACAAACCAAAAATATTTTTTTTTATTTTTTTGAAGAGAATTCTAGACTCCCTAATGTTTAGCCTTCCAGGCAAAAAAGCAAGGTGTAAACATGGAAAACTAAAATTTACCTAAGACTAAATTCTGATTTGTCTCTTCCTTCTCTTCCTCCTGCCTTCCATAGCCCCATCAACCCCATTCCATCCTGCCATCCCCTCTAGCTCCGGCTTTTCCCTTCCCTTCCCTTCCCTTCCCTTCCCTTCCCTTCCCTTCCCTTCCCTTCCCTTCCCTTTCCTTTCCTTTCCTTTCCTTTCCTGCCCTCCCTCCCATATGCTTTCTTCTTACATCTCTGACCCCATTCACCCCATTTTCTGCCCCTGCCAACTCTATGCTTCCTACCTTTCCCTCCAACACACACAAAGTTCAGACACCACCTGTTCTTCCCACTTCCAGCCAACCCTAAGCCTGCTGCCGTCCAATCAGAATGAAAGTGGGCATGTACTACAAAGGCCAGGGGTCATATTAATCTTGGCTGCTGTTTTGTTTATTGTTCTGGTGATCTTGGTACAGAGGGCCTGATGGGCAGCAAAGGCAGCCCTCTGGGTGCAGCCTGGTGTTTGCATGCTAAAGGTCACCAATTCAATCCCTGGTATCTCCAGGTAGGGCTGAGAAATAGTGCTGTCTAAAACCCTGGAATGCTGCTGCCTGTCAGTGTAGTCAGTAGATGCATCAATTATCTGACTTGGTAGAAGGCAGCTTCTTATGATCCTGTGAATTGGGGCCCCCAGTAGCAAACCTCTAGGAGCTGCTCTGCAACCTTGCAATAGTCAGAATGAAGTAGGTTCAGTATGGTTTCCTTTTCAGAATGTAATGATTTTATGTTGTGTTGCAGACCTTCTATTGATCTTAAAATACCATTAGCCTCTGTCATCCCGCTGGATGGAACGGGCTAAAAAGTAAGCCAACAAAGCAGAAAGAAATTCTTGATCATGGTGCTTTGTAACAGCAATACCTCTTTTCCATACGGACCTGAATAAAACATGTCATCCATGTTGCGCCTGGGTAATGATGAGTTATTCCATCTTTTCATGAATATTCTCATTGCTGTATCAACTGGAGCAGCAAAAAAGATGACACTACAGCTTTAAAATGGTGTCCAATTTAGAAATCTTACAAGAGCTGGTAATGGCCAGGCAAAATTGGCTGGGTAATATGTGAATGTGGGAAAGGCCACTGAGGCTTATACTTAAATTAGATGCATGCATGCAATGCACTATTTATTATAAACACCATGAATAAATATATTATGGTCACACTTAGCAGGTGCCAAAAGCTCCCCACAAACTGGCATGATTGTCTCTTCATATACTGTCAGCATGCATCTAAACACTGTCGTTTGAGATCACCTTGAAATCTCCTCATGTGATGATGTTTAACCTAAAAAATAAAAAAAGAGGGGATGTTATATCCTTGCCTACTGTTAGTTCCTGGATCTGTGTAAAGGTCCTCTATTTGGTGAACCACTGAACTTCCTAGTGAAGTAGCTTCAGGCCCTGAACTGACTCCAACAAATCAGGCTGATCATTGGATCATTCTGGGAAAGGTGTATAAAAGTATCCTGTTCCAGGTGAGCCTTGTCTGAGGAACCTGGTGTTTTCCTGTATCCTTGGTCCTACCTTCTGCCTAATCATCCCATTTTAGCATGCTCTTTGGCTCGGTTTTCTAGCTTGCCCCTTGAGCCTGCCTCCTTGCAAATCCTTATGTATGGACTAGCTCTTAGTCCTGACTTCCGGCTTGTTCTTGATCCTACTTCTTGACGTGTTCTTCAATTCTGACTTGATCTTCATTTTTTTTTCATATCATTTTTATTAACTTTTCCAATCATAAAAATCACATCATATATTTATAAATATCAATTAATCCATATAACCCAATTAGTCCAAATAAGTCCAAATAAATTGCCGAATTATTAGATTTTTCTTTTAAGACTTCCCTTGCTTCAGACAATCAGGATCTTGATCATCCTCTTAATTTCATTGCCTTCCGTAGTCCGGTGTCTTCCATCTCTTTTCTAATGTTGTCCTTCTTTTCATTTTTTTTTTTCATGCCACTGAGTGCTTTCACAAGTGAGATAAAACAACCAAAATCCATCCTGACTGTGTGGATTTTATGTCCATACTCTTTTCCACCCCCCTGGCGCGGCGCCTCTCGTTCTTATCCAAAAGTCCCATCTCAACGGTCGCCATCTTAACTTAACTTCGATGAATTCCATATTTTGCGCTTGCTTAAATCATTCTGGCTGCTTCAAAGTCTTTCCAAGAGTGGGAGCCTTTCCATATATAAGTCCGTACATTTAAAAAAAAGTTTATGGCATTTCCACTCTCTATGACTTTCACAGCCCGATCTGCTGCAGTCGACCTCTAATTAATCTGCGTCATAAATCACTCCAGACACTCCAAGAAGTCGGCTAAGTCTCTAACAGAGGTAAAGAGGCAACCAAACAGCCAGGGGTGTAATTATGTCGTAAATTCCTTTCCACACAGTTTATCTCCAATCTCACTTGTAAATACTAAGAGCGTTTCTTCAAGGGGGGTTTTGCCCACAGAAATATCCAAACTCCATAGCATGAAGCAAGGCTCCCCCCCCCTTCATTCAATTCCCACATACCGATAGAATGTTACAGTCCTCTTTTCTTCTTATCTTCTCGGTGGCTGGATTTTTAAGCAAAATATCTCTTCTCCTTCTTGTCTGAAGCAAGTCCAAAACATTACCGAATTATTCACTTAAGTCCTGGAACCCAGGGCAGGAAGAGTGGCGTCAGGGAGAGCCGAAGTTCTCTCGGGGGCTATGCGTCCAAACCCCCCTTTCCCTCCCTCCTCAGAGGTCGGGACAGGGTTAATGGGCATCGCGGACGAGGCAGCTCTTCCCACCGATCCTGGGAAGATTTCGGGAGGCTGATTTACTCCCATCTCAGCCCCTAATTACCCCGTGAGACTCGGGAGAGTTGGAATTTTCGGCCATCTTCCTCCCACCCAAAGCGGAAGTCTATTTGGACTTGATCTTCAATCCTAACTCCTGACTACTGGCTTGTCCGATGGCTTCTGGTTTCCAACACCTGGATGATCTACCAATGGCCCAATTCTGACACCCCCATGCTATTTCTGCAATCTAAATCAAGCCCCACCCCTGCAGCCACTGTTAGCCACATGGGAGGAAAATAGCACATTAGAGAAGGCAATACCAGTTATTGCATTCCTCCTGCAGTGGATAACATTCAGACCTGCTGGAAATAATGGAGACAAATGGATGCAGTATTTTGCTGCATGACATGGAAGAGAATCCAATAGTGGCAGAAACTATCTTCCAATCAGTTAAAATACTGGAAGTCAGCCCAGAAAGCAATTTTATAAATAGCGCTATAAATTCTGTTTACTTGTTAGATTTGGAGAAAGGCTCATTGAAACAACGATGCCATGTTTAGTAAGAGAGCATATTATCAATAAGGTTTGAGAACTTCTGACTGGAAAGTGTTCTTTAATTATTAAAAAAAACAAAACACATAGCTTTTCTGACTGTGCTACGGCAGATTAGAGAAATGTCCCATTTTTTATTTGTTTTTAAAATCCTTTTGATGACTAGACAATGCCCCAGATTTACTAGGTTTATAAAGGAAAAACAACCACTGTACTTGTCAGACATCACAGAGTCTGAACTATGATCCTTACAGAGGGATCCAAGTCACTTATGGAACTACAACTCAGGCAACTTCAGAGGCCAACCAGGGAATTACAGTCACTCCAACTGAGACACAGTGAGAGACTCCTGCTAACAGCTCTCTCTCTCTCTCTTTTTTTACAGCAACCACATTACACTTCACAGTTTATAAAATCTTGTCTTTCCTTCACTGGTTGTATCCAAGCAACTTGTAAAACCCTGCAATATTGAAGGAGCCTATATGAGATCTGACTTTCCCTAGATTTAGCCAACTTGTTCACCTATCTCCTCCTCCTCCTCCTCCTCTTGGATGGAGTCTTTTTCTCCTCTCATTTTGCTGGATGTGAGGCTCAGTGTTATAGTTATTCTGAGCCCCTCACCACAGCTGCTCCAGGTCTACAGGGCCAGTTGGCATATGGACCTCTGCGTTGCCCTCCCTTCATAATGCACTGACTTCTAGCATCCACTCTGGAGTCAACTAAGTATTGGTTATAGTCAGCAAGATGGCAACACTCAGCTGATTGGCTCCTCTGATGCATTTGTACAGCACTGACCTCACTACTGACTCCCCTCCCGCCTCCCTTCCTAGTAAGCAGCAGTGATCTGGGCAATGGGAGGTCAGGTGCATGCCACAGCCCCACCCCACTGACCAACACACACATACTCAATGAACAGCAACATTAATTCTAAATAGCAAATGTAACTATGCAAGCGAAGCACAAATAGCCACAGTTAATTATGAATCACAGTGTCACTTCCACGGTTTCTCAGGCTGGCAGTGGCTTCTGCTGCTGAGTTTCACTTCTCCTCACTGGGGATGGGGGCTGCTCCCCTTGACTGCTCCTCCTTTCTATTCACACTTGGCTTTGCCACTCTGCTTGCACTTTTCCTCAGATGCCCTTGGTTTCCTCCTTGGCCATCTCTGCTACAGCTCCAATAGAACTTTTTAACAGATCCCTGTCTCTCTTCTCTCAGCATTACATCCCTTCCCCATTCAGAGCTCACATTCCTTATGGTATTATATTCAGATGCTGGGTGAAGTTATATGGGGGTTTGGTGAACAGCATCATTGGTGTATGGATGACACCAAGCTGTATCTCTCAATTGTTATCTAAATCAGGAGATGCTGTTCAGCAGCAGGGCCTGTGTCTGGGGACAGTAAGACTGAATCACTGCTAACTCTAGATACAGTAATTTATGAACATGTTTAAAAACACAGGTCCTAATACTGATCCTTGGGGAACTCCGCTTTCTACTTCTCTCCATTTTGAGAATTGTCCATTTATTCCTACTCTTTGCTCCCTGCAACTAAAGCAATTCCTGATCCACAAAAGGACCTCTCCTCTTATTCTCTGACTACTAAGGTTTCTCAGGAGTCTTTGGTGAGATACTTTGCCAAAAGCATTTTGAAAGTCCACACACGCTAAGTCAACTGAATCACCTCTCTGTATACTTGTTAACACTCTCAAAAACAGGAAACAGGACTTGTCCTTGCAGAAGCCATGCTGGCTCTGCTTCAGTGATGCTTGTTCTTCTATATGCTTCATTGTTTTATCTTTAACAATACTTTCCACCAGCTAACCAACCTATAATTTCCAGGATTCCCCCCTCCCACTAATCCCTTTAAAAAATGGTGTTATCTTAGATACTTTCCACTCCTTAGGTATGGAGGCTGATCCAAGAGATGAATTGCCTTATCTCACATTTGAGCTCTTTGGGAACCTTTCCCCAGTACTTACCTACAAGGAAAAAAAAGATGACAACATTTTAGGCTTAGGGGCGCACCCCTCCTTAAATGCTCATAAGCGGGCCTGGGATGAACAGCAGGGAGCAAAGCCGATGTTTGCTCTGTAAGCTGCCACCAAAGACCGGTGGGTAAACTCTGATTCTTTTCATAGGCACAAAAGGCATCTCCTTTTCAATCTGGATGGTGGGGAAGGAAGAGTTTAGCTTTTGGAGTCGTGCTTCCAATCATTTCACAGTAAAGCCGAGCTTCTTGGGTTCAGTCAATATAGATGAGACTCCATGGTCAGGTAAGCAGTGACAATGCTTCCCCTGAAGCAATAATTTACTTTATATGCTTATAGCAGTCACAAAGGATCCCCCTATGGATTCCTTTTGAAACCCAGGCAGTCTAGCTGACAATTCAAGCCAGAGTTGTGGGCCACCAAGATAAGAGAAAAAGCAAATGACTGGCAATACACATTTGGTAAACAACTGCAGCAAGTGATATCTAGATAAGATGACAGTTTGACAATTAGTTCGAAACCCACATTTCCTTGGATTGTCACTGAGGAGGGCATGTTTGCAAAACAAAGGTGGCTGTGTGTGTAATGTGTCAGCCTGCTTTGATGGCAACCAGGGAGTCAGGTTGGATATCTAGAAGACTTGCATAAAAATTAGATCCAAAAAGGACCTTTCTGTCAAAACAAAAATAAGAAGTTGAAATGAGACCAACAATAGCTATGCTGCTTAGAATTATGTCAGGGCTTAAGGACTCAGGGCTGGTTCCTTAGAAAGTGCTGAGGGCACTATCTTGATCCAACAAAGCAGAAACCTCTGTGGATACCAGCCTAACCCCATTGGCATTAATGGAACTCAACTGTTTAAAGTTAAGCATGTCCTCAAGAGACCCATCCAACAAGCCGAGTGAGATTCTGAGCACTCTGCAACTTCAAGCCCTTATGACCTGTTTTGTGTTGAGTCTTGTGCAGTTTCTGATCTTTAATGGGCCCAAACTGTGGAATTGAATTCCCTGTCTCAGATGAAAGAGATTTCGCACTTTCAGAACTACTCTGCACCCCAACTCAATTCTGGCTCATTCCTCTGGTGTCACCGAGGAA
Source organism: Lacerta agilis (assembly GCF_009819535.1). Classification (NCBI taxonomy): domain Eukaryota; kingdom Metazoa; phylum Chordata; class Lepidosauria; order Squamata; family Lacertidae; genus Lacerta; species Lacerta agilis. The sequence goes on along the minus strand of NC_046312.1, from coordinate 47,266,806 downwards.
GGAAAGCAGTGAGGATTAATCTCCAAGCAGTTTCCTATGACCCTTCAGGCTTCTCCTGCAGATTTCTAATCACAGTATTAACCGAGCCTGAACCCAGTTTAGAAACAGAATTCTGACAAAACAGCATCACAAGGTGCAGATGAAAGAAGCTGTTCACTGGCATCATAGCCATGTGAGTCCCTAATGATGGATTAAGGGATAAGAGAAATTTGGAATCCAAGGCAAAAAAGATTTTAAAAAAGTTACAGAAAGACAAGCATTCACTGAGTACTTAAAGACACATCTTTCACCAGTAGATTTTCTGGCTTTGGTATTTATTCTTGTACAGTGGTGCCTTGAGTTACAGACGCTTCAGGTTACAGATTCCGCTAACCCAGAAATAGTACCTCGGGTTAAGAACTTTCCTTCAGGATGAGAACAGAAATCGGTTGGCGGCAGCGCGGCAGCAGTGGGAGACCCCATTAGCTAAAGTGGTACCTCAGGTTAAGAACAGTTTCAGGTTACGAACAGACCTCCAGAAGAAATTATGTTCTTAACCTGAGGTACCACAACTGAAACTCCAGCTGACTGGAGAAAAGGATTAGCTCTCTCCCAAGTCATCAGGTAATAATGCTCCATCTTGACTACACTGACTGACTGTGTCATGTGCTTTCCCCCCCTTTTTTTCTTATTGTTTGGATCAGCTCACACATGCTTCATTGTGTTATTTATTCACAATTTCTGCCCTTTGTTCTGCAACGATACAGAATTACAGAAATTCATGTCTAGATGGAAGGCGGTGGGGAAAGAGCTGATCCATTGCTAATTGATCCTGTGCTTGCACTGCAATCAAAAGGAGAGTGAGTCAAGGTATTCAGTTCAAGGAGAAGCTGTCCATAAGTAAATAGCTATGGTATGCCAGCTTGACACCATCGAAATTATATGTTTTAAATAAACATCTCCAATTACTGAAAAACAAGTTTGCTCTCTTTTTGTGGGAGCCTTTGCTGATGACATCAAAGAAAAGAAAAACCGGCACAAAGTTAAATAAACAATTTGTTCCATTGTACAGAGAGTGACAGAGACTTCTCCGAAGGAGCTGATTGATTTCCTCCTGAGTCACACTGTGCAATCCTCATCCATTAATCGATCAGAGCTTTGCAGTTAGATTACAATTGGATGGGGACTCAACATGCAGTATCTCAACGGCAGATCTAGGAAGAAAACACAACCCCAGGAAGCTAACTTCTTGCCTGATTATGTATTCATGCTTCCAGGTGCAAATGCTGGATGTGACATTTGTTTGGTAGAACAAGTGAACAATTGTCAGGAGCAACATATATCTTTTCAAAAATTGGTCACTGGCATGCCAATAGGCAAATCCTCATTTTAGGGCAACAAACTACCAGCTTGAGGCCATTATTAGACCTGCCAGGCCTCTGAATTTGGGCTGCCAGGCCCTTTTGGACAAACCACACCCACCTGTAAGTCACCTGATGACATAACATGTTATGTGAGCTGCCGAGATGCCAGGGCTGGTTCATTAGCAGGTCAGCACAGAATCTCAGAGACAAGTAGTAAAGTTAATTATTTATTCAAGGAAACAGAATACAAACAGAGAAACCTACAGGCAAGACTGGCTCCCAGTAAAGCCATTGCCAAAACTGACAATCTGTGCTTCCCATTTTCCTCTACATCTCCTCCTTGGCCGGATGTTTTCCAAGCAGCCTTAAACTCTGTTGGGGGTGGGGGGAGCTGTGCTCTCTGTGCTCTTAGTTTTGCTTCATTAAAAGCCCTTCATGCCCTTGGAGACAAGGGAAGAGAGGAGCTTAATATAGGAGCACACTGGCAGGCTCTTGTGAAGTTGCTGTAGCCTCTGTCCCCTCCTCCTCTCCACCTGCCTGTCCTGTGTCTGCAGTGCTTTCTGCCTCTGGTTCCTCTCTCTCACTCAAGCATGTTGCTTGTTCAGCATCCAACCATTCTGCCCCTGCTTCATCCTCTGACCTGTCTTCACTGTCCCCTCCACTGGCTCTGATCCTTCCTCCTCTAAGGCTTCCCTGGGGAGTTCTCTGGCTGGATCCTCCCACCACTCCTCATCCAGCCTGTCGCTGACAAGAGATCTGTTATCTCTGCTTTAAGCACTAAGTGCTGAGGTTGGAGATTCAGAACTTCTGATCTTAGCACTAAGCATTGCAGCGATCATAGATTAGTTTCTGCCTACTTCCTTTCCAAGAGCAAGAGGGTGCTGTTTTCTGATCTTAGTGTTGTGGGACTGCAGTGCTAAGACTGGAGATAATCATGTGCTTTGAATAACCTAATGTCACTTAGAAATTCTGAATATCAAGCAGTATATAAATACCTAAAATAAATGAAATGAAATAAACAAAACCCAGGGATGGATGCTACTGAGAACTGTTTCCATGTGGTGGTACTCCATGGATGGGCCATAATATACTCAGCCCTCCTGGATGTATGGGAAGTCTTCATCCTCACCATTAGCAGTCCCGGGAACAAATTGTTCACATTAAGTGGCCCTCAGTTGTAGGAAAACAGAATGCAACTCTAGCAAGTTTGTGTTTTAATCCAATATTGTAAATAGCATGGTGTTTGGTGGTAGGCTGCAGGGAAATCTTTTGGAAGTACAGTAGTAATCCTGTTTCCCCCATCAGAATATTCAAGTCAAGAAACTCACTAAATTGCTACAGGAGCAAATACCAAACTGATTTCCCAGTCTAGTCACCTTCATTTACTTAAAGGGGTGGGGATGGGATGTCATTTGGGACAAAATGAAATATTTGTACTTGATTGTATATTATGAAAAAGGGTTTATGGGATGGCGTTTGATTACAGCAAAGATCCACAATCCCCTCTTTTTTGTTTGTTTGTTTGTTTGTTTGTTTGTTTGTTTGTTATTTCAATTTATAGCCTGTCCTTCACCAAAAGGTTACAGGGTTGTTGTTTTTACCAAAAAACAAAACAAAAAACAACAACCACTTTTGCCCAACTATTAAGGTGCAATAGCATGGAATCACTCTGGAACCCATTTGTACTCTGTGTAATATGAACATTTTAGAAATTATAGGTTTATTAGACTCACTTTATGCCAAGCAGTCCCTGGTTCAGCTAATTTGCTTCATCTTATCGGACTCAGGCATTCTTTTTCAATATAATCCTATACTCTCTTCCTGTAAGCAGTAGGGGTAACTGACCATGATTCTCATAACATTGTTCCATTGTGTCAGTAATCATGTACTTAAGGGAAGTGAATTCTCACAAGAATATGAAAGAAAATGCACTTTTAAAAAACCACCTAGCAGGAATGCCTTCATCCTATTAGAGAGTTATTTATTCATGCTTAAAGTAGGCAGAGCTCTGCTAATAACAATTTTCTTAGATCTCCCAAGGTATTTAAGTGAACCTTTTCCTGTTTGTTCCTCCTGGGTTTAGTTCCCAAGCAGCTAGATCTCTCCCATAACTAGCTAACCCGTCGACAATCAAGTTTCTTCCCTTGGTGGCTTGCTATCAAGGAGCTTGATGTACTTTTGTTTAAAGTTGGCTGTTATTTCATGTTCGGCAAGTGATAAATGTTTAATAAGACACTAAGAGGAAAGAAACATCCAGACAATGCATTCTAAACTAGGGATGGCTAACCCTTCAGCCTGAGGGCCACGCTGAGGGTTGCTAGTGGTGGGCATAGCTAAAGTGGTCAACACACACTTATTCATGCATGTGCACACACTCACCATTAGGGATGTGGGAGAAATTTAGGTCAGTTTGCCTTTAAAGGCAAACCTTTTTCATACAGACTTCCCAAAACAATGCATGACATGGAACCCAACCATTTGCACCTTTCTGAATTTTGCAAAGCCAAGTAACATGTGCATAAATATACACATATTAGTGAAAATAACACAGAGAAATTCATTACATTAGGGGAAATGGAACATAATAATGTAAGAAGAGCCTGCTGGATCAGGCCAATTGGTCATCTGGTTCAATATCCTATTCTCACAGTGGCCAACCAGATGCCTATGGGAAGCTTGCAAGCAGGACTCCAGCACAATAGCAATCTCCCTTCCTCTTGTTTGCAGAAACTAGCTTGCAAAAATGTGTATATGAGGCAAAAATGCAATTTGCACTAAAATCATGATGAATTTACACACACACACACATGGAAATGCAGAGGACTGAAGTTAAGAGTGGGAAAATGAGAAAGAGAGGGTGGAGTTCAACATGGCACTAAAGAGATGGTCCTGTCAATGCAAACATATCTGCTTGCCTGAAGGAATGATCGCCCCTCTCCTCCCTGTGTGCTGCTCTAGCGTGTCTCCTGGCCCTCCATAATGGATGTGGAGGAAGATCAGGGGATGCAGCGGGGGGGGGGGGGAGCCCTGTTTGCACTGTAAGTCCTTACCCTGGCTTCTGCTTAGGAAACAGGTTAGTCAAATCCTGTCCGGACAAACCAAAATAAACCGATTTGCCCACCTCTGCTCTATATAAAGTGCACACATGTAGGACAAATACATATCACAGTGCTGCGGTGGGACGCTCACTTCTTAGCTCAATGCTGTGAGGGAGAGGGGAATCAGGGCGGACATTGGTCTTTCAAATTTCAGCGGTGCCCCGTGCGAGGCAAAATTCAACTTGCACCCCCCACCTCTTGCCTTCTGTACTATGCATGCATTATGTCATAGTTGCAATGACTGGCAGTCCTCCTCTGCTCCAGTGTGGGGGAACTGGTTGTGCTGTTTTAATTCTGCTCCTGGCGGAATTGCTGCATTCTCCCCCACCCACCCGTAGCAATTATGTGCTGGGAGAAGATCCTTCTTGCCCAGGACTGTGATAACCTTACCAAATAGGTCACTTCTTATCTTTCATAAGCTTAGCTATTTCTTCCATGCTAGAGGGAGAAGTGGCACTTTTCAGAGGTGACTAGAGGTACCCAATTTTAGAAAAAGGGCCAAACCTACTGATAGAATTCCACTGACAGGCTCCTTTTCCGGCAACTTATTTCTATGAGAAATCCACGGAATGAAGAGACACCTACCTGCTTCTGTGTGTACTTACCTAGTTCACTGCTGTCGGAATAATTTAATGCAGTCTATGCCCTAGGTGATGTTATGTGTGCATTTTCAGTGTGAAGTCATACCACCACATTGGATTAGTATAAGCCATAGCTTCCTGCATGTGCATATTTTGCTCAGTGTTGCAGTAGTACATCATGGCATTTACTATCTCAAAGCCGAGCGACCGCGAATTCACTCTTGTGCCTGTCAAGCTCAGTGCAGGAACATTAAAATGGTATGAGAAGGAACACTCCTTGGTGTCAGGGTTAAAATATAGCCACCCTATCATATATTTATGATGACCAGCTTCTGATCTTCAGATGCATTTCCCTTCCAGACACAGAAGTTTCACTGAGCTATCATGTCGCATAGCTGTTCTGCTCACTGCACCACAAAAAGTATATCACAGCACTGGGAAAGGTTTAGAAAAGGGCAACCAAATGAACACACATCCAGAACATCTCACCTGTCAGGGGAGGCCATAACGGCTTTTTAGTTTAGAAAAAAGTGGGGGGTGGAGGGATATGGTAGAGAGTTATAAACTTATGCATGTTGTGAAGAAAGTGAGGGGAGGTGCTTTTCTCCACCCATAATACTGGAACTTAGGGTCATCCAGTGAAGCTTAATGTTGAAAGATTGAGGACAGAAAAAAGGAGGCACAGGGCTCCTTTGGAAGGAAGGATGGGATAAAAATTCCATATATAATATTTTTAGACTATGAAATTTGCTCCCACAAGTGATAGCCATCACCACCAACTTGGATGGCTTTAAAAGGGGATAGACAAACTCATGGAGGAAAGGTGCTGTGGTCTAAACCACTGAGCCTCTTGGGCTTGCCAATTGGAAGGTCAGCGGTTCAAATCTGTGTAACAGGGTGAGCTCTCATTGCTCAGTCCCAGCTTCTGCCAACCTAGCAGTAGATAAATAGGTACTGCTGTGGCAGAAAGGTAAATGTCATTTCCGTACGCTCTGGCTTCCGTCATGGTGTCCCGTTGTGCCAGAAGTGACCCGGAAAGCTGTCTATGGACAAACGCCGGCTCCCTCAGCCTGAAGCGAGATGAGCGCCACACCCCACAGTCCAGGGGTCCTTTAGCTTTACCTTACCTTACTAGCCATGCTAGTGGTGTACTACCGCCAGTATCAGAGACTTCTTCATGCCTTCAAATAGAAAGCACAAGCAGGGATGGTGCTGTTGTGTCCATGTCCTACTTTTGGTTTCCCACAGTTTCTGGTTGGCCACTGTTAGCACTGAGTGCTGCACTAGAAGGGCATTTGGTCTGAGCCAGCAGGACTCTCTTTATGTCCTTATGGATACATTTGTCATCCTGTCCCCTCCTATCAGGTGACAGAATTCTCCTGTGTAATAATAATAATAAATTTTTATTTATACCCCGTCCTTCCCAGCCAAAAACCGGGCTCAGGGCGGCTAACACCAATTAAAATAACAGCAAAAACATAAAAACAATCAGTTTAAAATACAGATTAAAATACAAATTTAAAAATTCAAAATTAAAACTGCAGTCTCATTTTCAAATAGCCCACCAATAAAAGAATGAAGCATAACTACCAAACAGAAACCAACCCAAAGGCCAGGTGGAATAGCTCCATCTTGCAGGCCCTGCGGAAAGATGCCAAATTTGGAAAGATGCCAAATGTGTAGACCTTTGGCGGGTTGATTCAGGTTTCATTGAACTTGCACGCACACCAGTGCTATTTTTCTAGAAAAAGAGGTGTCAGAACTCATGATGAACACCTCCCTTGTTCTCTTATAATGGCAATGGTGCCCACCTGAGACATGCCAGAACTGAGTTCCGGCGAGTTCCGGCTAGAAAAAAAGCCCTTGCGCGCACAGTCCTAGCTGTTTCTTTTGAGTGTGCTTCCTGAAAATTCACAGAGGCATGTTCCAATACTGAAAGCATTTAGCAGATTGGCTGAGACCCAAGAAGAGGGTAATCCCAATAAAACATAAGGCTGCCTAGTTGATGAAGTTGGGTGAGGGTTCCCTAGATTTATAGCAGCTGAATAGCAAATGCAGGCATGGATCCAGAATCCTTTATGCCTGATTATTGAATGTTAACAGACTAGCAGCAGCAGAGAGAAAAATATAGCCTGTTCAGGTGATAATTCCCCTAGTTCTGAGAGGCACACTTTTATGAGATGGCTTTTGATGTGCGTGAATCTATGCACTGGGTGTCTCATCTACAGTGCACTTCACACTAACCCTTCATATTTCTCAACAAGCTCCCATCACTGTCAGATTGCCTATTTTCTAGACTTTAGATGATTTGTGTGGCTTTCCTTTGAACTCTCTTTACTAGGACCTCATTCTTCAAGTACGGAAACAAGTAACGAACAGCGTGCCAGCAGCAGTCCCTGAACCTATTCTTATAACCATTACAGTGCACGCTCTACCACACTAAATTTAGCTTTTGACACAGTACCACTAACTACAGAAATCCAACTAGTGTGTTGCTGATCTGCTAGTGGTGATGGTGGTTGCTGTTTTATTAAAGATTGTTATTTTACTTAAGGTTCTTCTATTACTGAAGGTTTTAAGGTATGTGTTCTTTTAAACAACTCCCATCCCCACCCCCAAAAAATAAATCTAGGGGCAGCACACTTTGTTTATGAGTTTGTCCTGAGACAGACAGATAAAGGAGTTTACTCTTCAGCACTGAAACCAAGTGATAGCTATAAAAGATTGGTCAGGAAAAGGATCAGGGGGACCCAAGGGAGAAAACGAGAGACCTAGATATAGGGAGATAGGTGACTGGATAATATAAAGCAGGTGAGAGGAACCTTAGTGTTACAGATGTCGTTGAACTACAAGCTCCATTAGCCCCAACAAACATGGCCAAAAGCCAGGGATGGTGGGAGTTGTAGTTCAGCAACATCTGGAGGGCCAAACATTCCTCACACCTGATCAAAAGGAAGATTCAGGGATATGACCCGGGGAATGGAGCTCGGAGGCCCACTAAGAGAAAGACAGTAGGATTGTGAAGAAGATGAATCTCTTATGGATAAACTCCTATCCTATCCACCAAAACTCCTTCCTCCATCATAAGGAAGAGAACAAGCCACGTAGATCCTGCACTTTCCCAAAAACAGAGAGGGAAAATTTCACCCAGAGTTTCTCACCTCCTCTTCTTTTCCTGGCCAGTGATGAGCACCATAATTGGTCTATCTCCTAGACACCACAGCATATGTGATGGTCACACCAAATCCTGCTAACCACCAGCTAAATTGCCACTCATGTTCCACCTGAATGCATATAGCACATCAATGGGGTAGATTTAACATGTTGTTGTCTTCACTTGTCCCCTCTTGAACCACCAAATGAGCCCCGTGCAATCCTGCCTGTAAACAGATGGTGCTTTGTTATTGAATCTACTTTAGAATTGTACTAGAGTAAAGTTAAGTAGAATGAGGGGCAAAGGCGAATTTTCATTTCAGTCAGCATTTTAAAGCAAACTGGCCTAATTTTCACCTCCTGGACTAATGCACAGATTGGAATGTCATTAATTATCTGTCAGATTTCACACTTCTCCAGATTTTGCAATACAGTTATTGGCTCAAAACACACACACTGTGATGTGTTTAAAATGTATTTTAGGATTACATATGTTCAGAAATGTGTCCATTGGGTGGAATTAAATGTAGCACTAAGGAGATCATTCCATCAGTGCAAGCATGAAGGATTGGTCTCCCCTCCCCCCTGCATGCTGTTCTCTCAGCCCTCCCCACCTTTCAGAGTGGATTTTAGGAAGGCACAGTGGGGTGCAGGTGGAGGAGAGGGGGGAAGCCCCATTTTGCAAGTGGGAGTCCTTGTGCTCACTTCCACTAGCAGAACAGGTTAGCTGAATCCAGCCAACTGGGATGCAAGATGTACTTTGCATTAAAGTACTATTTAAATATGATTTTTTTGGGTGGCACTTTTTAAAAATTTATCCAGTAATGCAGAAGCAGGGGGCCATGGACTAATGAATGAACATATGCAAAATTGGGAAGGACTGGAAACAGACTGCTCTATCAGTCCCTAGACAGAATATATTTATTTTATCTTTGGCTGCTTTTTGTTTCTTTTACTCACCCCCCTTGAATAGTTAAGAAAGCTTTTAAAATTGGAAATTGGAGTACATGGATGAATTTTGCCTAGACCAGAGCATGGAGCCCGCCTACATATGAGACTGCTTGTGAGTTTATGCTATACATTTGGTTAAAGGATTGGGGCCCTTGCCTTGGCAAGTAACCAGGATGGCTTACTAAGAGTCTTCCCACTCTAGTAGAAATTTGTTAGCTGCCTATTGTTTTGGAACTATCAAATTAGGGAGTTGTGGCAGCCAGCAGTAGATTGCAGGATGCAGCTGCACCACTCATCTGAGCTCTGTCCAGCTAAGTCATTGCAGCACACTGGGACAGGGATGAGGGAGAAGCAGCAAGGTTGGCATGGTGCAAACACACTGGCAGGAGGTCCAGATGAGCTCTGCTGGTGCATTTTCACTGCACTGAACTCGCAGCTGCTACACTCCTCCCCATCATAGTAAGCTGCAGTGACAAAGGTGAGTTGAGCACTGTTGATGGCAATTACTGGATAACTGGACAAAGAAGCCAATCTCCACCTGCACCGCCTCACAGGACAGAGGGAAAGCTTCCATCACACAGTTGGAACCACCATGTGTTTTTGGCACTTGGTGGAAACAAGCATAGCTGCAGTGGAGCAGTGTCCAAACAAAGCCACAAGAAAAACAATTTTCTCGTTGTTTCTCACAGAGTAATGCAGGCCCTTGCAAGGATGAACTCAGAAGGATGAGGGACTCAAATAAATTTTGGCTATGAAAATATGAAAAAAATAGTTTTATTCACTGATGATATATCCCAAATATAATAATTAGAGAGTACTGACCTCATACGTATGGCTGTGATTGCCTCTTTCCAAAGATACATAATAAATACTTTAATCACAGTAGTTCTGAGACACATGTCTCCACAAAGTGACTCTGCAAGAATATAACCCTTTAAGAGAATAGAATAATGGTCTGCTTTAACCGCTGTAAACCAAGTTGTGCCAAAATCCTGCCCCCAAGTTACCCCAAAATATTATTTCCCTATGAAAATGGGATGTAACTTTCTGCTGCTTCTCTGAAATTTTCAGGAAGGGTTTACCTTATTGGGAGTTGTCAGGAGACACAACTGACAGGAAGCTGTGAGGAGAGGCTTGCACCACACTTCCTGGAATGACTTGGAATGTGACATTGCCCCCAAGGCACTCCAGAAAAAAAACATCCAGTAGGAAGTTGGAGAGAAAGCCTTGTGTCTACTATGAGTTGGGGTGCGCACACACACACACACACACACACTTTACAAGCAATAAAAACAGGACAACCTTTGGCCACAATTATCTTTTGGGAGGATTTCATTTCATACCCACCCACTTAATGGTTGAAAAATAAATTTCCACATTTTTAGAGCTCTACTTTAAATTAATAAAATTACTTGTTATATCAGCAACCAGTGCAACTATAATATATACACTGCATGTACCAAGCAAAATAAAAATAAAAATAAAAATCACTCAGTACCCTTTGTGAACTCACCTGTTAGGAAAACATCTAGATCCATCATCTTATGGAATTGTATTGCTATTATTTTACATGATCTTGGAGAGGGTTGGGCATTATATATTTTTTCTGGGCACATTGTGCTTCATATGATGTTACAAGGATGCCACCATACCTTGATACACAATGATTTCTAATTTGTTCTATTATTCTTATAACCATATCTGTAGAATAATTGCATGGTCCTCAACAGTATGCCTTGTGCTGAAACATGCATTAGCCTTGGCCTCTTATTGGGTAGCAATTACATAGTTTTGACTGAATTGTTAACATTTTTTCTTGATTGTCTGCACATATTTCAACTGGGCATCACTCACTTGATACATGTACCCTGATCCAAGTAGCTCACACACAGAATCATGAGACAAAATGTGAGTCACTGGGTTAACTAAGTCGAGACGTGAACCAAGAATGGTGATTAAGATGACACAGGCTTCTGGCCCCGCTCCAACCAGAGTTGGCATCTGCATGCTGGTGATCACATGTGTCCCAGCCACAACCTGGGCTGCCTGCAATGCTACCCTCAACTGAACTCTATTGGATTAGGCAGGCAGAACAGATATCTGTACAGACGCAACCTATTGTAAACATATCCCTAGCTGAATGAAGAAAAACACATTCAAAATTGTATGCATATTCAGTTCCTTGCCGAATCCAACTTCTGAGACTGCAGGTGTATAGTTGTGGTCAGAATGTTGAAAAGAGCTTCAATTAGCTTTTCAGGAAGGGAAACCTGAGGCTGGATTTAATCCCACCCCCACCCCCCTTCTGATTATGACTATTCATGCACCGAAGAGCTGCTGTGCCTGCTTATTTGCAGTTGCAAGGGGTAGTTGGCCATGATGAGTTGTTACTGTTTGCTGTGATCGCCTCCCTCTTCTGCAACTGGGTTTCAGCACAGAGACGAAGTTCAGCCCCATGAACAAGTTGTGCAAAAGCACCAAACACCGTTTGCTTGTCAATTCAAGTTAATAGAGCAATGTGTCTGGAGATGTGAGCTAACCTTTGCTGTCTTGAGCAGCATGAAACTTCCTTGCAATCTATCATTGCATAGCTGGGATAAAGGTGCACATTTCATTTTCCAATTAAGTCAAAATCCAGAACAAGGAGAATAAAGGTATTTCTGAGACAAATGGGTAATGTAATCTTTGGAAATATGCTAAGCTTAAGATGTGTCGACTCAGACATGACTTTCTCTCATTAAGATTTAAGGTCCCCCCCCCCACCTTTTTTCATATCTCTTCCTCCCAAGGCCCAAAGCAGCAATGACTTCCAGTATAAATTGACTTAGAGGAAGCCATCCCAAGTCACAGTAAGCCTCTTAAGGAACTTTGTCTTCGTCATGGTTAACCAATCCTGCTGTGCAGCTGTGGAAGTGATTTGCAGCACACACAAAAAACCCACAACCCAAACCCCCAAATCCTGCTGAAGGAATGGCCTGGCTTTCAGGAGCATAGACTTGGCAAAGCTAAAAGAAACTTCTCAAATAGCTTTGGGCTCTTTTGGAGACTCAGGATAAAACTTTTCCAAATTATCGAACCGAGGGAAGCTGTGATTTGAAGGGAAGACTCTTCCCCAATAAAACTACCAGCATTTTGCAGGTTTGGTACAGAACACATTGAAACATAACATGGGAATATCTCTGTTGATTGGACTGCCATGGATTTAATTGTATTCCAACAAGGAAACTTTCTCCTTCTGCTTCACATATAGAGTAAATCATTGGTCAAAAGAATTGAAAACAGATTGTACATTGTGTAATCTCAGATTTGAAGACTAGATATGAAGGCATTCCTTACTATTATCATCAGAGAACAACTATGGGCCCCTAAACAAATTTGAAACAGTCTTTAGTGACGCCTCAAGTGTCTAATTTTGATCCTGTTTTAGGATTGGACCTCAGTCATCTGTGGAGATGCAACATCCTAGTCATCTCTGAGTACTACTAACCCCAGAAAGCAGCCACTCTCTCTCCCTCTCCCTCTCTGTCTCTCTCTCTCCCTCCCTCCCCCCCCCCTCTCACACACACCTAGTAATTTCACCTAGCAAGGTAGCCTGGAAGACTTGATTCAGTACCAGAAGAACAAGCCAGAGTGGGGGGGGGTCATACAGTACAACACTGAACTTGTCTTCAGATATGATAATGCAGTTAGCCAACCATGTGGTCACTTCCCCAAGTGCAAGGTTGGGAATTCTAAATTAGAATTTGCCCATTCTAACATGACACTCCTGTACTGCTAGCTGAATGCAAAAGTGACCACACACTGTTTTCTTACCAGCTCTCTCCCAATTACAAACAGTAGGCATGAAAGAGGGATTCTGATCAGGACCACAGTGGGTATAAAACCTATGCCCTGTTCCTATGCCATGTCCCCCAGCCCTGGGCTGCTATTTGTTAAAGAAAAACCACGACATAGTGCCAGATCCCATAGCTGACATGTCTAGTTTGCTCCTAAATCAAATAGATTGGGAAGGGGTGATGTGAATTTTAGATACAAGTCAAATTTCAGGTGAAGTTCTCATGAAAATGACAATTTGTAACATTCATTTAATAAATTCCCTGCACACACTTGTCCAGTTTCCTGGGAATGTCAATCAGTGGTGTGAAATAAGAAGCCTGCAATTCTTCAGAACCCAAACCAATAAAATCTCCCTCCCTCTCCCTCTTTCTATCTTCCTTCCTTCCCCGGAGAACCCACTGACACTTCAGAAAATTCTTGCCTTAAAGAGTTTTAGAAATAACTATGATTATATTTACTGTACTGGTATATACTTAACTATGATTCATTTGGGGGATAAAGAAAAGTTAGCAGTCAGTGTTGTGTTTCTCTCAACTTTTATATCTCACAAGCAAATTTAAATGGCATTTCGAAAGGTGTCTGACTTTTCTCCTGCTCTGTTTGCTGCTTGTTAGTTCTGAATAATTTAAGGGCAGCTGGGTTACATCTAAGTATCAATATTTGATGCTGAAGATCACTGCAGTACAATGCTCACTCTGCTCACTTGGATGAGTACTCTGACTTGATTGCATCAAGCTTCCATGCTAAATGGTACCATCATTCAAAGGCAAAAGCGCGTTGCCAACATACCATGCTGAGCTTTTGCATACAGCCAACAGATGATCTGCACACAGAGTCCACTAGATAGATGCACCACACACCATCTGTCGCTGTCCTTCATTAGCTGAACCCCTAAAACATTGACTCAGGGCCAGTCCACCCATGAGGCAAGATGAGGTGAGCACCTCAGATGGAAAAATCCACAGGGGCAGCAGATCCCAATGTAGATATTTATTTGTTTCTGATGTAGATCTCCATTCACTCCACTCCACTCTACCCTAACAGGGAGGGAGCACCATTTTGTGGTTCTTCTCAGGTGCCAAAATGTCTCAGGCTGGCCCTGAATTGGCTATGTACAGCAAACAGAATATCCAAATGGAGAAACAAGTCTCTACAGAGGAAAGGGAAGAATGATTGTACCTGTGTCGATCATAATCAAGTCCACATACTCTGAAGAGGAGCCAACTGACTCTTTCTGCTGCATTTTCTCTTTGCTGGTCTGATATCAGCTTAGTTTTGCCATGTGAGGAGTGGGCGGTGGGAGTGGGTGACAAAGCAAACAGTTAAACCAATAAAGGGTGGAGGGTAGTTGCCACTGTGTAGGGTGCAAATTGATCTGCACTGCTGGTCCCAGCTGCAATCCAGCTCCAGGTTGAGGTAGGAGAGATCGCTGCCTGAAATTCTGGAGAGCCAATGCCAGTCAACATAGACAATACTGAGCTAGATGGTCCAATAGTCTGACTCAGCATAAGGCTGCTTCTGATATTAGTATATTACCCTGCCTTGATTTCTTTCAATGAGGGGCATTGTATGGCTTTTCAGCAGCAAGCTCTGACCCATTGCCTAGCACAGGACACTACTTTAAATGAAGTGCCACCAATCCTACTGAACCTTCAGCATCTGGAACAGCCCCATAGAATCCAGCAGTAAGATGGCCCCTATATTCAGTATTTTGCAGTAAATCAGATTAAGCAAAAACTGTGCTTGATGGATTGGAAGTTTTAATAGATTCATCCATGGACTGTAAGGAAACCTAACTCAGCATAGCTGCTCTGCATGTTATTCTGGGAGCATTTGATCATAAAAAGCATATTGCCATGAATGCATTGTCAATATTGGTTACTAATAAGTTTTTGGAAATGTCATTCATAAAAGCTGCACCACGTATTGTTATATATCGATTTCCTATACCATTTTGTTCATTTTATTCTCAATTTATTTATTCTTTTAATCAATCAGCAATATTCTGGTGCTATAGAACATAATCCTGTAGGAAAGCACAGTGCAGAACAGAGCTACGTTTTATTGCTTTATCAATTTAGTACACAAAACAAGATTTCTCATGAATCTTCACCAGTGAAGAATGAGTAATAATATTAGCATTATGCACCAATGATGAGATTAAGCTTATGACAAAGCACTGTATGTGAATAGCTCCAGAACATGCCCAAGATAATCATTAGAGTCTGGAAATCAGGCCATAGGAGGAGGAGGTCATAGAGCTTCAGTTGCCCCAGCACCAACACATGTAGGGCAGTGGGGCTTGGTGATTTGAACCACGAGAGGGCTAACAATTGAACAGGACTACTAAACAGAACTACTGAGTCTGTGGCATAATGGATGGTTTGTTAGCTTTAGATGCAGGATTCAAATCCCTACTTCACTATGAATTGTATTAGATGGCCTTGGGCAAGTCAACTCCTCCAGCCTAAGGGTACTGTGAAGCTGTGAAGTAGAATGACATTCTGGGAGAGATCAGGCAATCTCCAACACTGGATGGTTTCCATTGGAAGTTAAAAATGTACTCATTTATGTGGGCAATTTCCTGACCCGTTCTGATGTTCCAGTATTGACTCTGTATCCCTTCCTTCCCCCCTCCCATTCTGATCTGGTTTTAATAATTGGATAATATTGATTGCATTGTATTTAATTAAGTTTTATATGTAAACCACTTTGGTAGGGGAAACGTGGCAAATAAATAACAAAATGCTATAAAATTATCATACTTGTATCAAGTCCTTCTGTAATTAACTTACAGAATTTGCTGTCAGGAGATGCAGTGACCACAAGCTTAAAGGGCTGTAAAAGGAGATAAGACAAATTCATAGAAGATATCAATGGATACTAGTCATGATGACAGCTATATGCTCCTTCCAGCCTGGGAGGTGATTTATGCCTCTGAATTACCAGCTGCTAAGGAGCAGTCATGAGTAGGGCAGGATGATAGCCTCCATGGCCTGCTTGTGAGCTTCCCTATGGCATTTGGCTGGGCACCAAAGGAACAGGATTCTGGGCTGGAGGAGCTTTTCTCGTGTTCTTTGTGTGACAAAGAAAGGGCAGAAGCTGCTTGCATCAAAAACATTTCAGTAGAGAAACTTGAAACTAACATTGCTCTTCCTAACACAACTTGCTAGCTACGCTGCAATGTGATGTTCAGACTGGATGTCAGGGTTGAGCCAGATGAGGAGGAATGGTGGCAAGCCCCCCCCCCCCCCCGGTGAGGCTGCACCCACAGAAGAACCTGGGGAAATGGAGGAGTTCGTACCTGGCGAAGACTGGTGGTGGCACTCCTCAGAAGAGGAAGAGTCAGATGGAGAGGGGGAAAGACCAGAACAGGAGGATGAGGAAGTCGAGCCAGAATCAGGCCCTTGTGAGGAGAGAAACCAGCAGGGCCCCTCCCCTCCTCCCTTCTCAGCTGTAGAGCGTAGAGCTGAGAGACGCAGGGAACAATTGGAGGCAGCTGCAACTCGTAAGAGACGTGGTTACAGGCCAGCTACTTAAGAAAGGCTGACTGCTCCCTTCGCTAGCACCTGCAACTGCGTGCGTGGTTGCTCTTGCTCGTTCTGTTCCTGACTCCTGGCTTGCTCCTGACTCCTGGCTTGCTCCTGACTCCTGGCTTGTTCCTGACCCTTGGCTTGTTCCTGGCTCCTGGCTTGTTCCTGACTGACTTGGCTGGTTCCTGACTTGGACTGTTCCTGACTTCGGCTTCTCCTGACCCCGTGCTGATACCTGACTTCAGCTGGCTTCTGACTCGGACTGTTTGACCTCAGCTTATCTGACTGACTGCTGCACTTCAGCACGCCAACTTGTTGGCGCCCTAACACTGAAGCATGTCAGTGTACATACAGTAAAGGCCTTACACATGTATGGGAAAACTTCAGGGCAGGTGTGAGGAACCTTTTGGCCTTCAGATGTTGCTAAACTACAACTCTCATCAGCCCAAGCAAGCATGGCCAATGGCCAAGGATAATGGGCATTGTCATTCAGCAACATCTGGAGGGGAAAAGGTTCCCCATTCCTGTTCTAGGGTAATACCATGGGACCTGTAGTGAAGTGGAGGAATCCAGGCCAGGATTCTTCCACAACTGCTCTATCTTGTGTTTGCAAGCTATTGCAGCACAGATCTCAGCAGAACTGAGCAGTAGCCTTATTCGGTGTTACAAAATGCCCCCTTCAATGAGGGACAGTGAGAAGGAACATATTAGCTCAGTTTCCCCATTGGAGCTGTTTCCCCAGTTCCCACGGACTGCAGTAGAGAGACATTTCAGCTTATGTGGGTACCCTGTGGGATATAGAATCCTGCTCATCCCCACTCTCCATCACCACATGAAGGGTTAGAACACTTCAATAGGGCCAAAGTCTAATGCATTATTTCTATACCTCTGCTTTTACAGATTTTCCTGGTACCAACATCTGTGTGACATAAAAATGCAGGGTATTTATTCATTTTTAAATACCAGCTTTCATCCTGAAACATTTCAAAATTAAAATTCTCTATGCTCTGCCCTTTGGATGTGCAATTCACCTACGAAATTGGGATCCCCCCCCTCTCTTGACCTTTATCTTCTACATTAAAGAATGTGTATTTTCACTTCTGAGACATGTTTCAATTGAAGGTTTATCAAAGGTGCCTCTTACATTATAGCAAAAGCAAACACATCTAACCCAAATCAAAAGTAGATTCAAAAGGGGATAAACATCTCTTGCTGATTGAACAGCTAAATGTACAATAAAATACACTATTTCAAACAACAACCCAACTGTGCTTAAAAAAAAGAAAGAAAGAAACTAGAAACCAACAGATAACATGGTATCCAACCTTAACATCACCAATAAAAATGTCTAAAAAGAAGAAGTGGGCAAGATTGACGTGATTATTCATACTGGGATTGGAAAATTTTATCTATTTTGATTGGGGATATATATACCCTATTTTATATGGGGTATCACTCCACCGAAAACAGCAGGTTTTAAACTTCTGGGTGCTAGATCCAGAGTTCTAGCCCAGGTGGGAGTGGTCTACCAACACCATCGGATGAGCTAGATGCAGAAATCAGACCTAGACTCAATTATTCATGCTGTGGTAAGTGGGATTCTGCATGGTGTCTATGTGGGGCTAATATTGAAGGTGTTTCAGAAACTTCTAAATAAGAAGAGCCCTTCTGGATCAGACCAAAGGCTGCCTAGTCCAGCATTCTGTTCTCGCAGTGGGCAGCCAGATGCCTATGGGGAAGTCATAAGGAAG
The DNA here is from genome assembly GCF_009819535.1 of Lacerta agilis. Classification (NCBI taxonomy): domain Eukaryota; kingdom Metazoa; phylum Chordata; class Lepidosauria; order Squamata; family Lacertidae; genus Lacerta; species Lacerta agilis. The sequence goes on along the minus strand of NC_046312.1, from coordinate 47,248,559 downwards.
ACATGAGTGCAACAACCCTCTCCTGCTCATGGTTCACAGTAACAGGTATTCATGTAGCCATCATGATTAGAAGCCATTGGTAGTCTCTATTTTAATATACTGATTTTACGGAGAAAGTGTTTATATTGTAGTGAACTGTTCTGGAATTTTTAATGAAGGGTGATATAGGATTGTTTTAAATAAAAATAAAAAACCTATTAAGCCAAGGGTCAGGAAACTGAAGCATGTTATTCTGATTATAAAGCAACTATACTGGGAAAATGCTCCTCAGGCACCCATGCTTGAGAGCCTTTTGGAGTGCGTATGTGGGGTAGAGGGATGCATGTGGCGCTGTGGTCTAAACCAATGAGCCTTGGGCTTGCTGATCAAAAGGTCAGTGGTTTGAATCCCTGTGACAGGGTGAGCTTCCGTTGCTTGGTCCCAGCTCCTGCCAAACCTAGCAGTTTGAAAGCACGCCAAAAAGTGCAAGTAGATTAGTAGGTACAGCTCTGGCGGGAAGGTAAACACCATTTCCATGCGCTGCTCTGTTGTCAGTGTTCCGTTGTGCCAGAAGCGGCTTAGTCATGCTGGCCACATGACCCAGAAAAACTTCTGCGGTCAAACACCGGCTCCCTTGGCCTGTAAAGCGAGATGAGCGCCGCAACCCCAGAGTCGTTCACGACTGGACTTAACTGTCAGGGGTCCTTTTACCTTTACCTTTATGTGGGGTAGAAATCATTGAAATAAACTAATAAGACTGTGAACAGGAGGTGAAGGGTCTTCCCCACTCACAATTGGTAGTTATCACACTCCCTTCTGCTACTTGGTATCATTTTGTCTCTATTATGGCCCACAGAATGCCAGAGTGAGGGTAGGGAATGTTGTCCTAACTCTGTTTTGGTGTTCAACATCATCAATTAGCCAAATATCATTGGCTGTGTGGCATAATTACAAAGCCAATCAGAGGTTCAGGCAATGTTTCTGGCCCTCTCTGACATCTTGAGAGAGATAATAGTGACCAGTAGCAGCAAGGAGTGAAACTTTCACCACCCCAAAGCCCCCTGTTTCTAGCTGGAAAGGTTCTCCAAATATGCTAACACACCCAGTACATCAAAGTGTAACCAGCATTGCTGCAAGGCTTTGAAGGAGGCAAGTGCTGTGCAAAATACAGGGAGCTGTCCAAGTGCTGAAGAGTTTCCTCTAGTTGAAATTCAGCCTAATCCCTCTCTGAACTGTTAGCGCCTCCAACAACAATGTATGGATTGAGGAGATAAGATGAAACTATCCCAAATTCTGCACTAGTGCAAGATTGCACAGCTCACACTGAGGAAATGCATGTTTCTTAAGCAAGCTTGTACACCAGCCACAAAATTTAGTTTGGGGTGGGTTTTTTTGGGAACAATTGAATGAAATCTGCCCATGTTGTAGCCCCTTGTGAAGGGATGAATACTGCCAGATTTGAGAACGATAGATGCAGTGGTTTTCCTGTTACAGTTTTGGGGTGGTTAAAAATGATTAAATTGATGTATGAAGATAGCATACATCAGAGAAGTACCCCCAGGTATGAAAGTTCAGAAAGGGCTGATGCAGGGATTTTATGTGCTAGGAACCTTTGAAGTTGATTGGGAAATTGGGGAGAGAACAAGAAGGATTGCCTTCCCTTTCTGTGATCTTTGCAGGCAATACTTTTAGTATGAAAATGGCACACATCATGGAAAGTAGGAAAGTAGTATGTCAAATTTCAGAAGAACAGGTGCAGGGGATAAGAAGCTTTAATGAATTGGGTGGGGGCAGTTGCAGACTTATTTCTACTGCTTCTTAGTACAGTGGTAGCTCAGTTTTCGAATGTAATCTGTTCCAGAAGACCGTTCAACTTCCGAAATGTTCAAAAACCGAGGTGCAAAGGGCAGTCTGCAGAAAACAACAAAATAACATGTACACACAGTTGAGGCGCATTCGAAAATGGAAGAATTTACTTCTGGGTGTTCAGGGTTCAAAAACCAAAATGTTTGGCTTCCAAGATGCTCGAAAACTGAGGTACCACTGTATTTCCTTTGTCCTCCCTTCTATGTATATGAAAATCATAGAACCATATAGTTGGAAGGAACCACAATGGTTATCTATTCCAACCCCCTGCAATACAGGAAACACAACTAAAATAGCAGACTGAGACAAAGAAATCATTCTGTATGGTGACACGTCACACCAATTTCCAGTAACTGTTTCTGCAATATCACCATTTTGCATCATCACTTTTGACCCAGAAATAAGACAGAACATTGGTTCAGTGGCTTTGGAACAGCCTCCTTAAACTGGAAGCTAGGAGGATTATGAAATTTAATGCTTCTAGACAGTTTTCACAACAGCAATTTAAAACATCTCCTGATGACCATTTAATCCATAGCTTGCTTTATCATTTTTTTAATTTAACAAACAACAACACTTCTGCATTTCTACCTGGGGAAATAATGTGGAAGTGTCATAATGAGCCCTTTGGAAACATTAATCCATCTTCCCTTCTAGGTTGTTTTTATTAAGAGATATGAAGCTAACCAAGCCCCCAAAATGGAAAACAACAACTTGCCTATGAGGGACTGCACACTTGCTGAATATTTATATAGAGTGACAGTGACATTTGACTTTGGATTTCCTGTCACATAAATTGTCTCCATTCAACTGTGAACCATTTCTCTTCATCCTGACAAGTTGGGGGCAGGCATGGCACCTTGGACAGAAAGACCTGGATTCTTCATTTCATCTTCAAAAAAACTTTGATGTAAATTTGCAGCCTGTCAGGTGCAATCCAGATATTCAAGTGAATCTCACAGATAATTAACTATAATATAAGGCTTCAAAGGTAGCACAAGTCTTTTATCAGTGTTCACATTTATTCCCTTCCTAACGCATCCAAATTTTTCATGGATGTATGTGTGACCCATTTGCCTTTTCTGATGTGTTGTATGCACACATGCATGTACACACTGTTAAATTCCTTAACCGCATAGCCTCATGCATGCCTACAGAAGCAGTATTTGTACTAGTATAACTTCCTGTGCATTCTGCTGTCACAACACACACCATCCTGTTGTACAAACACTGTAGTCATTGCATACCACAACCATTCTATAAACTATTTATTATGCATTATCTAGGAAAGGGAATGATTGCCCAGGTCTGCAGGAGCTGTATGAGTTTTGAAAGTGTAAATATGTGTGTGTGTGTGTGTGTGTGTGTGTGAGAGAGAGAGAGAGAGAGAGAGAGAGAGAGAGAGAGAGAGAGTTTTGAAAGTGTAATAGCATGTAGACACACTGACTTCAAAGCTGCTGCTTCATTTCTATACAAACTTTTGAGTTTGTGCTACTGGGATAATCATCCATCATATAAAATGAAATGGAAAGAGGAAGGAATCCAAAGATATATGGAATTCATCATCTCTTTCTTCACCATCCACCAATATCAGGGAAATCACTTTTAAAGCAATGACAAGATGATACCATATCCTTGGAGGGGGTGTTATTAACAGGAAGTGTCCCAATAAATGTTGGAAGTAGTGTGGCAATATAGGAACAAATATACACATATGATGGTCATGCCCAAAGACAACTGAATACTGGCAAAAAATCTTCAGATATATAAAGTCCAAAATAGGTCATAAAGTCCCTTTAAAACCACTTGCTGTTTTCTTTGCTACTTGGAGATGGAGAATATTCCAACTTCATGATGTGGATTAACAGTCCCTTGTTAACAACAGCCAAATTTCAACTGGCCTCATGATGTAAATGCCATCAGGTATCACCTATTCAGGAGTAGTTTAACACAAAGCATGGAAATGGCTTGAAGTGGGCCTATGCAAATATGGACCACTTTGCACCCTAATTTTGATGATTTATTGGGGAAATTATTTCTATTTATGCCATATATTGGCTATAGAAGAGGTCCTTAAAGCCTGATAGGCTCAGTTTTATATTTATACAGTGAGATTGACTCCAAGAATAGCTCACTGGGGTGGGTAAGCCCCAACAATAGCTTCTGGGCAACAGCACTGCTGTTGCATAGCCAGAGAGGGAAGGCCAAAGTGGCAGTGAAGTCAAGGCGGTACAGGCACACTAGAACAGCCAATCTGGCAGTTCCACCAGTACACCCACACAGCCCAGACCTCACCTCTGCTGCTTGGAGGCCATTGTTGTGGCCTTCAACAGGCAAGCTGTTTCTGATTCTGGCTAACAATATCTGTTATATATGACAACTATAAGAGGGTCAATGTCTGCTAGACTTGATTTATACAATTTTTACAGTGGTACCTCTGGTTGCGAACGGGATCCGTTCCTGAGCCCCGTTCGCAACATGAGCAGAACGCAACCTGAAGCACCACATCTGCGCATGTGCGTGACGCAATTCGGTGTTTCTGCGCATGCGCGCAGGCCGAAACCCAGAAGTAACCCATTCCGGTACTTCCGGGTTCGGCGCGTTCATAACCCATGCCGAACGCAACCCACAGCAAATGCAACCAGAGGTATGACTGTGCAGTGATATTGTATGTTTGACCACATTTATGAGAAGTTGGTGAAGGTGATGCAAGTTTGCTGCATGGGCTATACTTTCAATGAATATGCTCTGAAAAGTTAACTCTGAAACAAGCAAGTGAAATGTGTACAACCATTTTGGGATGTGTGTGTGTTTCACAGTCAAGCAGTATATAAATTATAATAAATTAAATAAATAAATGTTGTGGCTCTGTTGGCTAATGTGTTGCTCTTTTGTAATTGAAAAATAAAAAAAATGTTTTGTTTTGTTTTAAAGCACTGTTTGGAGAATTGAGTTGTTAAAATAAAATAAAATATTTTCTTTTCATCCCAATGAGATACACTCAGAGATGATTCCATCTCTCTATCCTCATCACAAAACCTTAGGGCCTTTGTGAACCTTGTAGCCATCAGAAGCGGACAACCAGGCTCAGTGAGATTATTATTGCAATGCTTGGAGAGTTATTCCAATGAATACCCCTGCTCATTGAGAGCGTGTCCCACAGCAGCTTAAGGTTATAGGCTGATTCAGTTGGCTTCCCTCAGCTTTTCACAGCTTGTAGAGAACTGGGGCAGCTCGGAGGCACTTGGGTGCCAATCAAAACCAAACCAAACAAAAACAAATCCTCCTTGCACTTAAAGTCCAAGAGAATCTTTCTGAAGGGCAATAGGTAAGAAACACTTCCCATTCCAAACTGAGGAAGATAGCTAGCTTCTTCTGGGGGGGGGGAGCTCTATTGTTCAAAAATATTTACTTCCACTTTTACACAGTGGGGTGTGTGTGCGTGCGTGTGTGTGTGTGTGTGTGTGTGTGTGTGGTTTTTCAGAATTTTGATTGACACAGCTATTTATTGATGCCTGTTCTCTCCATTAGATAAGGGGGAAATGCCAGAGAGAGGCAATCTGCTTGCAGCATTCATCTACCAGGGGATCAGACTTCAGAAGCAGTAGACAGTGTTCTTGTACTTGGTTAGGGTTTCTTTTTATTTCATTTTAGAGGTGCTTATTGACACTGGCCTTTGCTACTGCTTCTGTATTACCCAAAGCAAGACCAGCAAGATAAAAGCAAAGTTGCTTTTGATTTCATGTGCCTGTAAGCCAGGAGGATCCAGAAAGCTTTAAGAGATCAGACGCAAGTACACACAAAGAGGGGGGAAGGATTTAGTTTTCACTGCAAACATTTTGCTTCATCACTGAAGCCAGTTTAAAACAAGAACAAAAACTTTGTACACACATCAAACCGGGTTAAAAATGTTTCTGCATTTATGTCATTGCACTTCAGTTCTAAACTGCATTTGAAAGAAAGAGTCAGTTCACATGCTCAATGCCACACATCCTCAGGGGTGGAAATAATAAGTACATGCATGAGGCAGCAGACCTCTGAGCACAGCCCCGATATGTGCATGGCTGTCAGGCGGCAGAGAGACCAACCCCCATGGCAGGTTTTCAGGAATGGATAAGGCAAGGAAAAGTCCTTACCATCTACTTTTATTCAATATTTACAGAGAGAGGCTTGAGAATGCAGCCTCTTGGAATAATGGCATTGCCCCGAATAAATCTCCCCTCCCCTTCTCTCCCACCTCCTCATTTGTCATCCCTTCTATGGGTGGCACGGAGGGCCCTTTGCTTCTAAGCCCTTTGCTCTCCTACTTTTAAAGCTCACCTGGTTTTAGGAGATGGTGGGTCTGGAATGCTTTCTAGTGATAACATGTCAGCCAGCTGCTCCGGCTCTGCCTCCTCCTCCTCTCTCATTATTTCCCAACTTTCCCCCTCATCTTCTTCAGAGCTGTGATCTCCCTCAAACCCCTGTTGTAGTTCTGAACTGTCTTCTTCTCCGGGAGGGTCAGGTTGGGGAGGTGGTCTCCACCATTCCTCCTCTGCCCAGACCCTGAAAATGGCATGACATTTAACATGGAGCACAACCGTGTATTGATGTACACAATGGAAACTGGTTGGCAGCACTGGATTTGTGAATAGTGGATACTCGCTGGTAAGAGGAATAAACTGGGAGGCAACCTACACACATTTTTGCCACAAAAAGCCTTCTACAGAAGAGTCATATAAAAGCTTTTTGTGTAAATGAGTTAAGCACAGTCTTAGCAGCCTCCACAATACATGCCAAGGAAATAAAGCTGGCAGAAGGATATCTGAGCAGAAAAATTGCCTTCCCATGGGTATCCTCCATGAGAGCCAATTAAAAAAAAATTGAAATAAAGATTAAATTAAATTAAACAATGGTTGTGTGAGCCTGCTCTTCTTATTCTTTGCTCACTAGAAAGCAGGTGGGTGGAAGGTTTTCCAGAGGAAAGGTCTGGCAGGCTGGATGCAGCCTCCACAATTCCTTATCCACATGTATAATTCAGAGTTAATGGCGAATGCAATGATTAGAGTGATTATGTGTACAATACTTCCTCTCTCTATTATTCTGTCACAGGCAGTGATTGCAGCCAGGTTCGTGTGCAAGCCTGAGCAGGGATTCAACTGGGCATACAGATAATGACGGGCATTCAGGCCCAAAGAGAGTCTCCAGCACATGCAGGACCTTGGTCAGGGTGGATGCCAAGGGCCCAGATGTTGTGATCTGTGATCACTATGCCTTTAAATAAGGTGCAGCTCAGTCTAAATGGGGGGGGTCATTGTTTCGCTGTTTAGTTTTCATTATTTACTTGTTTTTATCTTGTATTTTATTCTATGAACAGCCCCGAGATCTTATGATAAAGGTTGGTATATAGATTTAATAAATAACTGAATTTATTTGATAACTATGACTCCCCCCCCCCAGTATTTAAAGGGGATATGCCTTATTCTGCAAGTGCTGGGTCCAACAGGACTGAGTGGCGGGGGAAGGGGATTGCGGCTTGACTTGCATTTCTAGGATGGAATGCTTGGAATCTGAGGATGGTGGTAAGAAGATTGGAGAAGAGGAAGTAGGTTGAACTCTCGGGGTTTAATCAGGGAAGCAGGGTCTTCTGGGGCCTATATGAAAGGTGAATCTCATTCCCATTCTGCTTCTTCCTTAAATTCTACAACTTAATTCCCTCAAGCATGGGGAATCCATCCCTAGGATTATGATAAACACTCGCGTGTACCTGCAGTTTATGAGCATCAGGAGGAAGAATAAACCATGTCATAGATTTAATCTTAGGCTTCTTTGTATAGATCCTACTAGTTCTGGTGCATTCTGTAGCAGAGAAGACAATGTCATATCCAGAATCAAAGCTTCTGCAGTGAAGCCAAGGGAAAGTCGACACAGAAGTTCTATCCACCCACTGTTGTGTTAATTATGCAGCTTCACTGTTGTTGGTGCTTTATCTTTGGGTTATGATGTGCTTGGCTATGAATATCTGATCAGCCATGGCTGCTATCTGCAACTGCAGATCCTTCACTGTGGGGAAAATCCATATGAAGGAGAACATAGAAGAACATGCTGCAGGCTGCCATTCATTGTAAAACGGAACTGCCACCATGTATAAATTAATAATATACTGCTTACCTTTAATTGGACTCCTCTGCTTTCCTTCCATATTGCCTCCCTCCCACCATTTCCCCCATTCTCAAAATATTGTTTTCTCACCAGCAGAGGATTGTCTCTGAGGACTGCTAGGATTATAGACTCCAGGAGTGAAGCAAGAAGACTAGCACCTGGAGTCTGCCTTCTCAGTTACAATTAGCAGCACTAGGTCAGATTCACCTTTTCTGTAACTCTCCTCTGTGTCCATGAGACTTAGATCATGTATTGATTCACCCCCATCTAATTTGGAGAGATCATATTAGATATCAGCGGTTCAAGATAAATGAAGAAAGAATAGTCAAGCCTGTGGAGAATACAGTATGCTTTTCTCCAAATATATTTTTGATCATTTTTTGACTTCATGACAGCAGAGAGAGGAAAAGCGCAGACTTCTAATTCCAAGTCTTATGCAGTGACCCTTTTGCTATTACTACCTAGGGTGTCTCGAGGTTGTGGCTGGTCAACCCAATTCCCTCTGCCTTCCTATGATCATGGAAGCAAGCAAAAGAGGAGGAAGGGTGGCGACACCTATTTATTTGTTTTAAAGACTTCTACCTACACCTCATCCAAATGCCCCAGGATTATTTGCAACAATAAAATATACAATCAACAATAAGATATTAAAATCAATCTCAATAAAAACATACATCTACTCAGGGTACCACATTTCTGTAGTTCAAAGATTGACATTTATGTTCAAAAACCTGTTGAATGAGACAGGTTTTTATCTGGCATCTAGAACTGAACAGAGTTGGAGCTGACCAAACCTTCAAGGAGTGTGTGTTCATAAAGGGGGTATCATTGCTGAGAAGACCTGCTGACAAATCGTGCCTCCTTGAGCTTCTCTTGCAGATTACCTCTCTTTTGCTTTGTTGTTGTTTAGTCGTTTAGTCATGTCCAACTCTTCGTGACCAGAGCATGCCAGGCACTCCTGTCTTCCACTGCCTCCCGGAGTTTCATCAAATTCATGTTGGTAGTTTTGAGAACACTGTCCAACCATCTCATCCTCTGTCATCCCCTTCTCCTTGTGCTCTCAATCTTCCCCAACATCAGGGTCTTTTCCAGGGAGTCTTCTCTTCTCATGAGGTGGCCAAACTATTGGAGCCTCAGCTTCAGGATCTGTCCTTCCAGTGAGCATTCAGGGTTGATTTCCTTCAGGATGGATTGGTTTGATCTTTTTGCAGTCCATGGGACTTTCAATAGTTTCCTCCAGCACCACAATTCAAAAGCATCAATTCTTTGGCGATCAGCTTTCAATTCCATACATCACTACTGGGAAAACCATAGCTTTAAGTGTATGGATTTTTGTCAGCAAGGTGATGTCTCTGCTTTTTACGATGCTGTCTAGGTTTGTCATCATTTTCCCCCAAGAAGCAGGCGTCTTTTAATTTTGTGACTGCTGTCACCATCTGCAGTGATCATGGAACCCTCTTTTGCTTAGACCTCTCTTTTTCTGCAGTTACTGCACTCAAAATGAGTTCACAACAGCATGTGTGTGTCTCTGTGTATGTGTGTGTGTCACAATGGTAAAGGTCATTACAAAAATGAAAAAGGCACCGACACAAATGATTGCAGGACAGACACTTTCAGTCATCAATGCAATATTCAGTTAACAATTCATGACACCAACCAGAACAGCACTATAATGACAGGATTAAAAAGACAGTTGCGGTTAAGTTAGAGGAAAGCATTGCCTTTCTGGGATATAGCACAGAGACACTGACTAAATGCACAACAGGAGAAGTTTGAAAAGCTATTCCTCCATGGAGTTTCTAATCAAGTCTCCAATGGAACTAACAAGTTCCTGTGAGGGAGAGTTCTTTACTTACTATATTTATATAAGGCCATCAAATGATGTTCTCTGAGCAGCTTGCAAATAAAATAACATACATTTAAAAATATGATATCATAAAATGGCAAATTGCAGCATAAAATTCCAGCGGAGTGTCTTATTTAAGCAGATTGCTGTACTTCAGCAGGACGCTGTGGGCTATAGACAGGGGTCTATCTATTGGCAATTATTTTTTAAAGTTCTGGATATAAAGTCTAAGAGAGACTCAAAGCCAGAGAACTGGCTGGCTAGTTCAATTCACTATGTGAAATTCAAGAAAGATAATATGACTTATTGGACCTCTTCAGGTTGTCGGGACAAATTGCTGCAGTCACAGTTGCAGTCACAGCTAGCAAAATGCCCTTGTTGGAGTCCGGGTGAGCCTTCTCTGGCTTTGGTGACCTCCAGGTGTTTTCTGGCTGGGTGTCACACTCCAGTGGGTGTTCTCAGGAACTAGGGTCCCAGACCTGAGAAATAAAATTCTATCTCTAAAGCACTTACCAGCACAGACAGGATTTCTGGTGCCACACAGTCTAAACAAACCAAGGTCAAACACAAGAAATCAGTATAAGTTCAAACCTGATCCAGAGGCAAGCCCAAGGTCAATATTACATGGTATTTTACAAGGTAGAACAGAGCAAGGAGGAGTGACTAGAGTCAGGGACACAGAACGTGGCTACAGGGAACAAGGAATCAGATATCTGCAAGGGGAAGATTCAAGAGGGAAGACTTAAATGCTTTGTTCTCCTAAACCACACCCTAACCACAACTGCTGGTATTGAAGGAGTATCAGGAATTGCTAACTTACAACTAGACCAACAACTCTTAGTCCATGGAGACATACTATGTCATCACTCTTCAGCCTAGACCTGACGCTTCTAGTGCTGACACTCTTGAGGATTGGAGGCAACATTCACCATAGCATGTCGCTAAATTGGGGGGGAGGCTGAACTTGGAAGCAAGGGTTACAGGTAGGTAGCCATGTTGGTCTGCCATAGTCAAAACAAAATATAAAATCAAAAAATCCTTCCAGTAGCACCTTAGAGACCAACTAAGTTTGTCCTTGGTATGAGCTTTCGTGTGCATGCACACTTTATCTGAAGGATTTTTTAAAAAAAATTTGCAAGCAGAGCTGTCATTTTATTCTAAAAACATTCTTGGTGCATAATGCTCTTCTTCATGGGAAAGTTGCTATGAAAACATTTTAGCACCCTCAATATAAAAACACAAAGCTCCAAATCAAAAAATAAAACTAACCACGGTCCAGCATAATTGTAGTGCACCAGGATCAAAATCTGCTTTTTGTTTGTTTGATGCTCACCACAAGCCTATCTATAAGCCAAGGCTAGGGATTCTGGCTATGGATTCTGGCTATGGCTAATGGCTATGGATCCAACAGAATCTGGAAGGACACAGGTTCTCTAGACCTACTAACTCCACCTGCTATATCAAAATTGCTTTGCTGAATTAGCATTATTTTTTCCAATGGTGGTCAGCTGCTTGCATCTAGACCAGAGGTTCCCAAACTGTGGCCTGCAGTCTGCAAGTTTCCTTCAGGCGGTCCACAACACATCTGTGGATTTGTGGTTGAAGACAAGAGACAGCACATCCATCACATTAAATATTAAAAATGAGTGGGATTCACCTAACCAGCCCCAGCAGTGAAGCCATGTACAAGGACTTTTGCTTGTGCAACGGGGCTTTCCCCGTTCCCATCATGCATCCCCTGAAATTGGATTGATGGCGTTGGATCAGGAGAATCCCTGGAACAGTACAGACGAAAGGGGGGATCCTTCCATCTTGCAAGCTGGAGAGCCAGTGTGGTGTAGTGATTAAGAGTGGTAGACTCGTAATCTGGGGAACCGGGTTCGTGTCTCCACTCCTCCACATGCAGCTGCTGGGTGACCTTGGGCCAGTCACACTTCTCTGAAGTCTCTCAGCCCCACTCACCTCACAGAGTGTTTGTTGTGGGGGAGGAAGGGAAAGGAGAATGTTAGCCGCTTTGAGACTCCTTCGGGTAGTGAAAAGCGGGATATCAAATCCAAACTCTTCTTCTTCTTCTTCTTGCGCAGGTGGAACGATTGGAAGAATTGATGTTAAATTCCATCTAGTGATTTTTAATCGTATTTTTATTGCTTCTTTTATTTCTTATACTGTGTCTTACTGTATTCAAAATCTGTGTAATTCAGATGGTAATGCAAAAAAAATACAATATAATATATAAGAAATAAAAGAAGCAACGAAAAGCAATTTAAAATCATACAGCATCTAGCGCACTGCAATCACTACAACAGGCAGAAAAATAGTTAAAAGGTCTGCCAAGGCCCTTACCAATTTCCAAGTGGTCTGTGGGAGAAAAAGTTTGGAAACCACTGGTGTAGACTCTCCGAAGACAGAGCATGACTGCTATGACCTCCCCCTTTTGTTTATCATCAGCATTCCCTGCCTCATGAAAGCAATATAGAGTAAGTGGCATAAATGGCCAGAGCAACTTAATAAAGGCAATGGAAATGCCATCTTAATAAAGACTGTCATCTCTAAATATTTAATATAATCTCTATCAATATTTAAATAAATGCCTTCAACAAGGCAGCCAATATTGACATGCTTTCCATTACAACATTGACTGTCACTTCTCTATTACTATAAAATGCTTCCAGTGCATTAATAAGCAGAAAGTCAGCAGTGCTGAGGCTACAGAAAAATCACCACAGCATCCTAGAGCATTTATTTAGTTATTAATCGGGAGAACTGGAAACCAGCATCGTCAAACACTTCTTCCTTAAAGCCTCCAAATTAGCTCAATCACTAGATTAGACAAAAGGAAAGCAATTATTTGTACACCTGATCTTCAGTAGTGAAGCCAAATCTTTGTTTCCATCAATCCATCATAGCAAAGAAAAGAAAAGAATCCCACAAAACCAGAATGGGCTAGGCTGAACCAATTTTTGGAACAAAAATGGAAAAGAACAATTGAAGCAACTACTTTCAGGAAAAAACATATACTGTAAATAATTGATACATTCTTTAATCCTAACTCCGCACATTCCCCTTACTCAAAATGCAATTCTTTGAATTTTGTTTCCTTTCCTATGATGGAAACAGAATTCCATCTTTTAATAAAGGGATCCAATGGATTCTGGCCTTGAAGGGGATTAATTGAAATCCTATATGGTCAGAACAACGATTCCCTATCAATACCACACCTATCTTTAAAAGGTCTTGCATAGATTGAGTCGTTTTCCTAGTATTGACACAACTGATGAATCTTCAAGGCCTTAATGATTCTAAAAGTGCTTACCCTCAGAATACTTAAATAACTATTCTATAGCTATAAGAATATGGGTCAGCACAATGAATAAAACATCCTTTGGCTCAGATAATGCTGCTGACTTTTCAGGGATTGATGATGAACAAGTGCAGAAGAAAACCACTTGTCTTCAATTTAAATGGGAATTGGAGCATAGTTCAAAAGATGGCTGGGATTTCATGTCCACTACCCTGCAGCTTTGGAAATTACAAATGGCTAAGCTGATCCCAGAGCATAAAGGACATAAGACAAGCCTGTTGGCACATCTAATCCAGCACTGTGCTCTCAAAATGGCCGACAAGATACATGTGGGAAGCCAAGCAAACTATACAAGTACAGGATTTCAATTGTGAGGCTAAAAGCAGTGGGTTTTTGTTGTTTCTTTGGAGGGGACATACGAATTAGGTAGGTCCACATTACAAAGAGACCAAACTAAATTTTCCACACCCCTGCTCTTGCTCATACTTTTCTGCCCCAAAACACTTTTTAAGCTGCATTTCTCTTTTCTTCCAGACACTGAGTTGCACTAGAAGAAAAATGGCTTTAAAAGAATGGACTGGAGGAAGAAAGTTGCTCACATTACATTTTAAATTGCACCACCCTGCAGCTTTACAGAATCTCATCTAGCTTGGCCTTCATTGTTTATAAGAAAAGGCACTCCACATGTCGAATGAATGAGTAGGCTGGAAAAGATCTGAGAAATAGCCACATTTGGCTTGGAAAAGGAATTTCAGGTGGTCTTTCTGCCTGCCTGACATAAACAGCCCCGCTGGTGTAGCACATTCATAAACACACACAATTCCCTCCATTAGTACTGTGTATAGAACAGCACATGCTGTATGGGAATACTGAGAGAAAACTCAGTCTAATCTGAGTAATACCAAACAGCAGCCGCAGAGCCAGCATATGTCAAGAGCTGATATTTTATAGGAGATGTTGCCTCCTTCCGCACTTCCCTGAAAACTTGTGGTAAGTGAAGGATGTGAGCTATATATTTTCCTTCAGGAAAGGAACAGAATAAAGAGCAGCAATAAATGAGCGGACTTGGATGGCGCAAATTTATATTTGGTCATTCTGCTATATATAGGATGGAGCTGTCAATCTCTATACATCAAGCAACTCCATCTCCAGCTGAGGTCCAGAAGCCATTTCCCAAAGGGATGGAACTGTAGTTGAGTGTACTATACATTTTCTGCCTCTGAAGTTTTCTGGCCACAAGACTCAGAAAAAACTGATGCTGTGGCACTAATTGATACACAAAGACTCTTTTTGCTGTCCATCTAGCCTAGGATTGTCTACTATGATTGGCAGTGGTTCTCCAACACCTCAGAAGCAGCTTTTGCCAGTCCTGCTATCTGACATCCTTTTTACTACAAATAGCGAGGACTCAATTCTGTTCTTGTTGTTGTTTAAACAGTCTTTCTCCCCCTGGGAACAATGGCAGAGAAATAGAGACCTCCCTCTCTGTGTCCTAAGAGAGGGAAATCCAATACTTCCTTTGACCCCTGGGGCACCATCTTAGGGACCATAGGATTGCAAGACCTATAAATACATATGACTCCTAAATAACTCCCCTTTGGAAAGTAAAGAAGTTTAACATTTTGGGACGCACTGGATCTTTAGATTGATTCTTTGAAGAAAAATAGCCCCCCCCCCCCACCGCTCACTTGTCTTTTGCAGGCACATTTAAATTCCTGGAGAGGGCATAGCCTGAACCATATTTTGAAATCACCCAGTGATTTTGTCCTTGAAAAGCAGCTTAAATGTTGAATGCTCATAGGCATTCTTAGATGTTCAGATGAATGTCTTCAGGCTGAAGCTATACGAACTGTTTCTGAAATTTGGCTCGCAGATTTTGAACAGCAGTTGCAAAGTGGGAATCATACATACTAAACAAATGTAAAAGCAAGCAAACAGGCCTGGATCTCAAGTAGCATAGCTGGGTGCAGAAGCAGCCCCTAACTGCATCTATGATTGTCATGGGGAGCACAACCGCATCCAGAGGAGGCTAAGCAACTACTTCCTGATTAAAACTCCCCCTACCATTAGTATAGGTGGATTGGGTTTTAGTTTATTGGTCCTCATCCAGCTCATTACTGACTCTAGACATCTGGCCAGAGATTCCACAGTCTCACTAGGGTTTGAGGAAAATGAGAAATACAGTGCAGTGCATTGCAAAGCCTCACAGTACTTCTCTCAGCGGCAGATATTAAACAACATGGGGAACAAGCTGGAACTCCCATGAGATGAAACAGCAATCTGAGAAGCATTCAGATCCATCAGGTCATGCGAATGAAACTTGCTCCAAGAGTGCAGGAAGCTCCCTGCTTCAGAAATTCTGGCCACCTCACCTTAAAAAACCATATTGCAGAGATGGAAGAGGTTCAGAAAAGGGCAACCAAAGTAATGAAGGAGTTGGAACAACCCCCCCCCCCTTTGAGGAAAGGTTGCAGCATTTGGGGCTCCCCCCCCTAAAGCTGAGCAGTTGGGGGGAGGTCAAGAGAAAGAGATATAAAATTATGCAGAGCATGGAGAAAGTGGACAGTGAGAAGCTCTTCTCCCTCTCTATTACAACACATGGGCATCCAATGAAGCTGAATGGAGGAAGATTCAGGACTGACACACCACATAGTTAAACTATGGAGTTGGCGTCCACAAAACAGAATGATGGCCGCCAACCAAGATGGCATCAAAATAGGATTATATAGATTCGTGGCTATCAACGGCTACTAGCCACAATGGTAATATTCCACCTCCAGTGTCAGAGGCAGTATCCGGAACATCAGTTGCTGGGGAGCACAAGTGAGGCATGTGCTGCTGTGCTAATATCCTGCCCTCCCTTGATAGGGCCAGCACTTTAAAGTGTCTTGCTGCACTTCTCAGCAAGGTCCGGCACCTCTCAGGTGGGTACCATTGCCATTATAAGAGAACAAGGACCTCTTTTTCTAGAAAAATAGCACTGCTAGGGATAATTATAAAAAAAGCAAATTAGGATACCTTTAGCTCTCCTTTAGGATACCATAACTAACTAGAAAACACCCAGAAAGGTCTGAATCTTTTTCCTGGAACCAGGTGTGGTGGAATAATAAGAAGGCAGATAATGATTTTTTTATTTTTTGTATGCCCCAGCAATTTTATGCTCGCAAGGGACTTGGTCCCATGAACTTAACCCTGCCCCCGCACAGGGTTATAACTCTTTTAGCAGCCAGCTGTTAAGAAATGTAAAAAGGGTCGAGGAAGGAGAGGCTAGAGTTTCTTTATATCATTTAGATAGCAGAATTCGGAATTCAAAATAATTATATTTTTTGTCAAATCAAAACTGAATTAGGAACCTTGCTTTTCTGAATAAACAGCTACCTTCTGCCTACACAGCATATATGTATGGGTTTTATTGGGGGGGGGGTCTAAAATACTAACAGTTGTAGGCTTCATGCCAAACTTCACTCCAGATCATATTATGAGAAAACCCCACCTCTTGGCATTCCGTAATCTGAGTAATTCAAATTTAGACTGAAGAGGAGGCATCAGCATCAAGACAGGAGACATGCATTTAAAAAAGTTTTACCATTCAAGCATTATGGGCTGCTTTCGACTGGACAAGAGAGCCCATTATTAATCCAAATTGCCTCTCCTCCAAATAATGCAAGTGGGGGGGGGGGCTTTAGTTATTAAGTGGATTTTTGCAATGTTTATGGTTGTTGTTGTTTTTTTAAAAAAAATCCTCACTGGGAAGCAACCAAGAATACAAGTACTGATTGTTTTATAATACAATCCAAATGAAATGATTTGCCATGTGGGGCCTGATAATTAACTAAATAAGATTCCCTGAAATAAGCAAATCTAACTTGTTTTTATAGCTACATTAAAATGTGAATCTTAAGCAAAACAAGAACATAAATCTTGCCAGAAGCTGCTGTAGTAAAAATCAAACTGGTTTCGTAGAAGTCAGAGTGCTTTATTGAAGGCTATAAAGCTTCCTCACATGCCAGCGGGGAAAAAAATTATGATCATAAAATCAGCTCCAGTTTAATGACTTGGTAAATGAACAGAACATTTTTGTGTGGAGTCATGCAGGCTCCCAACAGTCCATCACAACATCCCCTTCTCCTCACTGTTGGATAGTGTTGTGCTTATTTTTTTTTCTTTAAAAAAAGACTTTTAATTTCTAAAACGACTGTCTCACCTTAGTGAAAAGTTATCATATATGTATTAACACTGTGTATTTATGCTTGAAGGATTGCCTCCATATATACTCACTCGACCACTTCAATGGGTGCATAGCTAAACTGTGGCATTGCTCTCATAGGAGGCTGTGATGGCTACCAACTTGAATAGCTTTAAAAGTGGAATAGATAAATTCATGGAATACGAGGCTATGAGTGGCTACTAGCTCTATGTGGAATGCTCACTCTCCCCAGGGAGGCTTGCCTGACACCATCATTATCTGTCTTTAGGTGCCAGGCAAAAACTTTCCTCTATAACCAGGCCTTGGGCCTTTAAACTATTTGTGGCCTTTTTGAAGTGGGTGTGGTGTTTTCTTTTTCCTCTCCGTTTTAATGTCTCTATGTGGAGTTTTTTGTTCTTTCCATTTTGGTTGCCCTGGGGAAGTGACTAAGAAATTAATTGATGATGATGATGATGATGATGATGGACATGGTGGCTGTGTTCTACCTCCACTGTCAAGAGACATTTGTCAGTTTGCATTTCTTGGTACAGGAAGTATTGATCTGATGTGTAGGGACCTTTCCTATTCTACTTAATTCAAGAGGGTTCTGGAAGCTTCTCTGTGTGAAAGAAGCAAGCAGAAGGTTCATGATGTTTGGGTTATACCTTCAGAGAAGCTGAGTACAGCTGGTTTAAACTGGTTCTGTTATCTCTTCTTCAAGGTCATGCTAACTATAATAAGAGGCCAGAAGGAGCCTGGGCTTCACTCTTTTCTTTTTCTATCTCCTTTCTTTCTGGTGTGGTGTTCTGCACATAGTATGCTTAGTGTTAAGGTTTAGTCTTATTATAAGTTATTGTAAGTTTAAGTTAATTCTGCTGCAACTAGATTTCTTATGGACAGTGCCAATCCTGAATGTAATGGATTTGTGACCATTATGCTCATTTGCCTTCAGTAGCAGTAAAGCTCTGCTGGCTGAAATACAATTGCCTCTGGTCTATTTTTTGGGAGAATCCTAAAACGTGTTTAAGTTGTTACTCTCCTAACTATACATTGGAATCTACTCTGGATCAATATTGAGTAGAATTCCATGACAACATTATGCCTCTGAATACCAGTTGCTTGGAATCGCAGGTGGGCAGAGTGTTCTTGTGCTCATGTCCAGATTGAAGGCTTCCCACAGGCATTTGACTGACCACTGTGAGAAAAGGATGCTGGACTAGATGGGCCATGATCCAGCAGGATCATCTTATGTTCTGAAGAGTGCCAGCATCTCATTTGTACCAAGGAAAAGCACTGAGAATGATTAAAGTCTTAAGATATCCAGGTGCAGATCCATAATTTACTCACAAATATTCTTGCCACTGACTTTAAAAGGTATAAACCAAAGCTTATAGTCCTCAGTGAGGAAGTAAACCTGTTTTGGACTACGCCAGCAGACTGCAGGTGAGGGTCTCATGTGGCCGCCTGTTCCTCCACACAGAAAGAACTCTCTGCTTATTTTATTTTTTAAATCTAGGTCTCAAGGAGAAGGCAGCCTAGAACACTTCTCCCTGACATTTAGTTTTTAATGTGGATTTGTGTATGTTTGCTTTTGATTTCTCAGTTTGTACTTTTTAAAGCCAATGGCATGGATGTTTGCAAGTGAATGATGCAGAGTCACCTTATGGATAGCATAAATTTTCAATCATCCTATTACTCAGGTCCTAGACATGTGTGGCAAGGGTCATTAAGCTGAATAGGGAAGATAAAATATATCAACCTCCTATATAAAATATATCAGCCACTTTGTGCCCCCCCCTTCACACTAACTGAAAGGCCACATCTTTATGTAAGAGGCTATCATTAAAGTGCAAGAGTTAGAAAGAGGCTGTTCTCACGTAATTGGCTCACAAATTATAGACTTCCACTGAACATCTTAACGTAAAGTTAAAATATCTTGGATAAAAATGGT
The DNA here is from genome assembly GCF_009819535.1 of Lacerta agilis. NCBI lineage: Eukaryota > Metazoa > Chordata > Lepidosauria > Squamata > Lacertidae > Lacerta > Lacerta agilis. The sequence continues at coordinate 47,229,289 of NC_046312.1, read as the reverse complement.
AAATATTTTTTTCCTTTTAAAAATAATTTTATTTCAAAATCACA